>NW_008338289.1:2166073-2168097 GCF_000622305.1 Nannospalax galili | reverse complement strand
AATCAGACTAAATTATAATCCAGGATTATCTTTCAATATTCAAAAAACATACAAAACAGTACAACTACTGTGTATGTATGATTGGTGGTGCTTTTGTAAGGTCATTAGAATCATTTAAGTAGCAGATATTTAACACTAATACAAATTTGTAAATTATGTAATCAGATTTAAGATAATTAACTTAGGGCAGTAGAGATGGCTCAGCAGGTAAAGGTGCCTGCTTGCCTGCTACCACTCCTGATAACCCGAGTTCCATCCCTGGACTCCACATAATAAAAAAGAACCACCACATGGTAGAAGAGAACTGACTCCAGCAAACTGTCCTCTGACCTCCACACAAGTGAACTCATACACAGACAGGCATGCATACACACAGAAAAATAAAATGTAGTAAGATAATTAACTTATAAAACAAAACAAAATGAACCACTGGCAAGGATATGGAGAAATTGGAACTCCATAAATTTCCAGGAGGTATTTAATAGTATAGTCACTACAGAAAACAAGTTTGGAGGTTCCTCAGAAAACATGGAATTAACATATTCCAAAGTGTCATCTCAAGGGAACTAGGAACTAAGTTCAAGCACTCAGTTGTATACCAAAGCTCACTACATTATTTACATTAGGCAAAAAATAGAAACAGCCAGGCTTGTTTGTGCATACCTTTTAATCCCAGCACTTAAAGAGGCAGGCACATCTCTGAGTTCAAGGCCAGCCTGGCCTACTAACATATCGCTTTCCAGGCCAGCCAGAGCCACATAGTGAGACCCTGTCTCAAAAAACAAAACAAAACAAAACAAAACGAAACAAAACAAAACAAAACAAAACCAAAGAAAGAGAGTAACAATTCAGGTTTCAAACAGTGAATGAATAAACAAAACGTAGTATACATACATATTCACATACATATTTTTCAGCCATAAAAAGGAATATGTATGAACCCTGAAAATATGCTGGATGAAATAAACACAAAAGGGGAGATACAGTATGATCCTACATATATGAAGTATCTAAAATAATCAAATTCACAAAATACAAAAAGGGCTGGAGAGATGGCTTAGTGGGTAAGAGCACTGACTGCTCTTTAAGAGGTTCAAAGTTCAAATCCCAGCACCCACATGGCAGCTAACAACTGTCCATAATTCCAATCCCAGGGGATCGGACAGCCTCTTCTGACCTCTGCGGGCATTGCATGACACAGGTGCACTTACCTACATGTACATGCATATTACCTACATGCAGGTAATACATGCATACACATAAAATAAAAATGATAAAATATTTTTAAAAAATAAAAAAGTAAAAAAACTTAAAATCTCTTTTTTTTTGGTGTGTGGATGGTGGTTGGGGGGGGAGCTAAAAAAACAAGCTCACTGCATTGCCCAGGCTATCCTCAAACTCTCAACCTTCCTGTCCCAGCCTCCCAAATATGGGATTACAAGGCATATGCCACCATAGCGGGATAAAAGTCTCTTGATAAATCAGAAAAATCATTAAAAAGAAACCTGTATATTCTCACCTACTGGCTTTATTTCATTTTAAAAAGTTAACCAACTAGTTAAAGTTATTTGCTTTTAAGACATTTTTGTTTTGGTTTGGTTTTTGTTTTGTTTTTGAGAAAGAGTCTCCCTGTAGCCCCAGTTGTCCTGGAACTCACTATGTAGACCAGGCTGGCCTCAATTTCACAAAGATTCGATTGCCTCTGCCTCCTGAGTGCTGGGATTAAAGGTGTACACCACCACACCTGGCTTTTGTTGTTTTTAAGAAAGGGTCTCGCTCTGTAGCTCAGGTTAGATTTGAACCCTCAAATCCTCCTGCTTCAGCATCCTGAATGCTGGTATTATGGACATCAGCCACTATGTCTAGCTAAGACAATTAAAAGCAAAAATAAAAAGAAAACAAAAACATTACCATTGAAATCTACCTGATGACTTTATATCCATGCTCAGATACCAAGGAGCTCAGAAAGTAACCAACTGTCACTAGTAATAATCATATATATAGAGATTAGAAACACATATGCA
>NW_008338289.1:2165525-2166003 GCF_000622305.1 Nannospalax galili | reverse complement strand
GATCTTTTTTTAAAGTTTAAAACCTCATTTAATTTTATGTCTTATGGGGTTATACGGAATACAATATTGTATAACTATCAATTCAACTGTAAACCTAAAAATTTACAGCCAATTTTGAAAGAGATGCATCTTAGCTCTGGAAATTGTTATTGAATATGTCAATGCTGTTGTAATGAAATGCTTCTTCTAATTATATGGTTATTAAATAAATAATTTAAAAAACAACAACAACAGAGAGGGGCTCCAGGATGTAGCTCAGTGGTAGAGTATACTTAGCATACACAAGGACCTAGGTTACAGTCTCAGCAGCAAGTAGGCTGTGGGAATAGAGACCTTTCCTTAAAGGTATTATTTTTCTCTTTTTCTTTTAATTGAATTTTTGCAAATTTCATACAATACTTTTTATTATATTTAGAGTCCCTCCCCTATCTGCACCCCACATTGCCCCCACCCAATTTCATGTTTTATATATATATAT
>NW_008338289.1:2155766-2165487 GCF_000622305.1 Nannospalax galili | reverse complement strand
TATATATGTCTATAGCATCCCCAAATGTCCTTCAGTGCAGATCTATTCACTGGACTCTGACTAACCTTCCAAGAGTCACACTCTTAAAAGAGGCTGACTCTCCCCTTCCCAGCAGCCATTAGTTTCCAACAGTTCCTCAGGTGGGGTTGGGGGTTTCTTAGCCACTTCCTCATGTCTATGCTGAGATTTTTGTCTGACTTGAGTTTACGTGGGACTTGTGCATGCTGTCACCATTTCTGTGAGACTTTTAAAATAAAAGAAAAAGGCTATGAAAATGGACAACCAATTAAGTACATTGGCCCCTCCAACACTTTAAATATTTTTAGTCTTTAAATTTTTCCTTTTCACACAGAATTTTTAATTATATAGCCAAATATATGTAAGAAATTGGGTAAGAAGGATAATCAATGTCACCAATGCAGAAATAATACACCTTCGGCAAACAGTGCTAGGGCCACACCTCTGCCCTTTAGCCACAGGACCTGCCCACTCAGATAGCCCAAGCTGCTGAGCAGGAAGTTCAAAAGTCTCTGCAATGAGCAAACAGACTTGAACACACCCAAACAACACCCAAGTCTGTAAAGGATGTGGTCACTGGATATTTGCGTTTAAAAACATTATGTCCTGTTTCAAGACATCTCTAAGTCAGCAATCAGCAAACCACAGCCCATGGCCCACGTCTGGCATTTTCTGAAAATACATTTTACTGACATAGATGTGGTTATGCCTTTAAACAGCTTCTATAACTACTTTCCAGCTATAAGATGGAACAGAACAGTTAAATCAGAGACCTATGAATAGGATCATTGTGAGGTTTAAACATTAACCATCTTATGTTCCTCTAACAAAGCTTAATGGGCTAACTCCACTGTAGTCTACTTAACTTGCTTTATAAACTTAGCAAGAAGTACACTGAATCCCCTCCTCTCACTTCCTCAACCTCAGTTATACACACCACGTTTCCCCCAACTCTGAAAGTTCAGTTTCTAGAAAGTGAAACCTTAAATGATGACTACACAGCTGGGCACGGTAGGGCACGCCTGTCATCCCAGCTCTCAGGAGGATAAGGCAAGATTTAGAGCGCTAGGCTAGCCTCAGCCACACAGCAAGACCCTGTCACAAAACAAACAAACAAAAAAAGCCCTCACCCTGTTTCCTTAAAGTTTTAGTGAAACACAGCAGTGCTCATTTACTTATACAGCAGGCCTGAAAATTAAGACCAATTTCTAAAGATAAAATGGCACAGAATCTGCATATAACCTGTGCACCTCCTCTGAACAACCTCTGCATTGCTTATAACACCAAGAACAGTGCAAATGCTATGTAAGTAGTTGTTACACTCCACTCCTTAGTGAGTGACAAGAGAAAGTCTGACATGTTTAGCACTGAAATCATCTTTTTCTAGTACTTTGAACAAAGGTCTATGGAGGATACAGATGCAGATCCCAAGCGTATGGGGCCACTATATACTGCCTTGAGCTACTACGCTACAGTCAGAGTTCAGCAGTGGGAGAGCAATTGGCCTGGAAAACCTTAAATATTATTATCTAGTCCTTTACAGAAAAGGGCTGCAGGCCCTACTGCAGGTCAACATTCTTAAATTTTTTTTACTTATTTCTACTTTATGTGTATGAGTATTTTATCTGCAAGTATATAAGTGCACCCTTGTTGTGCAATGCCCAGGCATGCCAGAAGAAGGTACTGGATCCCCTAGAACTGGAGTTGCAGATGGTTGTTAGCCACCATGTGGGTGCTAGGAACCAAATCTGGGTCCTCTGTAAGAGGAGCCAATGCTCTTAACCACTGAACCATCTCTCCAGGCCTAGGTCAATCATTTTTAATGTGTAGTCACTGGACAAACATTAGCTGGGAATTGTTGGAAATGCAAATTTTCTGGCTCAAGACAATCCCACCATATATACAGACTCTAGGAGTGATGCCCAGACATCAAGCCAGGCAATGCTAAGGAAGGCTGGAGGCCCCTCCCTGTTCTCTCTGGCTCTCAGACAAGGTGAGCACTGAATCCAGCTCTGCCTGCACTACTTTGCTTTTAAGAAGGCCACCAGACAAAGTGAGGTGTTTATCTTTGAAGAAATAGTTGTGTTTCCCTGTTATTTAGTGGTTGCACTTTTGTTCATTTTCCCAGCCCTTCCCTAGCCTTTACTCCTGTATCACCTCCAACCTCGCTCCAACAGCAGCAAACATTTCTTCCCACATCTTATGTCTGCCCTATGCATACCAGCGTTCTTTCTACTTCTCCGAGAATAGAGTCATATAAGATGGACTCCCATTAAAGCAGCTTCCTAGTCTAGGGCTCATCTCTGTGTGAACATCTTGTTCAAAGTCACTGCACAGGTGTAGGCAAGGATAACTAGTGTTTCCTCAAAACAAATCTAGAGGAGCCCAGTTTCTATAGAACCCTGAAAAACTGATACAGAAAGACTAGTGGGAGGGAGATAAGGAGTAACTGTCTGCTACCTCAGTACCACTAACAGAGAGGAGGAAACGAGGAGCCAATTCCTGAGGCCAGGAAAATCAGACACCGATTCTGAGGCCAGGAAAATCAGACAATCACAATTCTTTGAATAGGGTATTAAAATTCTGTCCCTTCTAAGAATTCAGGAAGGCAATACTTTGATAACAGCCAATGAACCATCTTGAAGTCTCAGCCATAAAAATTAAGTCCCAAAGAAACTAGAGACCCAGCCAATACTATGTGGAAGAAAAAAATCACCCAGCCGAGCCTATCAACTCAGCGAATCACAAGCAATAATAAAATCATGGTGCTAGGCTGTGCAAAAGATGGAGCATAAGATAATCAATATACAAACTGCAGAGTGAAAAGTTATGGAAGGGTAATAGAGTATGGTTTTTTGACTGAAAAAAAATCTTTAAAATATCTAATGCATGACTATATCTTCCTACATATGAAAAATGCAGCGAAAACAAGGATAAAGAAGCATATTCATTGTGCAAGGTGAGACACTTTCCCTGATTACCCTATTTGGTTTTCCTCAATGAGCATGTTTAAACAAAAAAGTCAAATAGTAAAAATAGATACAATATTAAAAGAAATATAAGGGGCTGGAGAGATGGCTCAGCAGTTAAGAGTACTGGCTGTTCTTGTAGAGGATCCGGGCTCAATTCCCAGCACCCACATAGTGTAGGAGGAAGTGCAGCCTGAACAACCAGCACATGCCCACTGCAAACGCACCAAAAACATCTGGCTGAGGCAAATCTGTGTTCTGCCAAAAGACATAGAGACGGCTGACGCGAAAAATGGCCCGATACAGAGAGCCAATGAGGAACAGACACGACCTATCAATGGACCAATGGGACACCAGGAGAGGGGATATAAGGGAGCCCCATCACTGCAATAAACGAGTCTGCAGCTGCTCGCACTGCCTGCTTCTCACCTGACTCCTGGAGGAGTCTGTGTCGTGATTCCGCGGCGACTCTACCCCCACCCGGAGGGCCCCAGGACACCCGCAACAACATAGTAGCTAACAACTATCCAAGGGATCCAACGCCCTCTTCTGACCTCCTTAGGCACTGCACAACACTGGTATACTAACATACATGCAGACAATACATTCATACACACAAAATAAAAATGATAAATATTTTTAAAAAGAAATATAAAGCTGCAACTTTAGCAAGCCTTAAAGCTGCATTTCTAGCATGCCCAGATGGCATCATAGTATTCTTCAGCTTCCTATTTACTATGTAAAATAAGAACACCGTGCCGTGTGTGAGCATCATGAAGTAGAGAGAAAAGCTGCTATCCATCACATCTTGGCTCTGTCTGGGCCAGGCACCACCCCCAAGATAGCTGACAAAGTCTCCACCCTCAGGGACATAGAAAAGACCCTGCCACCTGCTCAGGTCACTGAGACACCCACTTCTAAATCTAACTTCAGGGCTGATCTAGGAAAGAACCCAGGTGTCTGTGCCCAAGGATACTGTGAAAATTAAAAAGAGACCATCAAGGAAAACATTTATGTTTAAGAACAGATTTGACTACAAGACATTCCTGTGGCACTACCTGACTATTTTTAGTGTGCTTTACTCATTTTCAGAAGAAAGGGCTGATCCACTCTGCCTGCCCCCACGGACATTTTTTTGGAGCTCAGATGGAAGAACGATTTGTGGCTACAGCAAAAGAGCAGTTGTCTACTATGGGGCACTAGCATCCCAGAGGGTGTAGGAGATGCTGCACTCAACCTAGGGAAGAAAAACATTTAATTTCCTTCCAAGGAGGAGAGAAACATTTTACTGACAAAACAAGTAATACTTGCATATGGTGCCGTCAACACAAAACCATAACTCTCACCTCAAAGGGGATAAGAGATAGTTTATTCTGGAGCCAAATATGAGTGACCATGGCTGGGGAACATAAATTCAGGTTACCCCAAATTTCATGTTATAGCGTGGTAACGGTTGCCTTATGTTTTTATATTAACAGAACAAAAAAAAAAAGTCATAAATCAAGACACTTTTCCACATTGGAGGATACATTCAGCAGGCGGTTCACAGCAAAGCGAGGGGTTTTATGCTATAGGTCTCAGATGCTATCTGAAGACATTCTTAGCCTTTTGATTGGTGAGACCAGGTGGTCTACTAGGATAATACATTCTAAAAGGTTTTTCATCTGTTAGCCACAGGATGTTAGATCAGAAACAGAGGTGGGTAAGGAGTAGCCATTTGGGGGACTAAAGATGGTCCGAGACTCTGGGCCTGTAACATTCCAAACTCTCCACACCCTTTGGAGTGATAATCAGTTGGTCAGCCTTGCAAGAAGTTCAGTCCAAGGGGCAAGCGTTCTTTTTGGGAACTTTTCTTTCACTGTACAAATGAAGTGTTTCATACTGTTACTTCACACTAACTACAATATATGATCATAAAATACTGCCATTATTACAAGTGGGAACTGAAGCTGCAACCTCCCTAGGTCCCTCAGTCACCAATAATGACAAACCACTGAGGTTCCTCAGGGGGTGGGGGTCGGGGGTCGGTCAGAAAAAAAATGACAATAATGCAAAGGAATTAAAGAGAAAGATACAGAGCTCCAGTCCTTTTCTCCCTCCCCTCACCAGCCCAGGATATGAGAAACAGCACTGTTCTGCAGGCCCCAGGCTATCTTCAAGTTCCCTTCTCAGCTTTCAGCAGCACCTGCAGTCAGTGATTCTCCACCCTTCCAACTGGTCCTAACAGATCCTTTGTTCCCAGGT
Source organism: Nannospalax galili (assembly GCF_000622305.1). Classification (NCBI taxonomy): domain Eukaryota; kingdom Metazoa; phylum Chordata; class Mammalia; order Rodentia; family Spalacidae; genus Nannospalax; species Nannospalax galili. Next base: position 2,160,256 of record NW_008338289.1, on the reverse strand, counting down.
TTTTTCCTTTACTGCTTCTGGCACTTTCCAGGGAGGTCAGCAGGCCCTCCCTGCTGGAAGTGGCCATGTAAATGTAAAGAGGTCCCTGCTCTTTGGCCCTACCCCCCAAAACCAAATAAATGCAAACTCCATCTCCACTCAGTAACTAGAGCAGATGGCAACCTTAGCTCCTAATAGCTAATACAGGTCATCACCACCCATCCCACACACACCCCCACTCTCCTGAAAACATTCCTTCTTTCTCATTTCTTTCATTTTCTTGTACAAAACCCATTCACTGAAATGTGAAATTGTTATAACCTTTCATTAGAAGGGCGAAACAGGGTCTAAAAGCTAACTTGTTTTCTTTAAATATCTTTTTTTTGTCATAATAATCTTTTATTTTATATAAAAGTTCAACTGCAACAAAAATCAGGAAAGTTAAATTCAGTACGGATGAGGACTATAAATTGTTTTCAAATTTACAGCAGATAACAATGACTCCTATTTCATTTATAAAGCTACTCAAATATAAGAAAACTGTTTCAATTTCTACAGTATCAAAAGGATAAGGACAAAATGGCTTTCTATCTCAAACTGGGTTTTGGATGACAGTTTTCAACATAACAAAGCCATACAAAATTTTTTAAAAGTACTCAAGTCACTTCTCTTTAGTCCAGATGTGCTTTAATTTGTAGTAGTGTCTGCTGCAGCTGCTCATGCTAGAAAAGTCTGTGTTGGTGTACTGTTCTAAGTCACTGACAGCAGCAGCAGCAGCAGCAGCAGCAGGAGCTTTAAAAGTCCTTCCAGAACCTATAAAACCCCAATGCAAAGTGCATGTGAACACTGAGGCTGCAAGACAAGAATGGTTTGCTTGACTCCATCAGTGTTTCTAAAGAAGCAATTTCTGTGTCAACTTTATGGCTGGTCTCTGAAGGAACACTCTTGATTTGGGTGCCCTTTTTGGTAAATTCGGTAGTTGCTTCCACAAGTTGCTTTTCTTGATATGTACACATGTCTTTTAGTCTGCTCCTTTCGAGGCTAAGATTTATTATCTGCTCTGATTTGACTGGTTTCATGCATTAGCTGCTGTTAACATGATCTAATTCAATTTTCACTTTCTCCTTCTCTGCTCTCAGATTTGCAAATTCACTCTCCTCTAGGGTAACCATGTCTTTTCTGATGGAATCCAAATGAGCCATTGGCTGTTTGTTTTACTGTTATTTCCTGAGCTTGAATGACCGTCTCCTTATAGACAGTCTCCAGGTGGACATTTGATCACTGGTTAATACTGATAAGATTGTTTCTGCTTGTGTTTTGCCAAATCCATGAGTTTCCAAGTCCTGTACCAGTGCATGACTACCAAAAGTTAATTTCCTTTGTTCTAGTGGAATTATATCCACTGGCCTACTGGCCTTCAATCATATCCTTCCTTAGTTGTGGTTCAAGAAAACTCTCTGCAGAGAGCTGCCCGCCCCCCCCCCCCTTCAGGGCACCACTTTGAATTCAATAGGAAGCTACTGCCTGCCAATACTTTCAGGGGTGTCTTGGTAAAGGACTGATTTCTATTAGCAAAGGAAAATAATTCTTGCCTATAACAAGAGTTTATCTTAACTGTTCTCCAAGGCAAGAATCAGGAGCTAAAATATCTGAGATACCCAAAGAGCTGCCCATAATTGTAAAGCTTCAGGACCTCAAGACCCTAAATTCAGAAATACAAGTGCAGACATTTGAGCCCGCCCCATGGCCGCTCAGCACTGCTAAATAGTTGATCACAATGATGTAGTTTTACGACGCCTCTAAGAGTGTTTCTCAACATGTGAAAATCTGTAGGGCCTTGAGACCCCCAAATCAGACAAAGAAAGAATGTCTCAAACCGTGAAAGCCAGAAGTTTGATTTCGTAAGACTTAGAGGTCAGACGTCTAGAACCCGTCAGCACACTGTGACCTGCCCAATTCTTAGATACTCATTAAAAAGCACCCATCGAAACTAGTACTGTTCTCCGATCTTTTGAAAAACAGATTACTGAAAATACTAAATGCGGTGTGGTGAGTATCCAGACCCTGGCCACCGCGTCTACACGGGAGCAAAAGTTGCACGGCTGCTCCCCCGGCAAGTCGAGAGAGGCGCATCCCGGGGCTAAGCGACCCGGCGGGGTGGAGAGCCGGGCGATACCCGCGCGGCCAGCCTGGCCTCGGGGACCATGCGAAACAAAGCGGGCCGGCGGCGGGGGGGGGGGGGGGAATCCCGCTGTGCACGAGGCGCCAGCTCACCTGTTTCCAAGGCTCTGAAGGCCGCTCATGCGGCCGCGCCTCAGCCTCGCGCCCGCTCCGCTCCACTCCTCGGGTGGGCCCCGCGGCGCGCCTCCAGCGCCAGCCCAGCCCTGGGCAGCGCCCGAGGCGGCGGGAGGCGGTGCTTCAGCCCGCCAGACGGGGCGGCTGCGCGGACTTCCGGCCCCATCGGGCGTCCCGAGGCGGCTGCAAAGCTGGGAGCTGCCTGGGACGCGCCATGCCCCGGGAATGCCCGAACCGGCCTTCTGCGCATGGCGCTGCACACCCACCGCCACCACCTCCTTCCCTGGTCCGAGTGTGGGGCCTAGAAGCTGCTCACGGAATGCGGACCTTCCTCCTGGCTTCACCATTGGCGGTCTGCTCCCCTAGGCCCAAGCAATGCCTTAGTAGCAGAGCGCTTTACAATGTGCCCACCCACTCCTGCCCTCTTGAAGGGCAACCAGATGTGGGTGAAAGTTTCGTTCTTATTGAAAACTTACACCTCCACCCCACCTTTATTATTCCCTAGCATCCTCCAGAGCAGATAGGAGAGAAAAAGGCACCGCCCCAGGCCCACTTTATTCTACCTTAAGTACCAGAGAACAGGCTATATCTGTGCCTTCCTAGGGGTCGTGGGATGGAATATCTGTGGCAGGAGAAAAATGGCACAGGGTAGAGTAGTCGCTCCAGGGGGTGGCCGGAGCCCTTTGACCATCAGTGTTTAGAGAAATAGGGCAGTGACAGGTACACCAACCAGGTGGGAACACTGGAGATCCTGGCAGACCTCCCTCCAGTATGGAAGCTCTGAGGGCAGCACAGCAAGCTCTGGGCAGACATCATCAGGAAGAGACAACTTCGCAAAACGCAGATGACACCATCCCAGCAGGGGCTTCAGGGGAGACAGAACTCATGGATATATGGATCATAGTAGGGCATGCAGAGGCAGTTTGAGGCTCAGAATATCCTGGGCTCACCCTCTAGACTGTTGGTCCTGCTGGTGGCAGACACCATCTAAGATCAATCCCTCAGCCTCTATCACCAATCTCTGAGTGGGAGGGGGCTTACAGACTGATGTTGGACAGACCACAGGTGGGTGCTGGGAATCTGGACTGCTGGAATCTCTCCTGGTGTCCACAGGAATGATTCACTTGGAAGTGCAAACCCTAGCCAATTACCAAGACAGTTTTGTAGATAAGGCAAATAAAAACCAGCCTCAAGAGACCACAGCTCTCACTACTTCAATCTTGATGTTCAAAGTTCAAGATCAAGGCGGGTGTGCCTCCACATTGGGCAACTGAGGGGTGTTACATTTTTGGAGAATAAAAGGAATGATAGAGGAGTAGGAGACAAGAAAACAGAGCAAGACCTGCAAGAGGCAAGGTGTGATGGCTAATCCTGGGTGTCAACTTGACTGGATCTGGGATTAACTGAAATGAAAGAGATCTTCTTGATTGGATCATCTAAAGCCGGAAGACACACCCTAAATGTGGGCATTACCTTCTGATGGCAGCTGGTATAAAAGACCAAGGCAGAGGAGAATGCCAGGCTTCTTGCTGCTTGCCTACTCTCTGGCTGGCGAGTTCATCTTGCTGCTGTAGACTGAAGTCTAGCTGGTGCAGCCATTGTTGGACTACTCGGACTCTATCCTGTGAGCTAAGCTGATAAATCTCTATATATATATATTCATTCTACCCGTTCTGTTTCTTTAGAGAACCCTGACTAATACAGATTGTGGTACCAGAAGTGGGGTGCTTTGCTAGGAGACACAACAAACATCTGTTGAACTGGAAGCTAAAACTTCCCCCTGGACACTTTGGGCTTCTGATGCCCTTAAGTCAGCAGGCTGAAAAAGGAATAGCAATATTAAGAGGGGTGATTGATTCAGACTACCAGGGGGAAATTGGACTTGTTCTCCACACTGGCGGTAATAAAGATTATATCTGGAAGGCAGGAGATTCCTTAAGGTGACTTTTGGTGTTACCATGTCCTGTGATTAAGGTCAATGGGAAACTGCAACAACCCAATCCAGACAGGACAACAAATGGCCCAGACCCTTCAGGGATGAAAGTATGGGCCACTCCTCCAGGGAAAGAGCCAAGACCTGCAGAGGTTCTTGCTGATGGTGGAGGAAATACAGAATGGGTCATAGAGGAAGGTAGTTACAAATACCAACTTAGGCCATGTTAGGGAACCCTGCTGTTAGAGTTGCAGATCTCCATGTCCGGATAGCCCTGAGGGCT
>NW_008338289.1:2152518-2155699 GCF_000622305.1 Nannospalax galili | reverse complement strand
ACCTGGAAAGTGCCACCAAGCACGGATGCCTGACCTTATTTGGAACATGACCTTTGGCATAGTTACCTGCAATAAAACCCCCAGGTTTTTTCTATATGACAATTAGGCATTGCCCTATAGCTGGATGATAGGATCCCACTGCCACATGTAAATAAAGCATACTATGAGCACCTATCAACTGAGGCTTTTGCTACTGCCTCCACACTATAAATTCTCTAGTTTTCCCACTAATAAATGGAGCTGTTTTTCACTGTGCCTGGAGCTGTGTCATTGCTGTTTCACTGCGCCTGGGACCAGCCTGTGATCAGTTTCCCCGGAAGAACTGTCTTCCATCAGCGCCCACTGGCTGTTCTGACCCCGTTTGCCACTTCTGCTCTCCCTGCCCTCGTGGGCTGGTGGCCAATGACTGGCGAAGAAAGGGAGAGCCCCCCGCAAGGCCACGTGACCAGTTGAAGAAACGTGGATTGTAATTGACATGAGTATTTTTGTCCTATTTCGTTAAGAATAGGCTTGTGCATGTATACACATATGTTAAGCAGATACTTGAGTTATTCTTTTTTGAATGTGTAATTGAGATGTGTTAAGTGGTTAAGTGTTGTGAACCTATATGATTATATTGGGTTATGAGACACTAAAGGACTAAGCATTCCTCGAAGACCTTATCACCTACTCCAAAATATATAATGCATTGTTCATTGTATTATGGGATAGTTATATCAATTTAGTGAAATTATGATCTCAACATTGTTTTCATTTGAAAATTAAGCATGACATAGAGAGATGCTATTGTGTGTCAAGTTGACAAGGGGTGGACTTGTGATGGCTAATCATGGGTGTCAACTTGACTGGATCTGGGCTCAACTGAAATGAGAGAGATCTTCTGGATTGGGTCACCTGAACTGAGTGACTACAGATTCTCAGCCTCTCCAGTGTGGTGCAGCCATTGTTGGACTACTCAGACTCTATCCTGTGAGCTAAGCTGATAAAGCTCTATACATGTATATATATATTCATTCTACCGGTTCTGTTTCTTTAGAGAACCCTGACTAATACACAAGGAATATATCTTCCTTTATTCAAAGAAGGTACAGTGAGAAGTAGAGGCTGACCATGGGAACCAAGCTTCTACAACTAGACAAAGAAAACGGGGTTCGGGGGTGTTTATATGAAAGTTGTGAGACATAACTGCACTTTATGGGGAGTTGTATATTCATTCTACCGGTTCTGTTTCTTTAGAGAACCCTGACTAATACACAAGGAATATATCTTCCTTTATTCAAAGAAGGTACAGTGAGAAGTAGAGGCTGACCATGGGAACCAAGCTTCTACAACTAGACAAAGAAAACGGGGTTCGGGGGTGTTTATATGAAAGTTGTGAGACATAACTGCACTTTATGGGGAGTTGAATTAGTGTCTGGGTCTGGTGTCCTTTAGGGTCTCTTTTCTCAGACAGGCAGATGAGTTATCTATAGTACTAAAGGAGACAGGTGGGCTCCACAAAGAGTCTCTCTCTCTGTCCAGGGAATGACCAGTTGATAAGGCTTGAGCAAGGTCAGTCTGCCAATTTAGGGCCAGTTAGAAACTTTAAGGGATTTATGACTTTCCCTAATGAGGCTTGTGGCTCTTCTGCAATTCACATAGTCTATCATTCCAGACCCTGGGGGCATATGAAAAAATGGAGAGGGCAGGAAAGAGGAAAAGAGGGCACATTGCTTTGGGGAAAATAAGGTACAGGCACAGTGAGGAAAAAACAGATCAAGTCCTGGGTATGGGACATAAAATTTCCTTGAAGTCACAGTTTTTGTGTCAGTAAGGGAATCCCAATCAATGGCTGGGCCAGGCATCAATCAGAGGCTTACTTTGAAGATCCCTCAGCAGACTGAAGAGATGATTAGGTCAGTGAAGGTGATACAGCTTCTCGGCAGAGGGCCAGCAAGCTGTTTGTCTCAGGGAATTTTTGGTTTCTGAGAAGTTCTCAGGTGGCATGGAGCAGGAGCATAGTCTTAATTTGATCTCAGGTAGAGGCTTGGGCAGTAATACATACAGGCTGCTCAGTGAGGAGATTCTGTAAGGATTTTTGGAGACAATAGTTAAGCATAGTGTAAGGAAGAGATGGGAAGATGAGCTGGCCAGTCCAGTCCTCATCTGGGAATAAAGTTGTCATTATTTTTCGGAGCCTCTGCCCTAACTCCTATGGGGAGACTGCGCTCTCTCTGGGCGCAGGGTGCGCTCACTCCCTGTGGGTCCGCAGACTGCTCTGGGGAGCGGTGGCTCCAGGAGTGGCACGGCAGATCCACAGACTTCTCTGGGAAGCTGCAGCTCCGGGAGCGGCGGGGGGGCCGCCGGGTTTCCCGATGGCTCAGCCCGTGTCTCTGGTGCTGGCGACAGCTGGTGGCTGTCGCAACTTCTCTGGTGCTGGGAGCTTACTCTGCTACTGGAGCATTGTCCAGCCGGAATCCCATCTCTATTCCACCCGTGTACTCTTCCTCAGGATGCAAGGCTCCTGGCCACTGAACCACGCAGGGAAGGGGTACGGAGACGGCGAAAGCTAGTGTGTCCGTGGGTTGGTAATGGAGAGTGCTGCCCTCCGGGGGGATCAGGTCACCGGTACACAAGACTCAAGGCTCAGCTCAGTCTGTGCTTACAGCTTTATTCTCTCTGGGACCCAATCTCTGGGACCCAGTCTCTGACCCAATCTCCCACTATTAAGAGAAGGCTAGGATATTTTATACCATGGGGGTAGTGGTAAAAGCTTTGGCTGTTAGATGCTTTGTGAGACATTCTATTTACATGTGGAAGTGGATTTCTGCCACACTGCTAGACTGCTGGCCACCTGGAAAAATCACACAGGAAGGCATGGTCTGCTTAGAGCCAGAGGCCATGTTTATGTCAGGGCATTTGTGGCGGCCACTTCAAAGGGAGAGTCAGGAAAGATGTCAGAAAAGCACACCGCTATGAAAGGAGCCTGCAGCACATTAATCTCGAGCTGCATGAGCTGTCTGGTGTGAAGGGACTTCCACTTTGCATAACAGAGGTCTCCAACAGGCATGGTGGCAGAGGTGGCTGGAGGAGGAGCAGAAGCTAAGCTCTACATCTTCAAGCAGGCACAGGAAACAAGAGAGCAACTGGAGATCAGGCAAGGCTTAAGAACTCTCTAAGCCCACCCCCCTGTAACATACTT
>NW_008338289.1:2150586-2150954 GCF_000622305.1 Nannospalax galili | reverse complement strand
TGATAGAGGCTGGAAGAATAGGTGGATCATCAGGAGAGTCATATATGACCAATGCAGCTCCTTTTTTTTTCCTCCATCTGTAAAGGCTGTAATAGTCTCTTTTATTGGTTTATTGTAAAAAGGTCTAGGTGGAAGCCAGCGAAATGTTGGAATAACTGACTTCCATTTATCTTTGGGATAGTGATTATCAAGTTGTCCTGGGAAACCTATTCAGCTAATTGCAAAGGAGGAGTGATGTTTTAAGAGCCATTGTACATCTGATAATGAGAAAGGGATAATGAGAATATCCGCTTCTTTACCTATGATTTGTCAGACTATTTTTCCCTTGTTTAACCATGGAAGCAAGGGTGTCCACTTCTGTAAGAAAG
>NW_008338289.1:2145908-2148558 GCF_000622305.1 Nannospalax galili | reverse complement strand
AGGGATTGCAGCTTGCTGAATTCCTGTGGAGAAATTGCCCTGACCAAAAAGCTTGTCATAATTCCAATCTATAAATCCAGGTGGGGAATCCTGCCCTGGTTGAGGTCTTAGCTGCTGATTATGAGTTTCATTTCTTTTAGCTTGCATTAGGCATTCATCTCTAAATAAGGCTTCCCATTGTACAAATAATGGACTGGGGAGGGTGGATCTACAGATGTCTCTCCAATCCTGAGGAAGCAGGTTAGTATTAAATGTTTCTAATATAGATTTAGTCCAAGGAGCATGAATGCCATCCTCCCTTACAGCCTGGCACAGTTCCTTAAGTTCTGTGGCTGGAAGTGGATACCATGCTAGGGGGCGTTGTCTGGTTATTTGCAAATTAACAGGAAAAGCCTCTACTGGTGGATTTTGGGGGTCCTGAGACCTCTGAGGCTGGAAATTTTGAGGCTGGCAGCTTCCACTGTCTCTAAGGTTACACAGCTGTTCTGTAGCTGGGTGTGGCTCCACAGGCAGTGGCTGAGCCTCAGGGCTTGGAGGCAGCTGAGGTGGAGGGGGAGGGGGTGATTTTACCTGAGAATTTTTGGAAGCTTTTGAAATTTGGGTGTTAGTATCTGGGCTTGCTGAATCAGCAAGAGAGGGGTGAGGATCAATTTTACTGATGGGTGGATTTTGTTTGGCTTGGTAAGATTTTAATTTTGAAGCTATTGAATTTGTTACTGGGCTGTCTTTAGGGTCTTTTTTATCATCATTAATTTTAGGTGGGTTTTTTAAACATTGTTGGATGGCTGCCATTATTGGAAAAAAGGAAAGAGGAAAATCATGCTTTTCTTGGGCTTCTTTCTTATATGCCAAGTGTGAAAGAAAGCTCCAAACCTCTGGATCAGATATGTCTGCTGATATGATCCAGGATGCAAATCGATACACCTCATTCCAAAATTTTAAGCTTTCCTCTTTTGAAATCTTAAGTCCTCTGGATTTGAGCAGAGTTTTAAGAGAATGGATTTGACGTTTTCTCTGTCTTGATACAGAATTTCTCATTGCAAAGGGAAGATGTTTATTATTATTATTATTATTATTATTATTATTATTTTGTTTTAGATGTTTTTAATCTGGGGTTTATGAGACAGGGTTTGGCTGTGTAGCCCCAAGCTGGCCTTGAACTCTCCATCCTCCTGCTGTGACCTTCTGAATGCGGGAATTGTGAGTGCGGACCACCACACTCAGCTAATACATTTATTTTGAATCCTACAATTTCAAGTGTGAGAAAGCTCTCTGGTTCTTGTTTGGGTTTGGGTTTGTGATGATCTTAGCAAGAATAAAGTGATAAAAGACAAAACTCCTTGTTTCTCCTAAAACTAGAGACTCTGAAGAGATCCGCAAACAGTCCTCAGTCATTCCGAAGCCAGATCTCAAAAAGGAAAGAGGAAAATCATGCTTTTCTTGGGTTTTTTTATAAGCCAAATGAGAAAGAAAGTTCCACACCTCTGGATCAGATATGTCTGCAGATATGATCCAGGGTGCAAATTGATACACCTCATTCCAAAATTTTAAGCTTTCCTCTTTTGCAATCTTAAGTCCTCTGGATTTGAGTAGAGTTTTAAGAGAACGGATCTGACGTTTTCTCTCTCTTGATACAGAGTTTCCCATTGCAAGGGGAAGATGTTTATTATTATTATTTTGTTGTTGTTGTTGTTGTTGTAGTTTTAGATGTTTTTACAGCAGTCGGACACTAGATGGCAGAAGCGCCTTGGCTGAGACTGCAGAGGAAAAATGTGTGTCGCTTTAAATCTTTTGTCTTTGGAGCCGCTTTAGCTGCAGCCGCTCAGTAGGGGTTTAGCTAATTTGAATTTTCACTGACACTCGCTTTCAGCTGCTTGCCTGAACGCTTGGGGGCAGAGAGAGAGCTGGCTGGAGGAATTCTGCCTGACTCCAAGGCTTAGGTGGAAATCCCTGGAAGTTTTTTTGGGATTTTTCTCTAACAGTGTTCAGATAGAAAAGTGAGGAAGTGACGGTTTCCAAAGCGACATTCCTGAAATCAATTTTTCAGGGGATCACAGTGGCTCCCAGTCAAAAGACCTGCCAGCATATTTCAAGAGGCTGGCGGCCACCCTGATGGTTCTTACTGGCCGATGCGTGACCAGTTTTGATATTAAAAGAAGATGTTTACACAGAGGTCTTTTCGTCCACACCTGAACAGGCAGTCGGGGTCCTCCTAGGAGATCAGAGAGACCTTTAGTTAACACCAGGGGGTAGCCCTGGCCAGGAAACCTCAGTTGTCTCTCTGGTCCTAGCGGTCCCTCGCGAAGACTTCTAGACCAGAAAGGAAAAGGAGGAAATTTTAGAAGAGAGGAAGAGATTAGATTTACCCTCCTGAGTGGGAGGGATACTCATGGATTTCTAGCGTTTCTGTGGGCACCAGCTCCTAGCTGGCACGAGGTTCAGAGGCTAAGCTCCACGTTGTGAGAGGGTCCCACGAGGTTCAGGGGAGTCCCACATTGTGAGAGGGTCCCACGAGGTTCAGGGGGGCCCCACGTTGTGGCGCCAGATATGGGGAGATTGCGCTCTCTCTGGGCGCATGGTGCGCTCACTCCCTGCGGGTCCACAGACTGCTCTGGGGAGTGGCGGCTCCGGGAGTGGCACGGTGGATCCT
>NW_008338289.1:2140337-2145684 GCF_000622305.1 Nannospalax galili | reverse complement strand
CTGGTACACAAGACTCAAGGCTCGGCTCAGTCTGTGCTTACAGCTTTATTCTCTCTGGGACCCAATCTCTGGGATCCAGTCTCTGACCCAATCTCCCACTGTTAAGAGGAGGCTAGTATATTTTATACCATGGGGGTAGTGGTAAAAGCTTTGGCTGTTAGATGCTTTGTGAGGCATTCTATTTACATGTGGAAGTGGATTTCTGCCAGACAGTTGTCTGCTAGGAAAATTACAGGAAGGCATGGTACCTTTCAGAGCCAAAGGCCATGTTTATGTTATGGCATTGGTGGCGGACACTTCAAAAGGAGAGACAGGGAAAGATGCCAGGAAGACACCCCACTATGAAAAGAACCCGCAGCACATAACCTGAGCTGCATGAGCTGTCCGGTGTGAAGGGGCTTCGACTTTGCATAACAGAGATCTCCCAACAAACTCCTTCTTCTGGAGAGGTAACATTAGGTGCCAATGGGGAATTTGGATGTCAAGTCATTCTGGCTTCTCCTGTGCTGAACAGTGGCAAAGAGTATGGCACCAGGGGTCCCCCTTCAGTGGGTCTGTCTAAAAAACCCCAAAGCCTGCTAGTCCTTGACCAGTGTCTGCAGGGAGATATGAAGGAGAAGTAAAACGAGAGTAGTTAGGCACATATTTTAGGTAGGAAACCAGGAGAAATAAATGTCCACATTAAAGTTCATTAGTTTCTTGATGGAGGCTTCCAAGAACATCCATTCCTTGGGCCATTTTCTTTTTTCTGGGTGTCACAGCTGGACTCAGGATTTGTTTTTCAGGCATTTTGATTTTGGATTGGCTAGAATCACAGTGTGAATTTCCTCTCAGATGGTTTCTATAAGCAGGAGGAGAAAAAAAATTCAGTTATTATTTAATTTTGATAATAAGAGTAGTAGACTTGTCCTCCTTGGCTGCAGGTGGCACAAAATTTTAGTGAGAATTTAAAAAGAAATATAATGATTATTTTAATTTTTGATTATACTTTCCTCCTTGGCTGCAGGTGGCACAAAATTTTAGTGAGAATTTAAAAAGAAATATAATGATTATTTTAATTTTTGATTATACTTTCCTTTTGGGTTTTTTTGTTTGTTCATTTGTCTTTGTGAGGCAGGGTCTCCTTTTAGCCCCAGCTGTCCTAGAACTCACTATGTAGACCAGGCTGGCCTGGAACTCACAAAGATCTGCCTGCCTCTGTCTCCCAAGTTCTGGAATTAAAAGCGTGTGCCACCACGCCCAGCTTTCCTTTTGGGTTTTTAAGAACATACAGTTGGCCCAAATTAACTCGGGTTTTTGTTTTATTGGTAAGGTCAGTTGAGGCTGTGGTCCTCAGGGGTCACTTGGGCTTTGGGGGGAGCCCTTAGCTCCTTTGGCTTTCCTTTCACCACTTCCATCTATGTGAGGAGATGTGAGGAGGTCCTGCTCAATGCTGGCTTTGCTTGGAAGCATGGAAGAAACATCTTCTTGTGCTGACCCTCCTCCTTGTAGACTGGACACTGGCCTGAATCCCTCTACTGGGATCTGCATGACATCACTGAACAAGAGGACAGGTGACACACCATGGTTACAGGACATTTTGAGAGATGCCCCATATTCCCCTGGGACTTAGTTGACATTGGAAAGCAAGGAACAAAACTGTCCCTTAAACCCCTTTGAGCAGATTAGTATAGGCCTCTAAGCATGGGGTTTTTAAAAATAATTTATTAAGAATTTCATACAGGCATATAAGCATATAAGGTGTTTTGATCAAATCCATGCCCATTCCCTCCCCTTCAACTCCTCCCATATCTCCCCATCACTTTTTTCTGATAACTTCATGTACTCTTTATTCTTTTTTTTAATGGGGCTTTTTGCTACTCTAATATTCATCCTTCTTAAGAGGTAACCCTAAAATCTTTTAAGGATTAGATAAGAGCTTCCAAATACTTTTGACATTTTTATCCTTTGGAACACAGTATGTTGCTAAGAGGCCCAAGGACATTTTGACTTTTAACCAAGAAACTGGCAACTTTTCTTTGGGGTCTTTTTACCTTAACTGCCTAGCCAATTCCTACCTCCTATTTTTGTCTCACCATCCTCTGAAGAGGTTACCCATCTTGTGGATAGGGAATTGGGACTCAGACCACTCTGGCTTCATCCATCCTGAACAGGGATGCAGGGTGAGGCAATTGGGGTACTCCTTCAGTGGGTCTATCTAAAAGACTCCCAAATTGCATAACTCTTATCTCTAGGGGGAAAAGAAAGTCCTTGAATTGTGAATAGGAGATATGAAGGAGAAGTAAAGGCAAGAGTAATTAACATTACAAGTTTTAGACAGGGAACTAGAAAAAAGTCAGAACATGGAAAATTTCAAATGTTCATATGAAAGTGCATAAGTTTGCAATCCCACCATCAGTGAATGAGTGTTCCCCTTTCTCCACATCCTTGCGAGCATTTGGTATCATTTGTTCCCTTGATCCTAGCCAGTCTGATTGACATGATACCTTAGGGTGGTTTTAATTTGCATTTCCCTAATTACTAACGAGGTTGAATGCTTTTTGAGATATTTCTTAGCCATCCTTATTTCTTCCTTTGAGAACTCTCTGTTTTGATCTTTACCCTGTCTTTTAATTGGATCATTTGGTTTCTTGATTCTTGTTTTATGAGTTCTTTATATATTTTTTATGTTAAACCTCTGTCAGATGTGTCACTGGTGAAGATTTTTTCCCATTCCGTGGGTTTTCTCTTCACTTTTTTGATTGTTTCTTTTGCTGTACAGAAGCTTTTTAGTTTAATGAGGTCCCACTTGTTGATTGCTGACCTTAATTCCTGAGCAACTTCTGTCCAATTTAGAAACTCCTTTCCTACACCTATATCTTGTAAGTTACTGCCAGTATTTTCTTCTAATAATTTAAGGGTTTCCAGTTTCACATTGAAGTCCTTGATCCATTTGGAGTTGACTTTTGTGCAAGGTGAAAGATAAGGATCTAGTTTCATTCTTCTACAGGTAGAGATCCAGTTTTGCCAGCACCATTTGTTGAAGATGCTATCTTTCCTCCTTTGTGTGTTCATGGCACCTTTGTCAAATATCAGGTGGCTGAAATTGTGTGTACTCAGGTTTGGGTCTTCAATAATGTTCCATTGATCTATGTGTCTATTTTTGTGCCAGTACCATGCTGTTTTTATGACTATAGCTCTGTAGTATACTTTGAAATCTGGTGTAGTAATCCCCCCAGTGCTTCTCTTTGTGCTCAGGGGTGCATTGGCTAGCCAGGGTCTTTTGTGCTTCCATATGAATTTCAGGATGGTTTTTTCTAATTCTGTGAAGTATGTCATAGGGGTTTTGATTAGGATGGCACTGAATCTATATTGCTTTTGGCAGGATGGTCATTTTCACAATATTATTTCTTCCAATCCATGAGCATGGGTGGTCCTTCCATCTCCTGGTGTCTTCTTCAATCTCTTTAATGATCTAATATTTTCATTATAGAGATTTTTGGTGTCTTTGGTCAGATTTATTTATTTATTTATTTTTTATTTATTTATTTCAGCAATTGTGAATGGGAGCATTTCCCTGTGCTCTTTCTCCAATTGCTTGTTATTGGTATATAGAAAGGCTAGTGATTTTTGTAAATTGATTTTATAACCTGCCACTATGCTGAAAATGTTGATCAGTTCTAGTTTTCTGGTGGAACTTTTGGGATCTCTTAGGCATAGTATCATATCATCTGCAAAAAGGGATAGTTTGACCTCTTCTTTTCCAGTTAGTACTCCTGTAATTTCCTTCTCCTGTCTTATTGCTCTAGCAAGAGTTTCAAGCATTATGTAGAAAAGGAGTGGAGTTAGTGGACATCCTTGTCTAGTTCCTGATTTTAATGGGAATGCTTCCAGTTTTTCTCCATTTAGAATGATGTTGTCTGTGGGTTTGTTGTGAATACCTTTAATTATGTTGAGGCATATTCCCTCCAGTCCAATTCACTCTAGGACTTTAAAGATAAATGTATGCTGAATTTTGTGAAAAGCCCTTTCTGAATCTATTGAGATGACAATGTGGTTTCTGTCTTTAAGTCCATTTATGATTAATGACGTTTATTGACTTGTGTATATTGAACCATCCCTGCATCTCTGGAATAAAGCCAGCTTGATCATGGTGGATGATCCTTTTGATGTGTGTCTGTATGCGGTTTGCAAGTATTTTATTGAGAATTTTTGCATCTATGTTCATTAAGGATATAGGTGTGTAGATTTATTTTTTAAAATATTTTATTTATTATTTTTATTTCATGTGTATGCATGTATTTCCTGCATGTATGTAAATGCACCCATGTTATACAATGCCCGCAGAGGACAGAAGAGACTGTCGGATCCCCTCGAACTGGAGTTATGGACAGTTGTTAGCTGTCATGAGGTGCTGGGACTCAAACTGGGGTCTTCTGCATGAACAGTCATTGTTCTTAACCACTGATCAATTTCTCCAGCCCCCTATAGTTTTCTTTTTGGTTGTGTCTTTACCTGGTTTGGGTATTAGAGTGATGTTCGCTTCATAGAAGGAATTGGGAGTTCTCCCTCTGTTTCTATCATTTTGAATAATTTAAGTAGTACTGGTTGAAGATCTTCTTTAAATGTCTGGGAGAATTCTGCTGTAAATCCATCTAGACATGAGCTTTTTCTTAGTTGGGAGGCTTTGTATTACTGTTTCGATTTCCTTATATGTTACGGGTCTGTTTAAACTGTTGATCTCTTCTTGCTTTAACTTTGGTTGTTCCCATGATTTTAGATATCCATGCATTTCTTTTAGATTTTTGAATTTAGTAGAGTATAGGTTTTTTAAATATTCCCTCTGTAAATCCATCTAGACATGAGCTTTTTCTTAGTTGGGAGGCTTTGTATTACTGTTTCGATTTCCTTATATGTTACGGGTCTGTTTAAACTGTTGATCTCTTCTTGCTTTAACTTTGGTTGTTCCCATGATTTTAGATATCCATGCATTTCTTTTAGATTTTTGAATTTAGTAGAGTATAGGTTTTTTAAATATTCCCTTATAATGGTTCTGGATCTTTTGCGTGTCTGTTGTGATGTTTCCCCTTTCATCTCTGATTTTGCTGATTTGGATTGGCTTTTTCTTTGTTTTGTTTAACTGGGGAGGGGTTCCGTGTATCTTGTTTAGCTTTTCAAAGAACCAACTCTTAGATTGATTCTTTGTGTTGTTTTCTTTGTTTCTATTTCATTAATTTATGCTCTGATTTTTGTTATTTCTTCTCTTCTGCTGGGTTTGGGCTTCATTTGTTCTTGCCTTTCCAATGTCTTGATTTGCAGTGTTAGGTCATTTATTTTTTTTTTTCTTTTAACTTTTTTAATGTAGGCA
>NW_008338289.1:2096411-2139859 GCF_000622305.1 Nannospalax galili | reverse complement strand
TTCTTAGTGCCATTTGCTTGGAATATTCTTTTCCATCCTTTCACCTTAAAGTAGTGCCTGTCCTTGAAGGTGAGATGGGTTTCTTGCAGACAACAAGAAGACAGATTTTGTTTCTTAATCCATTCTGTTAGCCTGTGTCTTTTGACTGGGGAGTTCAGTCCATTGATATTTAAGGTTATTATTGAAAGATGAGTATTGGTTGCCTTTGTTTTGATTGCTGTTTGTATTCTTTATCTAATTTTGTGTTTCCTCAATTATACCTTTATTTTCTTTTGTTGCCCCTGGGGTATAGTTGTTCCTTTCTCCTCTCTTTGTGTTGCTTCAAGTATTCTTTGAAAGGCTGGTTTTGTGGACATGCATTCTTTCAGGCTTCTCATGTCATGGAAAATTTTTCTTTCCCTCTCAACTATAATAGGATTTTTGCTGGGTAAAGTATTCTGGGTTGGCATCTGTTCTCATTTAGAACCAGAAATACCTTGGTCCAGGCTCTTCTGGATTTCATAGTTTGCATTGATAAGTCAGCTGTAATCCATGGGTTTTCCTTTATATGTGACTTGTTGTTTCTCTTTTGCTTTCAGTATTCTCTCTTTGTTCTGTACATTTAATGTTTTTACTATGATATGTCATGGGGAAGTTTCTTTTCTGATCCTGTCTATTTGGTGTTCTATGTGCTTCCTGTATTTGTGTGGAGATGTTTTCCTTAATTTTGGGAAATTCTCTTCTACAACCCTGTTTAAGATCTGGTCAATACCATTAACCTGAAATTCTTCTCCTTCCTCTATGCCTATGATATGTAGATTTGGTCTTTTCGTGGTGTCCCACATCTCTTTTCGTGGTGTCCCACATCTCTTGAATATTCCATTCCTGTGTCTTTTTAAATTTTTCATAATCTTTGCTTGAGTGGTCCAGTTCTTCAACTTTATCCTCCAGTGTTGATATTCTGTTTTCCATTTCATTTTCTAGCAGTGAAGTTTTCTCCTGTTGTTTCAAGTTGGCTTATTGAGTTTTTCACTTTCTTCTTCATTTCTGCCTAAGGTTTCTTCAGTGTTTCTATCTCTTTTGTGAATTCATTCAGAAGCTTATCCTTGTCTTCTTTTAGTTCCTTGTGTGTTCTTTAAATTTGTTGAATTCCTTGATTATGTTTATGATTGTTCTTTTATATTCTGTATCCTGGTTTATCTCTAGGGGATTCTCCTTGTAGAACTCTTCTACAGGACTGGTGTAGTTTGGTGGGGATGTAGTGTTATGGCTTTCCATTTCATTACTCTTTCGTTGTGATTTTGGCATGTGAATGTCTTTTGTTGTTTGTGATTCTGATATGAGAATTAAGTTGAAGTATGCTTCTGTTTGTATTATTGGTGTGCCTTGGTCCTTTTCTTATTAGTTATATTGGTCCAGGTTTCAGATTCTCTCAGGTTTTATTTTGGAGGGAACCGATGGTTTCAGATCCACTGCTCAGGAGCACCCACAGAAGCCCAAGTCAGGTTCCAGTCAGATACACTCAGGCTGCCTTCTAAGGTTTGGACCCCTGCTAGTGGGAACTCAGAGCAAAATTTGGGAAGACCCCTAAGGGGGAGCTGATTTTAGGACTCTCAGTTGATCTGCTGAGTTCTCAGCCCCTATGCCAGAGGGAGACCAGAACACCTACTCTCTGGTCTGCTGAGATCCCAGCCGCTACACAGATGGCAGTCAGAACCCACTCAGGCTGTCTGCTAAGATCTCAGCCTTATCCTCCCAAAGCCAGGTCTGCCCCAGGGCCTTGGGAGGGGCCTCAAGTAATCCCAGTTAGGGTGTTGGGTATGAAGCAATTGGGGGAAGCTCACCACCACATGGAGGCAGGAGCAGGGCACTCTCAGGCAGTCCCCTGAGTTCTCAACCCCTATACCAGAGTGTGGTGGGAACAGGCACTCTCTGGTGACTGGTCTGCTGAGATCCCAGCCACTACACAGATGGACATCAGAACCCACCCTCTCAGGCTGTCTGCTAAGATCTCAGCCTTATCCTTCCAAAGCCAGGTCTCTAAGTATGGATTGTAAATATCCAAGAAGGTTAGTTGCACTGGTCTGGTACCTTTGATTACTGTGTAATACCTAGATAAAACTTGAGCAAAATCTTAAACATTTTTAAATAAACAATGAAAGGAAAATATTATAGATCAAATAGGCATAGCCCAGGAAAGAGATTTAAAGTAATTTCCTCAGGTCTGTCTCCAGACCCTGAAGACTTAAAAAAGAAAAAAAAAAAAAAAAAAAAAAAAGAAAAGAAAAGAAGAACAAGGGTGTAGTTTTTATATGGCTATTTTTTTTTATTATGGGTTGAAGTGAGGAGTGTGTTGGGGTGGGTCATATAACATAAATTGATCTGGATTTAGGTCAAACTCACTGGAAATTATTTTCTTTTGGACTGTCCAATTTTGTTCTGGGAGGTAAAAGCTAGTTTTTATGAGCCAAATTATTTTGTTATGGGTAAAGGAAAACACCAAAAGTAACACTTGTATAATACCGAGAAACATAAAAGGACATTTTTTTAGTAGTTACAGGTAACTGATGGTTGTCTGTATTTATTTCATCCTAGACTATGACTTGGTATGTAGTACAAGTCACAGAAGTAGACTGAAAAAAAATTTTTTTTGCTGTAATAGTAATTATTATAACAACAAAAACAGTTCTGTATTTTTAAAGAAACCTATTAAGACCTTCAACAAACTTGCTTAAACATTTTTATTATTTTTTTTATTTTGGAAATATTTAGCCATTTTAATCTTATTAATTTTGACTTTCCAACCCTTTATCTTTCCATTGATACCCTGAGGCATAACATTTATAAACAAATTCATAATTTGTTGTGAGAATTTATCAGGTAACCAATATTTAGTTTTTTTTATACATTTAGAACAACCATTTTAAACATATTAGTACAATAATTTGGTAAAGGTATGGACCTTGATGTACCTGTTTGTTGGCTGTAAAGAAATAATAGTAGTAAAATATTTAACATATTTCCTGGAGTAGAAGTAATTATTATTTAGAATTAGTATATTTTTAAGTAATAAGAACCATAATGTAGAACAAGAATTAAGATGAGGATTAAAGGGAAAACATTTTGACCTGGAAAAAATATTTTTAGGTTAATTTAATAACTTTAGTTTGTATGAGGCCTTACTTATAAGTTAATTTGACACCAAATAAATTATTTTTAAGAAACATAAATTTATGTCAACCATGTACAAACAAAATGGACATCTTAAAAACTTTTGATACTAAACCAGAACCAAAAAGGTACTTAACAAATAGGATTTTTTTCATAACCAGGATTTTTAAGTGATTAGGGTACTGAGTTTAAAAGGTCTTTGAATGTAAATTTGTACCAGTGTATTTTAATGAGGTTTGCCAAAAATAAAACCAATAATTTTGTGCACAATAAAAAGAATGAAAAAGGAAAAAATGAAGTGGCCATAATTTGAAATTATTTTGACATAAATACAATTATCATAGACACACATGACATAATTACATGAGATTTCAATACGTGGAAACATATAGGAGCATGTGACATAATTTTAAGCAATATAAAAACAATTGTCAGACATGACAATTACATGAAAACTAGGTGTACCTAAAATGCATTACTTAATAAATCTGATTATGAAGATGGTTTGTCAGCAGGCAGAGCAGGAGTCACAAGGAAGGCATTGGTTTGGCTTTAGAAGAGAGTGCCATGTAGTATTATATTACTAAAAGGACATGGAATCTCAGTTGAACATAAAAGATAAGGTAATTAATTAACATAACTTGTAAACAGAATGTGAGTTAAATCTTGGAGGATGGCGGTTTCTTAAGAGACAGAAAACCTGGAAATAAATTTGCAGTTAGTGGAAAACTTAAAACAGTTTCTTTTAAAAGTCAATAAAGAATTGAATGAAATAAAACTAAGAGGGAGGAATTGAATTGGAAGGGACAGGAAGAACTCATAAAGTTTAGGTGTTAGGAATTGAACCTGGGTCCTTTATAAGAGCAGACAGTGTTTTTAACCATTAAACCATTTCTTCAGGCAGGAGCTGTGGAGGAAAAAAATCTGTAGATAGACCTCAGAGGATACAACAGTTACAGTGAGGTAGAGTTAGTAAACCCAGCCTTTGTTTTTGGTGAAGAGGCTTTTGCACTTCTGAGGTCAGGGCACAATGCTGCCCTTGCTGCCGTGGCTACAGCCTACTGTCCCTCAGCCACTGCTGCCAGCAAGCGGAAGTGGCAGGCAAAAGAACTCCTAGAAGGCTGACTGGGGACAGAGTGGCCTGTCTCTACTTTTGTTTACAGCTTGTCAGTGTGACTGTGTGTGTCAGTGAAAGCAAGCAGGATTTTGTTGAGGGCTGGCGGGGAGGCTCAAGGAGGATAAGCTACTATGTGGGGGAGGTGGATGTGAACCTTGGGAGAATGAGGCAGGGGGAGCTGAAGAAGAGGAAGGAGGGAGAAAAGGGAGATTAGGAGTTGAGTCTTGGGGGAGATTAGACCCCTGTGGAGAAGTGTAGGGTGGGGGTTTGTCACCAGGGTCAAATTCTGAGGTTAGAGGGCAGCTAAGTCTTTTGGGTTTGGATTTTAGGCTTTAATAACATAAAAGAACCTGATAGGTAGCACATGAACTACAGAGAGAGGGATCAGTGAGGAAACCTTGACGATAGGATATCTCATGCCCTTTTCCATTTTTGTGTTATGTAAATTTTTAAATCTGTTAAAGCATTATGATTAAAGGTGCCAGTTTTGGGCCAGCAGCAGCCACTGCCCCAGTAATAATGAAGCCAGATTTGGGTTGACAGCCTAGGATGTTCAGCTGGTTCGAGTCATAGTAATTGGAGTTTAAGTTTGCCTTGAGACAAGCTAAAGGCCTATCTTTTGGAACAGACAATTTGTAGCCCATGGTGGGCAGCCTTCCAGGGTCTCGTCAGTTCTCCCAGTGAGTAGGCTACTGAAACCTTGTTGGGTCAGCTGTGGGTAGACACTCAGAGCCAATTAAAAATAATTTGGAGACCATGGTGGGCAGGTTTCTGGGGTCTCATCGGTTCCCCCGGTAAGTTCCTGGAGCCTTACTGGATCCCACAAGGCTCTTGTCCAGTTGGGCCTGATACCTAGACATATATGAGATGCTGTCAGGAGGGTGTCCAGAAAACTACCAGTGTATGTTGATCAGCAAGGTAGGGGGCATGTCCCACTGAGCCTGATTTTTAGCACTTCACTGTGAAAAGTTGGTGGTGGGTGGGGTCAGAGGGTCTCCTGCAGGGCCTGACACCTAGTAGTGAATGTGGGGAGGTGGTCAAGTGGTGGATATCTTCAAGGTCTGAAACCTACCAGTGCATGTGGGGCAGCAACAGGGTTTGCCCTGCACATCTCGCTACCTAGCAGTCGGTATAGACAGCTGTGGAGAGGACGGGGGTTTCAGCAGGATCTGAATCTAGCCACTTATATTGGGCAGGAGCATGGGTCAGGGAGTCCAACAATACCTTATACATAGCAATGATTGTGGGGTGGCTATGGAGTGGGGGGTGTCCGGCGGGGCCCGTTACATTGTGGTATGTATGTCTGTCGGCAGCAGGGCAGGTGTGGGTAGCATGTTCTGATACCTAGCACTGTGTGGGGGGCGGCAAGGACAGTCTAGTGGTGCCTGATATCCAGTAGTCCATGTAGAGCAGTGGCAGTAAGGGTGGTGATAACTTGTAGAATGTGTGAGGGGTCCAATAGGTCCTCATACATGGCAGTGCATGTAGGGCTACAGGGAGGTGCTCAGCAGGGCCCGACACCTAGAAGTTTAGTGGCAGTGTCACAGGGTTGTCCAGCAGGGACAGATAAATAGGAGGGTATATGAGGAGGCTGCCGGGTGCAGGTCCTGATACATAGTAGTCTGTGTTGACTGACAACATAGCAGTGCATCCCAATACCTAGCAGTGTAAATGGCATGGCGACGGGTGTCTGGCAGGTCCTAATACCCATCACTGCACATGGAACTGACACAGGGGGAGGTTGTCGACCAGGGTTTGATAGCCAGCAGTTCATGGGGTGGTAAAAGATGGAAGTGGGGAGAACTGCATCCAGCAGGACCTGCATCCCGCATTGTCTGTAGGGCAGCAGTCTGGTTTCTAGCAGTGCTGTACTTGGGGTAGCAATGCGGGGAGGGGTGGAAACATATTGAGCAGGGTCTGACACATATAGGGTGTAGGGCTACAGGAAGTGTCTAGTAACCTGATACCTAGCAGAATGGGCGTCTGTAAGTGTTTGAACTAAGATGGAAGTAGAATAGGTGTTCTACAGGGTCTGATACCTAGCAGTCCATGTGGGCCAGTGCTTCAGTAAGTGTTTGAACTGGGTGGAAGTAGAATAGGTGTCCTACAGGGTCTGATACTGTGGGTCTTCCTTCCCTCATGGGTCATTGGCCACCGGTCCATGAGGGCAAAGGAAGCAGAAGCGACGAACGGGCTCAGGATGGCCAGTGAGCACTGACAGAAAGAAGCCCTTCCAGGAAGGCAGGTTCAGTGATACAAACAGCTCCAGACTCAGTAAAGCAGCTCTGTTTATTCAGTGGGGGTTAAAAAAATATAGTGTGGAGGCTGTAGCCAATGCTTCAGCTGATAGGTGCTCATAGAATGCTTTATTTACATGTGGCAGTAGGCTCCTATCATTCGACTATCGGGCAATGCCTAATTATCATAGAAGAAACTTGGGGGTAGTTTTTACTCCAGGTAACTATGCCAAAGGTCATGTTCCAAATAAGGTCAGGCATCCATACTTGGCGGCACTTTCCAGGTAAGTCAGGCAGAGATCAGGAGGCCCCTGCTGAGAAGGGGAGTCCTTCCAGATAGCGGTGAGCCCCTTAGAGCTATCCAGACATGGAGGACTACAACACTAGCAGCAGGGTCCCCCAACATGATACCTAGCAGTCCACATGGGCCAGTGCGAGGTCAGTGAATCTAGCAAGGATTTATATCCAGTAATGTATGTGGGGTGCTAGTGGCCAGCATGGCCTGACATCTAGATGTTTGTAAGTGACATTGACAGATGAGTGTCTCTCCAGGCCTGATATCCAGCAGTGCATGTTGATCAGCAATGTGTGTGTGTTTGGGGTAGGGGTGTCTAGTAGGGCCTGATACCTAGTTCATTATGTAGGAAAGACAGGGGATATTCAGCTGGATCTAATACTCAGCAGTGTACATGGAGTGATGGCAGGGTTGTGGTGTCCAGCAGGGCCCATCAGGAATTCTTTTGGGGCTTCTGTGGGGGTAGTGGCTGGTCAGCAAATCCTGTTATCTAGTAGTGTTTGTGGGATGGCAACTTGGGGAGCAGGGTGTTGTCCCCAAAGGCCTGATATTGAATAGAGTATGTTGTGCGGAAGTGAAAGTAAGGTTATCAGGGCTTGATAACCAGCACTTCATGTTGACAGAGCGGAGGGGTCTTGCTACGCCTGAGACAGCACCACATGTCTGGCTTCAGGGGTTTGGGTGTCCAGCAGGACCCGATTCCTAACAGTATATTTGAGCTGTGATGGTAGAGTGGTGTTCAAGAGGACACTCTTACCCCGCAGTATACATGGGCCATTGCCGGGGGTTAGTGTCCAGTAGGGCCTGTTAACTGGCAGTGTATTTCAGAGGGCAGCAGAGTGTAAGACTGTCCAGTAGGGTCTGATACCTACTGTGTATGTAGTGCCACTGGGGGGGGGCAGGGCGGAGGAGATGTTCAGCATGGCATGGAAACTAGCCATGCATGTGGGGCAGCAACAGTGCTGGTGTGTTTAGCACATACAGACTTCTAGGTATCAGCCCATGGTGGGTGCCTCCATTTCACATATGCTTGAAGTACCAACCCTGCTGGACACATTCCCCCACCCCTTCATTACCATAAATATACTGCTACATTTCAGGCCAGGTAGAACATCCACTGTGTACCCCACAGAAAGTGCTAGATATCACATCCTATTGGACACCCTCACTCTATACAGTGTTAGAGATCAGGCCCCGCTGGATACCAGACTAGCACCCCAAATATGCTATTCCAAACCAGACTTTGACACCTAACTACCATCAAACCTATATCCCTTGGGCTCAGGCAATGGGGAACACCACCCCTGCATAAACAATGCAAAGTCAAGTGTCAGGTCCTACTGGACTGCCCCTGCCCCACACAAATTTTTCAGGACCCATTGAACACACACACACCATCATATCCACTACTTTTCAGGCTATGCTGGACACTCCCTTGCCACTGCCCCAAAGAAACATCTAGGAATCAGGCCTTCTAGCAGACCTTCCAGGCTGCTGCCCCATATTTGCTAGAAATCAGACCCTACTGGATTCTCCCACCCCCACAGCCAACTTGCACACGCTGCTAGATGCCAGGCCCTGTTGGACACCCTCCTTCACTACTACATATAAATTTCTAAGAATCAGGCCAACTGACACCCTGCCTCCAGACCACCACCCCACATAGATGGCTAGGAATCAGGACTTGGTAGACGCCCTCTAATCCCCTTCCCACCATCGAAGCCTCACAAAAATTGCTTCCTAACCTGGTACTGGAACAGAGGTGATTGATGACATCTACCAGGGCTTGATACCTAGCACTGTATGTGGCATGTAGGCCCTGGAGATGTGTAGTGTCCAGAAGGGCCTGAAGGGTGCACTCTGAAGGGTGGGAGTAGAGGCAGCAGTGGAGACACCAGGCAGATCCCCGAAGCTCACTGGCTAGCCAACCTAACCGAACTGAGGTTCAGTGAGAGACGCTGTCTCAAAAGATAAAGGTGGAAAACCACCAAAGAAAGACACCCAACATTTATCTCTGGCCTCCACATGCAAGCGAACACACATACACCTGCATGAAAATATGCACACACCCTAGGTACATACCGTGCACATGCGAAATGAGACACATACACAAATACAGTACCAAAAAGTCATTCTGAAGCTATAGTAATCAAACTTACATAGTATTAACATAAAGAAACCACTGGGTAGAATTACAATCCCATAAAAATCATGATTTTGGCAAAGATGCAAAGACCATTCAAGAGAAAAGAATAGTTCCTTTAACAAGAGGTATGAAGAATGCTGAATACCCACAAACAAAAGAATAAAGCTAGAGTCTTACCTGACACCATATACAAAAATTAATTAAACATGGGTCAAAGATCTAAATGAAGAACCATGCAACTAGACGTGACAGCAAAAGCACAAGCAACAAGATGAAAAAGGACGATTGGATTTCACCAGAATTTTAAATTTCCATGTAGCAATGGACCCGTATCATGTATCTGGTAAGACTCTAGTATCCAGAGTATATAAGGAACTCTTAGAATTCAACAACAGAAAAACAAACATCCTGATGGCACAGGAAGGAATTTAACAAGGCTTCTCTATAGAAACTTTGGTAAGGATGTGGAGAATAGCCTTCCTATTCTTCTGATGGGATTAAGGCATCATCATATGGTGATTCCTCAATTAGTTCAAATATAGTCACCACATAACCACACAGTTCTCCCAGGGACACACTGAGGATCTACTGAAAACTTATCTTCCACCTTGTACATGAATGTCCATGGCAACATTATCAAAGCAAAAAAGGGGTAAGAACCTAGATGCCTACCAACTGATAAAACACAGTGTACACACACACAAAAGAAAAATATTCAGCCTTGAGATAAAATGTTGACACATGCTACAATATGGATGAATCTTAAAAACATACAGGGTACAAGAAGCCAGACACAAGGGACATAAACATTACATTCTAATGCCCCCAAGTAGGCAACTCCCAGAGAAATACATTATCATTTGCCAAGGGATGGAGGAGGGAAAGAGTGATGGCTAATGGGCACAGGATTTGTGTTGGGAGCCATGTTCAGGAGTCAGTGCAGAGCTGTAAAACACTGGATATAAAAACCACTGAATTACCCTTTAGAATGGTTAGTGGTGAATAGGACAATTTTCAAAATTACGGCTCTGCTTCTGGCTTGAAGACATGAGCTCTCAGCTTTCTGTTCCAGCTGCCTCCTGCTGTGCCGTTCCGCTGTGATGGACTCTTACACCATGGTTTCAGACACCCTCACAGGTTTTCTACCGTGTAGCTACTCAACATGGAGGAAAAGACATCTATCCAGGGCAGTGTCATTGGGAAGGTTGTGAGACTTTTCAGTGGCAGAAGTTTTCTTTTATTACCCACTTACAGATAAACACTAGTCCAAAGATGGCTTACTTGCAGGGTAAAAACAAGATGGACCAGGACAAGTGGGAAATCAAAAGTCTTCCAAGCAGCCAGCTGTAGGGGCACAAGCTCAGCTCCTAGAGCACAAAAGGCCATTGTAAGTCACCCCAGTGCCACACTCAAGGCTCTTAGGAGAGGATCAATAAACCTTGTCTTTTGAGATTTTACAGATGAAAAAGAGGGACCAATAGCTAAACACACCCGACTAACAGCTGCCTTAATATTTAAGAGCACTGATAAATACTTGGAATGTGGTTGCAGATTGCTAAAGAGGCATAAAAATGACTTGTCAGTGATAGCCATTAGTAAGATGAAAGCTTCCTCCTCCCTTGCCAAACGCCTTTATTAACCTAATTTTACAGTTCAGAATAAAGAACAAAAAGACTCCTAAATGCTTTGGTGAATAATATTCCACTTACACAGTAAAGACTCAAAGTCAGATACATTTTCAGATGCTGTTACTGAAGGAAGCACCAAATGTTAACAGAGACCATAGAATTATTTTATGTCCTCCCATGATGCTGAAAGGAAGTTTCATATTCTGATCTCTGAACAAATCCCTTTCTGTTTCAAAACAAAACAAAACAAAACAGCTATGGGATTGTGAAGTAGCTTATCTGCAGGATGTTTCATGTCTGGTTAAGATGGAAGCTGATGTGTGGTCAGAGTTCAGTACCATCCCCCTTGGAATAAAACTGAGCAGAAAATAGAAGCATTAAACACTTTTATCTATATTAAAAAGGCACACATTTTTATATTTATAAAACCATTTAAGCTGGTTTGAATAAAAAAGAAAAGTTTGAGCACACCTATGCCCCAGCCTCGGAGGGGCCACCAAAATCTAGCTGTGGATTGTATGCTTTGTTTAGAAATCAGTAGTTTGCTTTCATACTTCAGCCCATATATATTCACGTATTTATGATCATGAAAATGTGGTAGTCTGAATAGATCTTGTAAATATTTGTGGACAGAACACTTTTCATGCCACCTCAGACACTGAAGAACATTCTGTGGAATACTAGATGGTTATGGTAGGCACTGAAGTTCCTAGACTTCCTGTCTGTGTCTGGTGAAGAGCTGATTCTTGGTTTATAATCGACTGGTTATCTTTTTCCTTCATCCTCACAGTGGAGAAGGAAGATGGAGAAAATCAACTTCCTAGTGAAAAGATGCTGATAATGTAGATGAAGCCACCCAAGGACTTCTGGCCTCCATAGGTACCTGCACTCGTGTGCATACCCCCAAATACACATAAATAAATTTTTTTTTTTTTTTAGAAGAATGATAAGGGACTGGAGAGATGGCTTAGCAGTTAAAAGGACCCAGGTTCACTTCCCAGTGTTATCGAAAACTGAGGCATGGGATGTACCATACACAGAGAAGGCACCCAAGAGACTCATGTGGTGAAGTCAAGAAAGTTGATTCACACTGGTGGACTCGAGCAGAGTTTTCTCATTAAAAACTTGGGCTCTAACTTTAGTTTTTTTCACTTTTTTTTTTTTTTTTTGTTCTTTTTGAGACAGGGTCTCCCTGTAGCCCCAGCTGTCCTGGAACTCACTATGTAGACCAGGCTGGCCTTGAACTCACAGAGATCCACCTGCCTCTGCCTCCCAAGTGCTGGGATCAAAGGTGTGGGCCACCATGCCCGGCCCTCCATTTCAAGTTTTAATTCAGTTTGTTTTTTCTTCAGAAAGTCTATCTCTTTATTGAATTCTATTTTCATACTTTGAATTGCTTTATTTTAATTCATTTGTTTTGTGTGTTTGTGTTTTTGTGTTCTTGAGTTAATTTTTATTCATATTCTTTTTGACTTCCTTAAACATATTTATAATTGCTCTTTTGAATCATTAGCTTGTGCATTTTCTAGGTTGCCTTTCTTAGGAAACATTAGGATGGGAGTTCTAATTTCCGGAGAAGACATACTGTCTTGGTTTTTCATATTGTTTTTTCAATGGGATCTTAGTTTGCTGTTACTGTGACTTGTAGATTGTGGCCAAGCTGACTGATGCTTGGTATTTAGTCTTGGGGCCACTCTATTTTGATGTGTGAATGAGGCATAGGAAGTAGTCTCAGTTCAGCTAGAAATAGTTGCAACTTCTGAGCCTAAGCTTCCAGGACAGAGTCCACTGGGTCCTGTGGTACCAGCACGTGGGCATGGTGGCTGCCAGAGAAGCAGGCAGGTGACCAGTGTCAAGTTTTGATTGGGGTGACTCCAATTCATTAGTAAGAAGAAAATGTGCATATGTTGTCTCCTAACTGGGTTTTTTTGGCTGATGCACAGGCTGCACAACCCCACATAAGCCTGGGAATATGGGGATGGCAGCAAAGGCGGAGAGGTTCTGTAGAACTGATCAACATGGGCCGTTGAAAAAGCAATGCAACCCAAGCTAGGCCTGGGAGCCAGGAAAACAGACAGAGAAATCATGAATCGGCACATTTCTCTTGCTGTTTGAAAGATTTTTCTCTTTGCCTTAGAACTTTGAAATTGTGATTATGTTATTCTATGTTGAAGATCTTTTGTGGTCAAATCTATTTGTGGTCCTTTGAGTCTCCGAGAAATTGAAATATACTTCTTCCCAAAGGCTAGGCAAGTTTTAAGCTATTATTTCATTTAATAGGCTTCTTATGTTTTACCCTCTTTCTTGGCCTCCAGATCCTCAGGCAATGCAGAGTTTCTTAGTTAGATATGTCCCTTAAGTCTCAGAGCCTTTCCTTTTCTTTTTGTTTATTTAATGTTATTAATTATTTGAGAATTCATACATTGTATTTTGACCATATTTACCCCCTTCCCACAACTCTTCCATACCCACCCCCAATTTTGTCCAGCTTGTGCTGCCTGTATAACTCTGGGGTGTGTGGTCATCCACTGGAGTGTGGTTGACCACCAGGGGCCACACTAAAAGAAAACTCACTCTCTCCCCTAGCTGCTATTAATTTCCAATGCCCCTCAATGAGGGGTGGGACTTAATGCCCACCTCCGGCCTCCACGCCTGGATTTTGTCTGGCTTGAGCTTGTGTAGGTTATGTAGATGCTGTCACGAGCGCTGTGAGTTCAGATGTGCAACTGCCCTGCCCTGTCACGTCTGGAAAACACTGTTTCATTGTAGTCATCTGCCACCTCTGGCTCTTCTAATTTTCTGACCCCTTTTCAGCAATGATCCCTGAGCTTTGGAAGGAAAAGGTGTGTGATATAGATGTCTCACTTAGGGCTGAGCACTCTGCAGTCTCTTATTCTCTGAACCTTGACCACTGTGAGTCTCTCTATTCATCACCATCTACTGCCAAAGAAGCTTCTCTGATGAAGGCCGTGAGATACATTAATCAATGGGTATAGCAATGAGTCATTAAGGATTGGTTCACGACCATGTCCACTTAGCAGAACAGTACTAGGTTCTCCCCTAGAACCTATGGCATTTCTAGCCACAGGCTCTTGGCCCCAATAACAGTGTCAGGTACAGGTTTCATTTTGTGCAGCAAGCCTTAACCCCAGTTAGAAACTGGTTGATTACTGCCATGACATTCATGCCACTGTTGCACCAAGGAGCATATCTTGATCCTGCCAGACTGCTCATTATTTAGCTCACAGAGTTCACAGCTAGGCAAGACTGATAGCTTCTTTTCTTCTCTGGGAGCATGCATGACACCATCCAGCACTATGAAAACTCACCAGCATTATGATCCCATGTTAGTACCAGCCTGATTTTCAGTGTGTCTTCAGCAATAGGACAATGAAAACATGGTCCATTTATACAATAGACTATTATTCAGCTGTTAGAATAAAAACTAAATTATGAGATTAAGAGTTAAATAGATGGAGCTGGAAACAACCATTCTGGGTGAGGTAACCCAAACCCACAAAGACAAATGTCGTATGTTTTCTCTCATGTGTGAACATTAGCTTTGAATCTTCAAATATGACTTCCACTTGGAATAACCATAGAGATCAGGAAATCAGTAAAGGGCCATGACAGGGGAAGCTTTCAGTGGAGGGGAGATAGAACTTGGTAATATAAAAGGAGAAAGGGGAATAATGAAACAGGAATGGTTAAATACGGTGGGGACTGGGAGGGCAGAGTGGAGGAAGGAACACATGGGGAGGGAGAATTCACTTTAAAGACCTGTTGAAAAGTCATGGAAACCTATTGTAGAAGCTTCTAAAATGTACACATAGAAAAATAGTTTAATCCGGGTATGGTGGTGCATGTCTTTAATTCCAGC
The DNA here is from genome assembly GCF_000622305.1 of Nannospalax galili. Lineage (NCBI taxonomy): Eukaryota > Metazoa > Chordata > Mammalia > Rodentia > Spalacidae > Nannospalax > Nannospalax galili. The sequence goes on along the minus strand of NW_008338289.1, from coordinate 2,125,406 downwards.
ACCCAGGAGGCAAAGGCATGTGGATCTCTGTGAAATCAAGGCCACCCTGTTCTACACAGTGAGTTCCAGACTAGCTGTGGCTATAGGAAGACCCTGTCTCAAAAAGACATAAAAAAAGTTTAAATTGAGTTACCCTGTAAAAGGGCAACAGTGCCCCTATTAGACACAACAGACTAACAAATAAGTAGCCCAGTGACAGGAATGGACTAGTCCTTTTGGACTTGTTGGTCAGTGATGTCCCACAGATGCCTGAACATTACAGGCTATCACCATTGCTCTTGATTAACCTCCAGAACTTGACAGTAAGACCTTATTACTGAAGATACCACATACTTGAGTCAGAGGCTTTCTTTAGTTGCCTTTTTTTGTTTGTTTGTTTCTCAAGGAAATTCTTAATTTTAATAATTATAACAATAATTGACATTTTTTGCTTTTTTAATTAAAATTTATTTTATTTTATGTGTATGTGTGTATTGCCTGCTTGTAGGTAAGTGCATCCGTGTCATGCAATGCCTGTGGAGGTCAGAAGAGGCTGTCGGATCCCCTGGGACTGGAGTTACAGACAGTTGTTAGCTGCCATGTGGGTGCTGAGATTCGAACTCAGGTCTTCTGCAAGAACAACCAGTGTTCTTAACCACTGAGCCATCTCTCCAGCCCTCTGTTGGCTTTTAACTCAACTGTTTGTTTTGTTGTACAGAGGCATTTAATTTTAGGGGGTCCCTTTGTTTATTGTTAATATTATTTCCTGAATGACTTGAGTCCTACTCAGAAAGTTCTTGCCTATGTCTCAAAATGTAGTCCCTACTTTTTCCTGCAAGTTTTAGGTTTTACATTGAGGTCTTTGATCCATCTGGAGTTGACTTTTATGCAGGATGAGAGGTAGGTGTCCAATTACATTCTTCTACATGTGGATATACAGTTTTCTTATCACCATTTGTTGGAAGAGGCTGTCTTTTCTTCATTATGTATTTTTAATATCTTTATCAAAAGTCTTGTGGCCATAGTTGTCTATATCTGGCTCTTCTTTTCCATACTCAGAGAGTTCCTCTAACTGGACTCCAAGCCTGTGACAACTAAGCAACAACTCTGAAGCAAAGATTACCAGCTCCTGCAGCAATTGGGTCCATGGAAATCTCCTGCTTACCCTCTCCCCTGCAATGTGGAATATTCCCTGCTGTGAGGCTGGTATCCTAGTTGCCACTTAACTTCTTCCTCTCTAGATTGACATCTCATGTCTCTACATCTTACATGGTTCCTGTTTCTTCCTTGCTGAGCTCTAGTGCACTCCCTAAGCTTCTCATCTTGAAGCAAGAGCTACTTCTCTGTCTGAAAATACCTATCATGGGCCCCTGAGATGGCTCAGCAGATAAAGGTGCTTGCTGCCAAGACTGACTACCTGAGTAAGTGGTGAGTCCCACATAGCCATACACATATACACAATAAATAAATCAACAAAGAAATGGTTTTAAAGAAATTTTTATTGATTCTTTGAGAGTTTTATATTTTGAGAGTTTTGTATTTTGATTACATGCCCCCATCCCCTAGCTCTTCCTAGATCCACCCCCACTTCTCTTCATACAGCATCAGTCTTACCCAGTTGTGAACCCTGCAAGAGCTACAATAACAAATGGCCTGGCAAGATATACCCACTTATGCAATAGTGGCACAAATTAACCAACCACCCTCTGACTGGATTTAAGGCCCATTGCACAAGATGGAACCCATAACTGGCACTGTTATAGGGGCCAAGAACCTGTGACTAGACAGATTATAGCCCTAGAAGAGAGCTTGTTATAATATTCTACTAAATGGGTGTTTTTTAAAGAAAATAGCTTTCATAAAGGAAATTGCAACATTTTATACATGAGTCAAGAGTTGTAATGCACACCTGTTATCTCTGCATTTAGAAAGTTTAGGGAGGAGGATCACTAGTTTTAGGCCATCCTGTGAACCATAGCTAGAGCCTGTCAAGAAATATGAAAAGAAAGAGGAAAAAGAGATAGACAAAGAAGAGTGGGGAGAAAGAGAAGAAGAGGAACCACAGACCCTGCTGATGTTTTACTGGATAAGAGCCTAAAGGGTCATATTCATTTCAGTCAAGATGGTTGCCACCCAGCGAGTCATGGGGCAAAAATCTCAGAGCGAGCTTCTGAAGCACCAACCCCCAAGGGTTGAGGAAGGCCCTGTGGCCATTTTTAAGTCACAGAGGATCAACAAGGCAGTAGTGGGTTTCCAAGGCTGCTTGTAAATCCTGGGTTTGAGGTTGGGCTTCAAAATACTGCTTTGTCCTTGCAGATGCAAATAGGCAGGAGGATGAGAAATGGGAGTCCATGGCCACCTTTACACCAAGTTCTCTAATGTTTGAATTTTATCTTTTTTATTGATTGAGAATTTCATACATGTGTATGTGTTTTGATCTAGTCCACCACTCATTCCCTCACCTCCGATCTCCCACTTTCTCCTGGCTAGAAGAACACATATTTTCATCACCTGTGTATTTTCAAAAGTTCCACATTACCAGTCAAGAAAATAAGAGTGGCCTGGCTCTTCCCACCACTGGCCAGGCCACCAGGGCAACCAGGTACACGGGCTCTGCAGCTGGAGATGGAGACACAGATGGAGATGGTGCTCGAGCGCTGCCACTCTGAGTGCCAGTGGGAGAAGACCCACGACCTCTTCAAGCATCTGTCCACCAAGCTCATCGCCAACATGACTGAATTTCTCCATGGTGAGTGGACCCCAGATCAGCACTTGAAGGAGAAGCCCCTGAGGCAGGGTAGCTGTTCCCCGCAAACCCAGCTGACCGAAGTGTGCAAGCATTTGACTGCTGCGATGGACCGAGGGAAGCTCAAGTCAGAGTTCCTGTAAGAATCTAATCTGATCGTGGTCAAGTTGAAGCTATGGATGACGGCAGAAGCCTACGAAAGATGAAGGCTAATCGGGAGAGTCTTGAAGAGGACTTTGACCTTGTGCATTTATAACATGGTTCCTCAAAAATCTCACAAGCTGACAGCCATTTGGCTAACCATGGCAGTGGCAGCGGTTGCTGCTGCTGCTACTGCTGGAACAACCTGAGTGACTCAAAGGCCTTCATGAACTTCTCCAGAATGGCCATGGCAGCCTCCCCCGGCGGAGCGCACTGCGGTGTGCTGTGCCTCTCAGCAGCCGAGAAATGAGTGGGATCTGCGCGGTGGACAGGAACAGAACCCAGATATCTGGACATCTTGGGCTCGTCCCCTCTATCCTGAGGATTATATCTGAAAAAGTTTAAGCAGAGGAGCAAAATTTTAGCCAGTCAAATGAAGTAGTTTTGTGCTAGGGGATCCAACACCCTCTTGTGACCTCCGAGGGCATTGCAGGACAAGTGTACTTGTATTCAAGGAGAGAAAAACACAGTTTGAGAGCCTGGGAACTTAAGAAAAGGAAGAGAACTAGAGCTGCGATCCCCTCCAGTGAGCTGGAGTCATGGTCCTCTCCTGTGAGCTGGAGTTTTCTCTCCTGAGAGCTGGAGCTGTGGTTCCCCTCCTGTGAGCAGGAGCTGTGGTCCCCTCCTGTGAGCTGGAGCTCTGGTTCCCCTCCTGTGACTCTCCTGTGAATTGGAGTTGGGGTCCCCTCCTGTGACCCAGAGCTGTGGTTCCCCTCCTGTGAGCTGGAGTTGTGGTTCCCCTCCTGTGAGCTGGAGCTGTGGCCCTCTCCTGTGAGCTGGAGTTGTGGCTCTTCCTATGGGCTGAAGTTGTGGTTCCCCTCCTGTGAGCTGGAGTTGTGGTTCCCCTCCTGTGAGCTGGAGCTCTGGTTCCGCTCCTGTGAGCAGGAGCTGTGGCCCTCTCCTGTGAGCTGGAGTTGTGGTTCTTCCTATGGGCTGAAGTTGTGGTTCCCCTCCTGTGAGTTGAAACTGTGGTCCTCTATGAGCTGGAGTTTTGGTTCCCCTCTTGTGATCTGGAGCTGTGGGTCCCTCCTGTGAGATGGAGCTATGGATCCCCCCTATGATCTGGAGCTGTGGTCCCCTCCTGTGAGATTTAACTGTGGCACCCTCATGGTAGTATGGACTCCCAATCCCAGGAGGGATGATCGGAGTGGGCTGTGCTGGATCAGGTGCTCAACCACTGTTGAAGCTTAATGCACCTATCAGCTCTTGCCGGCGAAGTTTCCTTATGCAGCAGATGGTGATTGACACAGAAATTTATGGCTATCTGATGTGCAGGGAGGAGGGGCCTGCAGAGCACTTGCCTCTGAGTGGGATGCCTCTGTCAGGCTTCTGGAGCTCAGGGCTTGGGAGTCATTGCAGAGGAGGAGGTGGAGAGATTGTGGGAGCCAGAGGTAGTGGATGACCATGGGGCAGGGGGTGGAGTTCTCCAGACAGCTGGTCAGTTACTCACTCATGTGAACTTTCAGCAATGGTGACAGCATGCACAAGTCCTATGCAAGCTCCGGTGGGTGAACCCACACTGGAGAACATTTGGGGATTCGTTAGATGCTATATGCTTTATAATCCAGAGAGTACATTGAATTGAGGGGGAAGGTGTGGGGAGGTATGGATGGGTGAGGGGATATAAATGTCATCAATTTATACTGTATGGAAACTGCAAAAAAATCAACAATAATGGTAGAAAGAAAAAGAAAAAAAGAAAATAAGAAGAGCAGATGGAATGTCTAGTGAGTAGACTCCATCATTAGCCAGGAGGGAATGTTGGGCAGTCTCCATCCAAGTCCGTCTGTTTGAGCCACCTATGATGCTAGACTCTTCTTCGTTCTTTACTAATTACTAAAATTTTAAACTTTTTTTTAACCTAAAGTCACAAATGTAACATCAGGAGTGAAATTTCTAGGGTTTTATATAAAATTAGATAATGTGGTTAACTCATCTTTTATCAAACAAACATTCCCAACAAAAGCTAAGAGAAACATGAGAGACACCAAAGTGTATGACCTCAGTGAGATAAAAAGGAAAAACTTGTTGATAAACGTTAAAGGTTAAAGGTTGCTGGTTTCAACCTTCCACCATGTCTCTAGCAACATAGATGAAATCATCCAGCATGTGTAAGAGGAAGAGATTTAGAACTGAAGGCAATGCTAGGCCTGACATGGTGAAAATCAGTACCCGGCAGCCTCATGACCCCTACCCCCAGGGCAACACTCAGGAGCTAAAATGCTGGTACTATGCCAGTCAGACAGCTCATTCCACCCTCCCTCCAACTGCAGGCAGCAGAGGTGCAATACTCCACCTTCTGGGAAGCAGGCATAGAAGCTAGCACAAAGCACTGCCTTGGCATTAAGGGCTTTGCCTTAGAGCTAAGTGCCAGGCCTTTATCATAACTTTTACAAATGTTCAAGACATTCATGTTTACTTGAATCTGGAAGTTCCAAACTACATCTACCATGCCTTATAAAGTCATTTGTAAAACACACTGATAGATGTGAATTAAAGCGAAAAACCAATTTTGATTACTATAGAACTGCAGTCTGAAGAATAAATTTATTGAGCGTTCCCTATAAACCAAACATCTTCATAATCATTAGAATGAAAAGGAAGCAAATGCTTCGGCCTACAGTGAGAGGAGAGTTTGCTTATGCAGTTGTTCAGCTAAAAGGATTCGGTCACAAGGACCCCTCCATTCAGCCATGCATCTACATTGATCACTAGCACCAAAACCTTAAGCAATTACATCCTTTATGAGTGCCTATATTTGTAATGGAGAAAAGGTTCACAGTACATAGGCTGTATCTGTGCTCCCTATTCACAGAATTTAAAATCTGTTGTGCTTCCTAAACGCATTCCCATTTTGAACAGTACCAAACTCTGAAAAGCAAGCTGAGCAAAGGTTCTAAAGAACAAAATGATTTCATCTTAAGGAAAATGGATAGAACTGAAAATCATCCTGTTAAGGTAAGCCAGACACAGAAAGACAAATATCACATTTTCCCTCATATGTAGAATTTACATTTATTCATATATACATGAATATATATGAAAGTAGAAGTGGGAACAGATAGGGTGTGTGTGTGTGTGTGTGTGTGTATGTGTGTGAGTGACATGAACATAGAAGGTGGACTACATGGGGTTGAGGGAGGGGTCTAAGGGAGAAGAAAACAAAGAAGGTAATGGAGAGAAGAAAGGCAAATGTTTTCTCTCATGTAGGATCAGATTTAACTAGATAGGTGTCTGTTTATAGAGAGAGGGGCAGGAGAAAGGAGATTAACTGATAGGGGAGCATCACTCTCCTTTGATGAGTCTGCCTCTCAGTTGCTAAAGCCCATCTTCCCAAAAGGCAATTGGAGACCACCTCGTAGGTTAATGGTTCCATGGTCCCCAAGGAGAGGTCCAGGCCCATATACTGTACTCTTCAGAATCCTAAACAATGAAAGAAAGGATCTCTCCTGAAATACACTCACTCATTTAAACTAGGAAGGCAATCATGAGAGACTGGGAAAACAAAAAGAAAGGGTTTCTCACATTACTCTGGTCTTTCAAGACCATGGAAACACAAGTCAACAGGATTTAACTTCACTCCTCACATTTTCTACACACTGCCTCCGAGATTGGAATGTGAAGCCCAGCCTCCTTCCTGGTTCTCTCCTCTTCAATTGCAGAGTCCTTGCTGTTAGAACACACAGGAATGGCCAGCAGACCTTTCCCTGATCACCAACCACACTTACCAAAGCAGCCTGTGCCGTGATCGAAGGTATGCCTCTCAGTTGTGCTTCCGACAAGGCTCTCTCCAAGGCCTGTGGTTGTGAGACTACATGTTGTACCGTCACCAAAGCACAGCATTCATAAGATAACTTGAAGTGTGTACTTCAAATCATTAGAGGAAACGTTTAGTGAAACATCAAAGCTAAGGCTTAGAATCCAAATTTTTTCCCAGAAAAAGAAACTCCTTTCTTTTAAGGAACATGAAAAGTTTCTGATCACGTGGTAAAATTTTACTGCCTCTACTGCAGCTGCCCAGCCAGCAAGGACTGAGGAACAATGCTGAGTGCAGAATCATACTGAGGGGAAATAAGTCTTCAGATTGTATGAGTCCCCACAGAGCTGACGTGAGAAAGGAGAGCTCAGCTTCCTCCCAGGCCTTCTCCTAGCCCCCACTCACTCACCACTGCCTTCTCCTTAGTCTAATGAATTTCTACAATGGCTCTCTTTTTATATTTTGTTATTAGTTTAGGTGTATGAGTGTATTGCCTGCATGTGTGTAAGTGAACCCACGTTGTACAATGCCTGAGGAGGTCAGAAGAGGGTGTCGGATCCCTGCTCCCAGTTGTTAGCTGCCATGTGGGTGCTGGGAATCAAACCCGGGTCTGCAAGAGCAGTCAGTGCTCTTAACTGCTGAGCCATCTCTCCAGCCCTTATAATGGCTTTTCTAATGTCAAGTCATTCTTGAGCTTCTGGGTTGTCTGACTTTTTCTGGATTCATCTTTGTTATAAATACTTCTGGATTTGATTTTTCAATACTATGGGGTTTTTTTGTTTTGTTTCTTGTTTTTGTTTTTGTTTTGCCTTCACGTCCATAAACATACATAACAACTATTGTCCAAACAATTTGAGGTTTTGAGGTATATGCCAACCCACTTTGGTCTTGATATGATTTGATCAAGGGTAGAGTCATCTGACCAGCTCACTTTGGTTAGACCCTAAGGTCACTTAAAACATCTCCAAAAAATGAACTTGTGAAAGTGGAAAAAAGTAAGCACTCATTTTAAAAGATGAATGTCGTATTATATCTGACTTTGTCAATCAGCAACCACATTTTCCATTCACTTGTTGTTAATGTATGTTACAAACTCAAATAAAAGACTAAGTCAGGAACTTCAGAATTTAATAGCCATGAAATTTCTAACTCAAAACTTAAAACACAAAACTCTAATAAATACATGTGTATACAAACATTATATATATCGAAAAGAAAATCAATACAGAAAAAGCCAAATTAAAATTTCATGACATTCCTTATCTGATCTATTCGCTGTTTAATTTTTTAAATTTTTAATAACTACATGATTAGAAGAAGCATTTCATTACAGCTTTAACATATTCAGTAACACACTCCAGAGCAAGAGTACATCTCTTTCAAAGGTGGCTGTAAGTTTCTAGGTTCACAGTTGAATTAATACAGTTATATAATATTGAACTCAATATACACCCTGTAAGACATAAAACTGAGGGTTTTTTTGTTTGTTTGTTTTTGGAGACAGGGTCTCTCTGTAGCCACAGCTGTCCTGGAACTCACTATGTAGACCAGGTTGGCCTCGAACTCACAAAGATCCACCTGCCTCTGCTTCCCAAGTGCTGGATTAAAGGCATGTGTCACCACGCCCGGCTGAGCTTTTAACCTTTAAAAAAGATCTCCATTTCATTTTAGAATATATTGTTCCTTGCAGAAAGACTCATTGTTTTTGGTACTAACAATGAGATATTGGTGCATGCATCTCTAATCTGTATGTATCTGATTATTGCTAGTTGTAATGGGTTGCACTTGGATCCTTGGCGCCTGTGTATGTCTATAAAGTCATTGGGTATATTTCAGTGGTAGTGTTTATCACCTCTACTAATTAACATGATGTAAATTTTTATGCTTTCTCCTCAAATATAATCCATTTTTTAAAAATTTGTTAAGTGTGTGTGTGTGTGTATCACACAGAACATCCCAAACCATCTTATTCAACTATACACCCACTTCCCAGATGGCACCCTCCCATAGCCTCCCTCCCCCCACTAGAGCCCTTATACTCTGATATCCCTGCTACTGTCTGCTGTGTTGTTGGCACCCCCAACCATTCCCCACTACTTGCCCATCCTGTGAATCTAGTCAGCCTATCTAGAGGGCTTTGTTTTAGGAAGGTCAGCTGTTCCTTATCTAGCAGCAATCAGTTGTCAGTATTCCTTTAGATAAGATTGGGGTGTGCTGTTCACTTTCCCAGTTCTATGCTGAGTTACTATCTGGGAGTCCCTTTGGCCAGTTGTTCCCAGTGGGGAAACTTCCAGGGGCCTATGAGTACCTCCCCCTCAGGAGCCTGTCACAACCAGAGAGCATCAAGCAGGGCTGTGCAGTGCCAGGCAAAGAAGGCTTTCCTTCTCTGCCTCCTTTCCCAGCTCCACCTAGAGGAACCTGTGTTTATCTCAAAGGGAGGGAGGAGGAAAACCACTAGACTGAGAAGTGGGACTGTGTCAAGATCCCCTTTCCTGTTCCCCTCAAATTAGAAGCATTTCAGAGCCAAGAGTGAGGGAAGCTTCCACTGCACAGGAAATTTAGAGGTTGGATGATTAAATTGGACTCTGATATTTAGTTTTCTAAAGGTAAACTTGTAGTTTAGTGAAGGAATTTTAGATTATAGGAAAATTGCAAAGTTAGAACAGAATTTCTATACCCCTTTCACCTTGGCTCCCCTTTGTAAACACGGTAGATTACTTTGATACATTTGTCAAAGCAAAGCAATAACACAGCATATCTTTGATAAGTAAACTCCAGGCTCTTTGGGGGTTTCACCAACCAGTATTGTCAGGACTCCACCTCTCTCTGTCTCTGTCTCTGTCTCTGTCTCTCTCTGGCTCTTGATCTCGCTCTCACTCTCTAGGACGTGCATGCTTTCGCTATCTCACTCTTGCTCTGCCTCTGTCTCTCCTAGTTTATTTCCTATTGCTATAATAAAACACGGACCAAAACCAACTTGGGGAGGAAAGCGTTTATTTGCCTTACATGTCCCTATCACCTTTATCATTAAGGAAACCAGGCCAGGAAACCTGGAGGCAGGAGCTGAAGCAGAGACCATAGAGGGGCACTGCTTCCTGGCTTGCTCCCTGTTAGCTTGCTCAGCTACTTTTCTTATGCAACCCAGGCTCACCTGCCCAGGGATGGCATTGCCTACAGTGGGGCCTCGAAAATCAATTAACAATTAAGAAAAGGTGTCACAGACCTAGGTGTGGTGTACGCCTTTAATCCCAGCACTGGGGCACTGAGGGTGGGTGGGGGGGAGGGAAGAGGCAGGCAGACCTCTGTGAGTTCAAGGCCAGCCTGGTCTACATAGTGAGTTCCAGACCAGCTAGGGTGATAGGGACACCCTGTCTCAAAAGAAAAAAAAAAAAAGAAAGAAAGAAAGAAAATGCCTCATAGACAAATCCATAGGGTAATATAATGCAAATAATTCCTTAATTGGGTTCCCTTCTTCCCAGTGACTAGTTTGTGTCAAGTTGACAGAAACAAACCAGGAGAGAGAGAGAGAGAGAGAGAGAGAGAGAGAGAGAGAGAGAACATGTGAGTCAGAGGACAACTTGTGGGAGTTAATTCTCTCCTTCCAATGAGTCCAGATTGTCAGGTTTGGTGGAAAGCACCTTTACCCAGTGATCATCTCTGCTACCCCTGCAAGAATAATATTTTCTGCTCCAAAGCTAGTGGATGGAAGGTAGATGGCCAGGACTACAGAGGCTGTACCAACTAGGCTTCTGCCCTTGGTAGTGGTGCAGACTAGCTGATAAACCCACTGGGCCTTACCTCTTTCCCTTCTGCCCTCTAGGATAGCAGTGCACCCTGTGGAGCCAGGTATGTGGGCTCTATGGTGGCAGATGTGCATCACACATTCCATAGAGGAATCTTTATGTACCCCGCCAACCAGAAGAGTCCTAAGGGCAAGGTAACTTTCCTGTGTCCACTGGCTACCACTGGGTTTTTCTCTTCAGGCCTGATGTTGGCTACTGAGCTGCTTCTGGGCATGTGCCTTTGGGAGTGCACAGGAAGAGGCATTAGGTCTGCTTGCTAGCTGTGAGTTTGGAGGCTGTGGGAGGTCTGGGAGGTCTGAAATGATTGGGACTGGCAATTCTCAAAGGCCTTTCCCACCTCAGGCCCATCATTTGCCATGAACCACATGCTCATCTCCCACTTTTTTTTTCTTTTCTTTTTTTGTTTATTTATTTTATGTGTATGAGTATTATGTCTGCATGTATGTAAATGTACCCATGCAGTGCCTGCTGAAGACAGAAGAGGGTGTGGATCCCCTAGAACTGGAGTTACTGATAGTTGTTAGCTGCCATGTGGGTGCTGAGATTTGAACCCGGGTCCTCTGCAAGAGCAGCCAGTGCTCTTAACTGCCAAGCCATCTCTCCAGCCCCTTGTTGAGCTTTTAAAAAGTATCTGAATGAGCTGGGCGTGGCCACTCATGCCTTCAATCCCAGCACTCGGGAGGCAGAGGTAGGCAGATCTCTGTGAGTTCAAGGCCAGTTTGGGCTACATAGTGAGTTCCAGGACAGCTGGGCTACAGGGAGACCCTGTCTCAAAAATACCAAAAAAAAAAAAAAAAAGTGTCTGAATGAAAAGACATTTACAATCTTCTAGTACCCAGTTCCCCGTTGCCCACAAGTTCCTGGGGCAGATGAAAGGAGGAAGACGACGACCTCTAAGATGAAGAGCTCCCCTGGCCGCACTGTCCAGGACAACGTGGCACTCAGTGCTCCTCCTGGGAACGGTCATGGACAGTAGATCTCTAGTGTGCCCACATGCATTAGATTCTCTCTGTGTCCCACCACTGTGAGGGTCTAGTGAAGGCATTGTACAGCATTTTGCTGAAATGTCAGTCAGTGTCCCCTGCAGTTTGACCCACTGTCTCTTGAATGTCTGACTCTGCAGCCTAGACCTAAGACATTTGTTCATCTCCCAGAAACAACAGTAACAACAAAAATAGATAACAATAGCAAAAATAAATGATAATAAAATTAGCACAAGATAAGACTGTAGCAAAAAATTTGTATGCATCTCCAAAATAGATTCGAAGAAAAGGATGAAAAGAAAAAGGCTACAGAGAACTTAGTCAGCCGCTTTGTGAACAGATTAGAAAACATATATTTTTGTTAAATCACACATTTTGAATCAATGGGGAGAAAAATGATGATCTTATGACTCTGAGCTGGGAACAGCTGCAGTTCTTACAGCCAGAATGCCACTCTGAAACTAATGTGTATGTGTGCGCTTGTGTGTGTGCACTTGTGTGTATGCATGTGTGTATGCATGTGTGTATGTGTGTGTGTACCTGTGTCTAGTGGCAGGCATGAGCTGGGGAAGTACCTGTGTGTGTGTGTGTGTGTGCCTGTGTCTAGTGGCAGGCATGAGCTGGGGAAGTACTGACATATCATTGGACCCCAAAGGACATTTAGTCTGACCTCATTCAATTCAGTTTCTCATGTACTTAGAGACACCGGGCAGTATGACCTGCTAGATCCCCAGGGACTTTTCACTAGATTGGAAGACATTCCTTCCTCTGAGTTTGTGCAGCGCTTAGCAAGTGGGGTACAGGTTGATTTTAAACTCTGTCCTTACAGAGCAAGATATACAGTGGCCCCCTTCCACACATTCTTTGTGTCATACTCTCCTAATACTGGAGCTAGCACATGGACTAGGTATGGCAGAATCCACTCAAGGGAGGTCAGGCTAGGGAGAAAGCCAGATGTTAAAACCTCCATGTGATGGCCACTGTAAAGGGAAAAGCCCAGGATGCTGCTAGTCCAAACAACAGGATTTAATTTAGTCTAGACTGGCAAAAGAAAAGCACATTCAAACACTGGCAGGCTATTTAGCCAAGCTACTTGTGAGACATGGAGTTCCTTCACAATGTCTCAGACACTGGTGATCCCCGTCGAAAATACCTAGAGTTCTCAAGGTGATCTCATAGTCCTTCCTTCTTACTAGCAAAATGGCATTAAGTAAAGACTCCTAACTAGATCTGCAGAACCAGTTTATTTCATTGCTGTACTGCGATATAAGTGTCTGGGTCTTAGATCTCTAAATGAAGAGGCAGGTCTGGTGCTAAGCATGGTGGTGTACACTTTGAATCTCAGCACTTGGGAGGCAGAGGCAGGAGGATTACTGCAAGTTTGAGGCCAGCCTGGGCTACATAAATAAGTTCCAGGCAGCCAGGACTACCTAGTGAGATCCTGTCTCAAAACCAGAGGACAAAAAACAAATCCCACCCCCCACCCAGAGGCCAGCTCCAGCTGAGCCCAGGGCCTGAAGGGGTGAAGGTAACAGAGGTGGCAGAAATGACTGTACCAGAAACCACAGTGGCAGTTCTAGTAGAGGCTGTTGACTGACCCACTCGAGAGAGGTCAGACCGAATATCTTCTTCTTCTGAAAAAGCAGACTTCTACAACCTTTATTTATAGTTAGAAAGCTTACAATAACAGTAAAACATCAGACCATAAATCAAACCATAAGTTTGCACAGTATTTCTCAGTGCACCAATATTCTTCAGTAATCATAGTAAAAGGAAAGTAAAAAGTACAAAGTTCAACGATTAACCTTTTCTTAACATAGCCAAGCAATATCTTTATTGTTTACTTTAGAGCCTTGTGGTTTCTTCATACCTATTTTACCACAGAAATGTGAGACAGCCTGTCCTCCTTTGCCCTTGAATTCTTTGAACTTAATATTTACAGGTCGGCGTGTACATTTGAGAAAATTATTTTTCTCATGGGAACGGGAACAACCAACTCTTTTTATTTATTGTCTAACCAATTTTCCAATTTATCTTTTTCCTCTCCCTTTTGCTATCTCTTTCTGAATGTTTTGTATTCTTTGAGTTACATTATTACTTTTTCTTTTTAAATATCCTTTATTATTTTGTTGTCATTTATCTTCAGGGGCTTTTTGAACCGCTTTTTTGTCTCTGTAAAAGAAGAGGCAATTTTTCTTCAGAGGTCATGTACCACCAGCTTTTTCCTGATCTAGCTAATCTTTTTATTCAAGAGGGAATTTCCCTAAGCCAAGTAGTTTTTCCTTTATACCAAACTTTAGTCTCAGGAGTTCTTCATTCAGGGTTAAATCATAAACTCCTGTAAAAGGCAGCAGGGCATCTAAAGATTGCATGCTATTTTTTCCTTTTGGGGGAAACCAAGCCTCCATTATTAATCACAAATGCAGGTCCAACGGGGTCATAGTCGTAGGAGGAAGTCGTCTGTTTTTTTGTTTTTTTTTTTTCACTGAGGAGGCAGAGACAAGCAGGTCTCTAGAAGTTGGGAGGCTAGTCTCGTCTACATAGTGGGTTCCAGGTTAGGCAGGGCTACACGGTGATATCATATCTCAAAATAAATATCTATGAATGAAATGTTTTACTCTCTTCATAATAAACTTTTGAGCTCTAGCACATTTTACAGTTACAGCACATCTCAAACAGAACATTTTGGGTGTGTGGTATCCAGTTGTCAGTGGGGAAAAAATATTAAGAAGAGAAGGCTGAGGAACAAAGAGGAAGAAAGGAGTTCTCATTCTCCACAGCCTGCTGAACGTACACACCCATTCACAGTAGAACAAGCAGCACTTTGCAACACTTCACCTCCACTAACAGCCCCCACCCCAGACCACACTGTGTCACTGAATGCATATTCAGTGTGAAAATGTAACTGTACCTGTAACCAGCAAAGATCCGACCTTCTGGAGACAGTCACAGGCCACTTAACGAAGGAAGGGGATGTGTCCTCAGCTGATCTTTATCACTGTGCAAACATCATACTTAAACTAGACTGGGTAAACAGGTCAACCACTTGATGTGGCCTCTCCACACAACCAAGACAAGCAACAAGCACAAGACGTGGAGGACGCTGCGGGCCCAACATGCCATACTGGTTACAACACGCCTCTGCTGCAAGTGGGAGTATGTTGAAAAGTACTGATAAAAGGACTTTTGCTGTGCTCAAGACCCTAGCAATTCCATGATATAAAATACTCAGTCATTGCTCCCTTTCTGCTCCATCACAGAAGTTGATTATGCCAGTTGTAAGGCTTTGTGGGTCTGACTAGGTTTCCCACGGCAGTGTGTTAGTTTCTTTGGGAACGTGCATTCAGTGATCCAGTGTGACCTGGGTGGTGGTGGGGGGCTGTAGGGGAGGCAACGTGCTGGGAGGCACTGCTTGCTGGGCTGTGAGAAAGTAACCAGCCAGTTTCTTACCATCAATGCTAGAAGTGCCCAGATGCACATACCTGCTTTAAGTCAGCAGGGCACTGCAATGTGCTTACACCAGCTCCTCACAAGCACGTGAGGAAGAGGATGTGCTATAGACTCTTTAACGCGACCAGAATTTTCCAGCTGCGTCATGTCACCGGCCATTATACACAGCTCTTCACCTATCACGGCACTGCATCACCGTATGTGCAGGAATGGAGGGAGTTCACGTCACTGAAGACTGATGCTCTGTACACCGGCTGAGGAGCCCCTGTCACTGAAGACCGATGCAGCGCTCACTCTGTCTACTTTTTCCTGTTTAAAAATCTTCCATAGTATATACACACACACCTCTTTGCCACATTGATACTAATTAAATCTGAACAGAATAAAAATTAAAAATTTTAAATCTAAGGTTGCTTTTAGAGGAAAAAAAGGTAAATTAGGAGATACTGACATACTTTTGTTTTCTGAAAGAAATTCTGAGTACGTTTAAGAACTTTTAGGCCAAATCTTGGCCCAAGAATGGGGCTCAGTTACCACTAGCCTAGCATGTGTGAGGCCCTGGACTCAACGCCCAGCACAAAGAGGGGGAATCTTAGTATCCCACTTCATATTTATAATTTCACTATGCCTAAGGGCTTTTGAGGCTCATTAATGGGATAAAAGAGAAACAAGAAAGAGGAATGGGAAAGAGAAGGAGACGATGCCCAGGACAGGCTGAGGTGTCTCTGTGGAGGAAACGGCAAAGACCTGGGACTTGTGGATTTTAGTTTGGGGGTCTGCTATTGATTTGCTCCATGACTTGACACCTCATCTGGTATAGGCTTCTGTTTCCACAACTGGGACTGTGGTGGGTTAGGCTGCCTACTGAGCTTTTTTCAATTGTGTGTGTGTATGTGTGTGTGTGTGTGTGTGTGTTCGTCTCTCCTTCCTCCTTGTGGGATCCAGGGGTGGAAATCAGATCTTCACCCTGTCCCCTCTACCTGAGCCGTCTGGCCAGCCCCTCCTGGGTTTTCATGGGGCACATTCTGGCCACGTCAGGAAGGACCGTTCTGTTCTATCCCTTAATGGTGCCCATGCATATCCTTCTGGGTCCCCTCACGTCTGCTGAATGCTAGAGGCACCCTCACCCCCACTGCTGTGCTTCTGAAAGCTAAAAATAGTGAAGCCCCACCAATGCTTTCCCAAATGGGTCCTGCCAGAAGCTGATGTTTAATCAATGGCTGGTATGTGGCTCAGTGGGAGAGCACTCAAAGGGAGAAGAAAAGACAGGGGAAGGGGAAGGGAAAGGGCCAAGTGAAGGCCCCAAAGCAGAGCTTCTCTCTGCCCTTCTCTGGTCCTTCTACCTACTGCCTTCATTCTCCACAGGCCTAAGTCATGGATTCCTTGCCCAGGCAGAGGAGCATACATTAAACTCATTTCCCTAGTTACTGAACCTATTACTCTAACCTTCACTCTAGTTACTCTAACCTTTCTTGCCTAAACTCTCTTGGGTCTATGTTAGCTCACTGCAGAAGGGCCTTGGCCTGCCATAGAGGTGGGGCCCAGTGATTTTCTGAGCACACAGCCTCCCTGGGATCCCCCTGTCTACTGCTGATCACATTCTCTTGCTCCCATCACATGCTGACACAGCTATTCTCATTACATGAAACCCAAGCATAAAGATGGACAGTTTACCATGGCTTCAAGCTTCATTTTTGAAGTCTCTTTTGTCCTCTAAAACCCGGTAGACTTGGTATCTTTTCTCTCATCGGCCTGCCTTTGTCATAGGCATGTTGACCTTGTATGATGTGTGTGACACTGTATCATACTGCTTTTCTCTTAGCTGTGTCCAAATGGCTTTCAGGGACAACTTGGAGTTATTTACTTTGGATGAGTTTTAAAGTCGGTGGCAGTTCATCATGCTAAGGAGGAACACAGCAGCTCACTTCACAGTGACGAAAACACAGAGGAGAGAAAGGGGACAGACTGACAGTGAGACAAACAGCAAGCCAGTGTTTCAGGTTGGAGAGCTGGAGAGGTGCTGGGTGCTGAGCACACTATGATGCCAAGGATGTGAAGGCTGGATAATCTGGGATCAGGATGGAAAAGGATTGGCTGGTACCGATGATATGTATCCAAAACCAACTACTGCTCGATAGAGGGACTCAAGGGAAGAGCTGCTATTCTGCCACCTCCTCTCCCAGGCTGACATAAGATGTGTCAGTCACAGCCCTGCAAAGCTGCATTTAAATGTTAGAAGTTCAAATTGCTCATGTGGTTTGAAGTTGTAGCTGCTGACCTTTGTGCAAATGCCAAAGTTCGAGCCTACAACAGAGTGGAAACTTACAGAGCAACTATGATGACAGTCAGGGATGGGAGACAGCTTCCCTCACAGGCATTTCAGGGCCCCTAAATAATTAGTGACACAACTTTGGTGACCTCGCAGTATTCACTGAAAGGTGCTCACAGTCATGCCTCTAATTGGATCATCACAAATGGACCCTTCAACAGTTAAGGCAGTCTTGCTCATTGGACAAGACCCACACCTGGAGATGAGTATCTAGAAATGTGACTCTGAAGTATTGTCTGGAGACTGTTCTTTGTTTGCAAAACTCTTCAAAGATGCTTAACATGCATCCCTTGACATGATCCCAACACACACTTCTTCATGAAATCCCAGAATCCCTGCCTGCAGCATCTTTGGGGTACCTTCTCAGTCTATAATGTCAGTCTCTCATCTAGGTGTATCTCATCCAGATTCAAAGGAGACTGGGATATGTAGTCCTCTTGGAAGGCCAGGCTTGGTAACCTGCCTGTTGTCTGCCAGGCTCGCACAGCTGATAGGGGTAGACACAGGACTTCACCACATGACATGCTAAACCTAACGTAAAACACTCCAGTTGTTCACTGTGGCCATGCTACCTTCTCTTCAGCTCACCAGGAGCACAACACAGCCATATCCACTCTCCCCTACAATAGTCTATGGAGTTACAGGAAGTCCCCACACCTCAGTTCTTTGCAGAAACCAAAAGAGGCATCCTGCTGAAAGGGAATATTCACTTTTATTCCAGGATGGTGTGGCTAGCCACCTGTGTGCTCAGTACCATTTGAAGAATGGCCATGTGGAGGAAGAGTGTTCCCTGATGAATTATATCCTTTCTGATACATGATGGGGCCTACCATAAAAAGTTGACACAAATGAATTTACTTTGAAAAAAACAGAAATGTGAAGCTGGAGAGATAGCTCAATCAGTAAAGTGGTTGTCATGAAAACATGAGGACCTGAGTTCCATATCCAACATCCACATAAAAGACAGGTGTATCAGTATAAGCCTGTAATCTCAGAACCAGAAGGCAAAGACAGGAAGAATCCCAGACTTGCTAGCCAGTCAGGGAGCTGTAGGGTAGGTAAGAAATCCTGTCTCAATAAGGGAAAGCCAGGCTTTGTGGCACACATTTTAATCTCAGCACTCAGGAAGCAGAGGCAGGCAGATCTTGTGAGTTCTAGGCCACCCTGATCAACACAGAAAACTCCATATCACCCACTGTGAGACCCTGTATCAACAAAAACAAAAATAAATAAAAATATATATTCCACTAGCTAGAAAATCTTAACAAATGGATAACTTTCTAGATATGTACAGCCTGCTAAATATATATCAAAATGACATAAACAATCTAAACAGACCCATAACAATCAGAAATACAGTAAGCAAAAATCTCCCAACTAGGCGGGCATGGTGACACACAGCTAGGCGCATCACTGTGGGATCAAGGAAGCCTGATCTACACAGTGAGTTCCAAGCCAGCTGGGGCGACAGGAAGACTATGTCTCAAAAAGACCAAAACAAACAAACAAAAAAACAAACAAACAAAAATCTCCCAACTATAAAGAACCCAAGGACCACATGGAGATAGCACAGAATTCTACCAAATCTTTAAAGAACTAATACCAATAATCCTCAAATTAGTTCATAAAATAAAAAAGGAAGGAACATTCCCAATTTCTTTTGGTGAAACCAGTATTACTCGAATACCAAAACTAGACAAAGACCCACCAAAAAAGAAAATTATACATCACTGTCTCTGATGAACATAGATGCAAAAATTCTCAGTAAAATACTCACAAATGGAATGTAAGAACCCATCAAAAAATTATTCATCATGATCAAGTTGCCTTTCCTCCCAGAATGTAGGGATGGTTCAACATGTGTGAATAAATAAATGTAATCCACCATATGGACAGACTCAAGGACGGAAACCACATGATCATCTCATTCGATACAGAAAAGGCCTTTGAGAAAATCCAACATCCATTCATGATAAAAGTCATAGAGAACCTAGGCATACAGGGGACATACCTCAGTACAGTAGAGGAAATTATACCACAAGCCATAGTCTACATCATAGTAAATGGAGAAAAGCTGAAAACATTCCCTTTAAACTCAGGAACAAGACAAGGATGTCCACTCTCTTCATTCTTCTTCAATATAGCATTTTAAGTCTTAACTAGAGCAATAAAACAAAGGAGATAAAGGGGACACAAGTTCAAAAGGAGAAGTCAAAGTATCCTTACTTGCAGATGATATGATTTGATACATAAAGGATCCTAAATACTCCATAAGAAAACTCCTTAAGATGTTAAATACATTCAGCAAAGTAGCAGGATATAAAATTAACAGCCCAAATCAGTAGCCTTCCTATACACCACCAAATAACACACCAAGAAAGAAATCTGGAAACAATCCCATTGATGATAGCCTTAAACTCCATAAAACATCTTGGAATGACTCTAACAAAGGAAATTAAAGACTTGTACAATAAGATCTTTGAGACACTGAAGAAAGAAATTGAAGAAGATAGCAGAAGATGGCAAGCCCTCTCATGCTCACGCTCATAGGATTAATATTGTGAAAATGGCCATCCTACCAAAAGCCATCTACAAATGCAATGCAATACCCATTAAAATTCCAGCACAGTTATTCTCAGAAATTGAAAAAAAATACCAAATTTCATATGGAAACACAAAAAGAAATACAGAATAGTCAATATAATCCAAACAATAAAAGAACTGCTGGAGGCATTACCAGCCCTGATATCAAATTATACTACAGAGCTACAGTCATAAAAACAGTATGGTACTGGCATGAAAACAGATATATTAATCAGTGGAATAGAATTGAGGATGCAAACTTAAATCCACGTATTTACAGCAACCCATTTTTTTTACAAAGGGATAAAAATACACCCTGGAAAATAGACAGCATTTTCAACAAATGATGTTGGTCAAATTCGATAAGGGCATATAGAAGAATGAAACTAGATCTCTATCTCTCACCACACATGAAACTCAATTCCAAATGAATCAGGGACCTCAACACAACACCCAATATCCTGAATCAGATAGAGGAGAAAGCAGGAGATACATTGGAACTTCTAGGCATAGGAAAGGACTTTCTAAACAGGATTCCAATAGCGTAGTCCAACAACTGACACATGGGACCACATGGAATGAAAAGGCTTCTATATTCTATACATCAAAGGTGTGACACCATTATTTGAGTGAAGAGGCAACCATTCCCATAAAATGGGAAAAAATCTTTACCCACAGAGGGTTATTATCTAGAACATACAAAGAACACAAAAACTCAACATTAAAAAAAAACACACACAAACAGTCTAATTTAAAAGTGGGGCAATTAGCTGACCAGAGTGTTCTCTAAAGATAAAACACAAATGGCCAGGAGAGGAGTCCCATAGACCCTCAAATAATACTGGCCATTGCCCCTGCTCTTGGTTACCCACCAGAACTCATTGATGAGATCTATTTCTGAAGACACTACATACATGAGCTGAAGAACAAACAAGGAGAGATCGAGCTGGTGCTAAATTCAGAGCCTCATCTCTATTGGGTAGTGTTCATAGTGCTGGAAGTTGCTATGTAAGCTACCAGAAGGAAAAAGTAATCATCATCCTTACCCAGCTGTGAGGCTTGTGAACTACAATAATGACTGGCCTGGTAAGCAATGCCCACCAGTGTAATAGTAGCACAAATATTGCAGGAGTAACCAAGTACTATTTAATTGGGTTTAAGGTCTGCTTTCTATGATCTGACATTGGTATCAGGCTTAGGCACCTAATACTAGGGGAGAACCTAACACTAGTTTCTACTAAATAGTTGTCATACTAAACTGACTCTTAATGACTTATTGTCATATCCATAGATTAATGAATCTCTCAACTCTCACCAGAGAATTTTCTTTATGCAACAGATTGTGATTAACACAGAAACCCACAACTGGCCAGTATGTAGAGAACAAGAGGCTGTAGAGCATTTATCCCTGAATAGCCCATCTATATCAAACTTCTGTCCCTAAGGCTCAGGGATCATTGTGGAAGATGGGGCAGAAAGAGTCAGAGGTGGTGGATGACCACAAGAAAACAGAGCTTCTCAAACCACCGGGAAATTACTCATATAAACTCACAGCAATGGTAACAACATGCACGAGTTCCATTCAGGTTCAAACCAGAAGGTATCCCAGCATATACATAAGGAAGGAAGGAAGGAAGAACCTCTAATACTACCTAAAGAAAACTGTGGCAATAGATTGCTGCTGGGAGGGGCAAGGACACCCCTAACCACTCATCAAAGAAGCATTTTTTCTCAACAGATGGAGACTATTACAATGTTCTACAACTGGTCAAATGCAGAAAATAAGTGTGAGATGCTCTGCTCTAAGTGACACATCTACAATGGAACCTCTACACCTAAGGCTCAGGCTCAGGGAACATTAATGGAACAGGGGAAGGAGAACATCAATGCATCTCTCAACTCTACCAGCAAATCTTCCTCACGCAACCGATGGTGATTAACACAGAATGCCACAACTGGCCAATATATGGAGACTAAGAAACCATAGAGTATGTGTCCCTGGATAAGACTTTTATATTAAACCTCTGCCACCCAGGGCTTAGGGACCATCACAGAAGAGGAGGCAGAAAGATTGTAAGAGCCAGGAGAGGTCTATGACCATAAGGAAACAGAGTTTTCCAGGTGGCTGGGAACTTGCTCTCATATGAACTGACAGCAATGGTGATGGCATGCACAAGACCCATGCAAACTCCACCTAGACAAAAACCCAGCATAGAAGTGGGGAAGTAGATAGGAAACCCCAGTACGAACTGAGGAGCTACTGGCAACCAATAGGTACTTGGAGGGGGACAGTCAGTCTTCTTGAAGGGTGTTGCTCTGGGTAGGTTAACCAGGCTCCAGTGGAAGGACCCATATTGAAGGGTACTCAGGGACACAAGTTTGACACGCAAAATGACTTAAATATGCACACGTGTATGTATATATATATATATATATATACACACACACACACAAAATAGAGTGCATGATATTGTGTGTGGGTGTAGATACAGTAGAGGGTCTAAATATGATCAAAATATATTGTATGAAATTCACAAAACTTCAATAATAAAACCTAAAAACTAAAGAAATCTAACTCAGCATGAATTCATTGAAAAACACTTGCCTAGAGGCACATAACTACTTAATATCTTATATATTCACTAATAAAAAATCACTCCAGGTAAATCTCACTGCACATAAAGTACTTACCTCAAGAGAATCTGCTAAAATTTAACTTATATATAAGTCCATGCTTCCCCAAAATCTGAAAGTTTCATCAAATAGAGAGAAGTTGAGTAAATTAAGCTAAACAATAGATTTTTATCAATTATGGAGTGCTCACATTCATAGGAATATCATAGCAAGCAGAAACAGTACACAGAACTATCGTACTGATGTAAAATCTACAAGACCAAACATTTACATCAAATTTTATAAACAAAATGTGATCCATCAATCTGGCATGTCATGGTGGTGTCACCACAAGTTTTGTTTTATTCACACCCAGAAGGAAATATGTTTACCTGTCTTATAGAACCGGAAGGAATCATGGGAAGCATCAATTGCAACAGGAATCGGCCCTATAGTTGCTACTGCAATCGTGAGGACATCCTCACCCTCTGGGAGGATCATAAAGTCTGTGACATTAGCAGTAGCATTCTCAGGACTGTATCTGCAGGGTCCTACCTTTAAAAATGAAAGGCAGAAGAGATTTGGATATTTCCGTCCATCTCTTGGGTAACAGCAATTGGAACCACCACATGTAGCACTTGGCATAAAAGCATTTCCATGTCTGAGCTATTGTAATTCATCGCAGGAAGTGAAATGCTGCTAGTAGATTTGAAACTGGAAACTAGCTCACAGGTCGTCAATGGCACCTCATAAATCTTCCTGTCATCATACAGTTTCACAGTGGAGGAATCTGCATCATGCATGGAATGGTTTGCATATCCTCCATGTTCCTAAGAAGCAGGAACAACCACATGGAAACCATCACCTAGGACAACTGTGCAAAAACTAATCCTGTCATGGCATCAGTGATGGCTTATAGAGAGAGTCTACCAACTAAAGGCGAGGTCTGAAAGCAGTGGATTATCTCTGCAATTATTTTACTTTCTAAAATCTGAGCTGAAATGCCAAACACACAGGAGTTCCATTTACCTTTTGTTCATACGGATAGGTTTCTCCAGACTCCAGACCTCCGTTATCCTTCACACACTGGAAGGTACCGACTACAGTGCCTCCATGGCAGCCCACATTGCCTTGAGGTTGAGAGCAGTCCACTAGGTTCTGTACACTTAGCTGGACCAGTTTGCCTGTTCTGTTGAACATCTGTCCTTCTATGGCACCAACCGCCCTAAAAGGCCAACAAGGACTACATCTGCTCTGAACAGGGAAGAAAAGATTGTCATCTCCAAACAAATAGCAACTCCAACAACAACATGGACCCTTACATACTTTATCAAAAAATGAGCTATTGGCAGTTGATGCTGCCTTAGGAGGTCACTCTACTCGGCTGCTGGAAGTTGCTCATGCCCCAGTGGATGGTAACACAGACAAGCACATATGGATAGTACCTACCGATCTCTGGAGGTTATTAATGACCAAGAAAGAAGGTGAATTGGGAGGGGGTTCAGATGAGGTGGGGTCTCTGAGGGGAGTAGAAAGGAGAGAGTGGTGGATAGATAGGATCCATACACATTATACAAATCTATGAAACGTTCAAAGAATAAAGAATGTTTAAGAAATGGACTGCATGGTGGTCCACAGTCAACCAAAACAGGATGTCAATGCCTTGTCTCCCCAGGGGCTGAGGAAGAGAGGAGTGTGACGACGTCATACCTGATACCACACAGGATTCACATAGTCTTTCTTTCTCCAATCCACAGATTTGGGGAAATCATCAAGAACCAGACGTTTCTGGATTCTTTTGCCTTTCCTGAGATTTGAGACTGGATGATTAATCATTGTTTCCTTAAATTCCTCACTGGTCTTCAAGGAAAAGTAAATAAAACAGTGAAAACCAAAAGGTAGAGGACTAAAGAGAAGAAACAGTGTTAAGCCATCCCCACACACACCATGTCACCGAAGGCGTTCATTTCCATGGTAAAGCCGTGCTCCCCCTGGTCGTGTTCCTCACTGTGCTGTTTGATCAATCTTATGTTTTCTTCCCAAACTGCTCTTTTCTGTACTTCTTCATCCTAGAAATACACATAATGGCTATTTCTTTGTAAGTAAACTCTCCCACAGGCTGACCAAGGGCATTTCTAACCACAGGTGAGGAGGAGCCACAGAGAGAAATCTCAGGACCCTGCAGAAAGTCATTCTCCACACCTTAAGAGGGATCTTGGTGACCCTGTGCTCACATTGCACGTGGTTAGGCAACCCCTTAGTGAGGGGTGGCCTCTGTGGCCCCTTTTGTGCCCATAAACTCCCAATAGCAAGTGCTAGTCCCTCTGAGGAGTTTCCATGTTGCCAACCGGGCTGTATGTTTTCTCATAATTTGTCTTCCACTCCTCCCATTCAGCATCCAAACTGGGATCAAGTGAGCGAGCAGCTGAGACCACTCCCAAGCAAAGGATGGTCAGGAAGGCAACAGGAGTCATGTCTCAGAAACCTACAGAGGGAAGAGAAATAAAGACATCACTATAACAACTCTTCTAAAAATGCCTTCTTGGGGGGGTGAAGAGATGGCTCCGAGGTTAAAAGCATTGGCTATTCTTGCACAAGGCCCAGATTTGGTCCCCAGAACCCACTTAGCAGCTGACAACTTTCCATAACTGCAGTTCCAAGGGATCTGTCTTCTGCTGGCCTCGGTGGGCACTGCACAATACACATGTACGTATGTGCACGCAGGCAAAACATAAAATATTTTTTAAAAAAACAATGACATCTTTCTCCTTCCTGAGATATTAATCCATCCATGGTAGAATAAAATTATTTGAGTTATGCCTCCAAATATTTATCCAAAGATTTGGGGAAAAGGCTAAAGCTGTGGTTGGACTAAAACCACCACTTATGGTATGCAGTTTGTCTATCAAAATGAAAAGCAGATGCCCAGAGTTCTGGGAATGAAAACTGCCCACACACTGCAACTTGTGTTAGAAAGATGTCCAAGAACGTTGAGGTTCAAAACAACTGGGTACTTAAGATATTGGTGACCTAGGATTTTTGCCAAGCAAAACTTCTTTAATGCACCATCTGATCCTAAGTAAAAGGTGAGCTCAAGAATTGGGGCCACATGGCATCATATTACTGCCTAAGACAGAGGAAAAGGGCATTTCCCAAAAACTTCCACCTAGAATGAAGACTTTCTCACATGTCCTTACAGAGTATCAGAAGGATGACTACTAACAGTCCTTCTGTCCCACGCTTGGGCCCATGCCACTAAAACTCCCATTCATGACCTCAGTGAGGAAGGGGTCACATGCAAAAGCCACTGGGAGTCAGAGCCACCACTGTAGGTGTTTCAAGAGCAGGCCTCTCCTAAGATTTCAGCTTCAGGACTTTCTGGGTCTTCTAAGCAACACTCCGTGCAGGATGTGGCTAGGGACATGCCATGTTTTACTCCTTCTGCATGTACAAACCCCAAACAGAAGCCTATACCCAAGGATGATGTACTGGAGGATGATCCCCATTAGCACAAGAAAAGATGGACGTGGTAGCTGGTGTGCAAGGTATCAGCTGACACTCTATGTGGCCATACCTAGGCTAGAATGTAATGAGAACCTATTCAAAGTTGAGACCCTCAGGAGCCCAGGTACCCCTTTGGAATCTATACCCTCCTCCTCTTCCCCACATTAAGGTTACTGAGGCTGAGGAGAGATTCTCTCCCAGACGGGATCTGCCTGATACTCCAAGGAATCCCTCAAAGCACTCCCCGCCAGTGTCAATTCCTATTCTGCAGCGGCAGAGTCAGGGCCTCACCAGGGTTGACCACTGCTGCCTTGGTGCACTCCACAGACTCCGCTCTTCTGAGATCCCAGGATCTGGCCCAGCCACACTTCACTCAGGCTTTAAATCCTAATTCTCTGGTCCCGCCCCTCAATCTTACCATTCTTTTGATTGGCTCTGTTGGTGACTGGACTGGGTCTCCATGCTCTGTGACTCCAGGCATATACAGATCTGTTTCCAACCTACACTGGAGGAGTGGGTGTAGGCTACCTACGTTTCTGTGGGGAGGTGAGCCTATGGATCTTGACAGTAGAAGGTATGGAACTAACCTTTAGGGCTGAGATCACGTAGCATCCTGACATTTTCTCTGATGAGTGGTTCTAGAAAAAGGGTTTCTTCATACAACTGTGTGAAAATCAGACTAATGCTTATTTTACTTTGGAATAAGACTTTTTGAAAAAAATCTTCTGGAGCAGTCTCAGTCAGCGTATTCTAGTCTGGAATTTCGTGTTTGATCCACCACTAAGGTGGCGTTCTAGGAGAATACAGACCCTGGGATGCTTTGTTTCCTAGCATAGGGTTTCAAAACAGCTGGCTCTCCAAAGAATCTTTAGGGGAAGGTGATCCCCAAACAGTAGAGTGATGTTCAAGACCAAAACCTAAGAGGGAAAACGAAGGGGTTGGACAGTTGGACAGAGATGTTCTCCTGAACTGCTTCACTTTTTTTTTTAAAAATCTTTCCTTAAATTGAGCACCCATCTGGAAGCACAATCTGACATGTTACTCTTTACACTAGGGTAACAATCCATAACATGAAAATTCCCATTTTAACCATTTTAGGCACACATTTCAATGGCTTTAAAAGGGACATCCACATTGTTGTGCACCTTATGCCAAGTAGATATCTAAATCATTTTTCTCTTCTTCAAAGAGACTCTACATTCATTAAATAATAGTCCACTGCCTCTTCCCCAACACCAGGAGCCTCCATTTTGTTTGCTCTGTAGAGGAATTTGGCTACTGCTACGGATTAAGTGGTGATTGTAACAGTATTAAAAAGTGGGACCATTAAGAGGTAAATTAGTAGGACTGGAGAGAAGAGCCATCAGTTAAGAGCACTGGCTGCTCTTGCAGAGGACCCAGGTTTGATTCCCAACACCCATATGGAGGCTAACAACTGTTCTTAACTCCAGTTCCAGGAGATCCAACACCTTCTTCTGACCTCCATGGGCATTGCACAATACAGGTGCACTTACACACAGGCAGGCAATGCACTCATACACATAAAATAAACATACTCAAAGAGAGGCACTATCTTACTGCTTCGCACTTAACTTGAATAATGGCATACAGTGGCCAGAGTTTCAGCTTTTTTCCAAATGCCTTTAGAAATGGAATTTTAACCATCTTCACCCAGTTCCAGGGGATCTGACGCCCTCTTCTGACCTTGATGGGCATTGCACAATACAGGTGCACTTACACACAGGCAGGCAATGCACTCATACACATAAAATAAACATAAGAAATACTTTTAGAAAGAGGTAAATTAGCCCCCAGTCACCAGTGTCAAATTACCTTTATTATCTCAGGTTATAGTCTGTTACAGGGAGACACCATATTTTGTTTGTCTATTGCATTTGGTTGCTTCTTTAGATTGGGAAAAAAAGATAGAATTCCCTACAGCCTACCCAATGTACACAACATCTAAATTTCTAAATATAGGAGAAATAAAGATACTTAAGTCACAGAGAGTAAGACAATATTAATATTG
The DNA here is from genome assembly GCF_000622305.1 of Nannospalax galili. Lineage (NCBI taxonomy): Eukaryota > Metazoa > Chordata > Mammalia > Rodentia > Spalacidae > Nannospalax > Nannospalax galili. The sequence goes on along the minus strand of NW_008338289.1, from coordinate 2,097,429 downwards.
TGAATTATTAAAATAACTATTTTTTTTCAAATCTGCTAAATGATACCTGGTCCTACACAATTCAGACCCATCTTCTGCTAACATTGTCTGTCCCCTTCCTCGTAGCATCCCATTGTAGACAAGAATCCTAATAAGCCAGACTAACACAAATCATCATTATTGCTCTCTGATCACCCTCCACTTCTGATCAGGGTGCTTTCCTCCACCTGCCTCAGGTGAAGCCTGCTTAACTTGGCCTGTCTGTAGCACGATTCCTGAATCTGAATCTACTGGGTTAGAATCCACTTAACCACTGATATTTCTGTTTGTCTGTAATATTTTTGCATCTACGGAGCCCCACTCTACTCCTTGGCTATAAAATACCCTTACATATCTTTATGTGGGGCTGAGCCTCTCTCCATAAATACAGAAACCCAACATGTCATCTCTATATGTATCTCTATAGTTTTTAATAGTCTCCCTAGATATAATTTAGTGAGTGTCACAGAACAATTTTCTGTTGTAAAGCATTTAATTTAGAATTTATTTTTCCATTGTTATAACAGGTGAGTAGCCACCTTCATCAAATGTGAACAATGTTCTTACAGAGACTTGAAGTCCCATCTTAGATGGCCTCAAGATTCACAGTCCACTTCTCTTGGGACCATTGTCCTCCCGTAGTTGAGTTTGCCAAGCAAATAATGGGAAATGAGTGGAAGAATGAGGCTGAGGGATCTAGAGCTCAGCAGCCATTTCTAAGGCCTGGTCATAGACAGCTCATCATCTACAAAGGATCTTGTTAAGAAAGAGAGTTCTGAGATCTGCCTCAGACCATCAGAGCTGCAGGGAATGGTGTCCAGCCATCTGAACTGTTATTAAGCCCTGAGGATGATTCTGATCTCTACTGAACTTTGGGAACCACGGACACAGGGTTGTTGTAAAAATGACAGAGGAACATGTGAAAACTGCTCAGAATAGTCTCTGGAACCTCAGTGTTACTTACCTATAGTCCCATCTGAAAACTCAGCACAGCAGCAGG
>NW_008338289.1:2077244-2095037 GCF_000622305.1 Nannospalax galili | reverse complement strand
GGTAGAATAAAATTATCTGAGTTATGCTTCCAAATATTTATCCAAAGATTTGGGGAAAGGCTAAAGCTGTGGTTGTACTAAAACCACCACTTACGTTATACAGTTTGTCTATTAAAATGAAGAGCAGATGCCCAGAGATCTGGGAATGAAAACTGTCCACGCACTGCAACTTGTGTTAGAAAGATGTCCAAGAACATTGAGGTTCAAAACAACTGGGCACTTAAGATATTGGTGACCTAGGATCTGTGCCAAGCAAAACTTCTTTAATGCACCATCTGATCCTAAGTACAAGGTGAGCTCAAGAATTGAGGCCACATGGCATCATATTACTGCCTAAGACAGAGGAAATGGGCATTTCTCGAAAACTGCCACCAAAATGAAGACTTTCTCACATGTCCTTACAGAGTATCAGAAGGATGACTACTAACAGTCCTTCTGTCCCACGCTTGGGCCCATGCCACTAAAACTCCCATTCATGACCTCAGTGAGGAAGGGGTTACATGCAAAAGCCACTGGGAGTCAGAGCCACCACTGTAGGTGTTTCAAGAGCAGGCCTCTCCTAAGATTTCAGCTTCAGGACTTTCTGGGTCTTCTAAGCAACACTCCGTGCAGGATGTGGCTAGGGACATGCCACTTTTTACTCCTTCTGCATGTACAAACCCCAAACAGAAGCCTATACCCAAGGATGATGTACTGGAGGATGATCCCCATTAGCACAAGAAGAGATGGACGTGGTAGCTGGTGTGCAAGGTATCAGCTGACACTCTATGTGGCCATACCTAGGCTAGAATGTAATGAGAACCTATTCAAAGTTGAGACCCTCAGGAGCCCAGGTACCCCTTTGGAATCTATACCCTCCTCCTCTTCCCCACATTAAGGTTACTGAGGCTGAGGAGAGATTCTCTCCCAGACGGGATCTGCCTGATACTCCAAGGAATCCCTCAAAGCACTCCCCGCCAGTGTCAATTCCTATTCTGCAGTGGCAGAGTCAGGGCCTCACCAGGGTTGACCACTGCTGCCTTGGTGCACTCCACAGACTCCGCTCTTCTGAGATCCCAGGATCTGGCCCAGCCACACTTCACTCAGGCTTTAAATCCTAATTCTCTGGTCCCACCCCTCAACCTTACCATTCTTTTGATTGGCTATGTTGGTGACTGGACTGGGTCTCCATGCTCTGTGACTCCAGGCATATACAGATCTGTTTCCAACCTACACTGGAGGAGTGGGTGTAGGCTACCTACGTTTCTGTGGGGAGGTGAGCCTATGGCTCTTGACAGTAGAAGGTATGGAACCAACGTTTAGGGCTGAGATCCCGTACCATCCTGACATTTTCTTTGATGAGTGGTTCAAGAAAAAGGGTTTCTTCATACAACTGTGTGAAAATCAGACTAATGCTTATTTTACTTTGGAATAAGACTTTTTGAAAAAAATCTTCTGGAGCAGTCTCAGTCAGCGTATTCTAGTCTGGAATTTCGTGTTTGATCCACCACTAAGGTGGCGTTCTAGGAGAATACAGACACTGGGATGCTTTGTTTCCTAGCATAGGGTTTCAAAACAGCTGGCTCTCCAAAGAATCTTTAGGGGAAGGTGATCCCCAAACAGTAGAGTGATGTTCAAGACCAAAACCTAAGAGGGAAAACGAAGGGGTTGGACAGTTGGACAGAGATGTTCTCCTGAACTGCTTCACTTTTTTTTTTAAAAATCTTTCCTTAAATTGAGCACCCATCTGGAAGCACAATCTGACACTTTACACTTTACACTAGGGAAACAATCCATAACATGAAAATTCCCATTTTAACCATTTTAGGCACACATTTCAATGGCTTTAAAAGGAACATCCACATTGTTGTGCACCTTATGCCAAGTAGATATCTTTTTCTCTTGCACCCATCTGGAAGCACAATCTGACATGTTACTCTTTACACTAGGGTAACAATCCATAACATGAAAATTCCCATTTTAACCATTTTAGGCACACATTTCAATGGCTTTAAAAGGGACATCCACATTGTTGTGCACCTTATGCCAAGTAGATATCTAAATCATTTTTCTCTTCTTCAAAGAGACTCTACATTCATTAAATAATAGTCCACTGCCTCTTCCCCAACACCAGGAGCCTCCATTTTGTTTGCTCTGTAGAGGAATTTGGCTACTGCTATGGATTAAGTGGTGATTGTAACAGTATTAAAAAGTGGGACCATTAAGAGGTAAATTAGTGGGACTGGAGAGAAGAGCCATCAGTTAAGAGCACTGGCTGCTCTTGCAGAGGACCCAGGTTTGATTCCCAACACCCATATGGAGGCTAACAACTGTTCTTAACTCCAGTTCCAGGAGATCCAACACCTTCTTCTGACCTCCATGGGTATTGCACAATACAGGTGCACTTACACACAGGCAGGCAATGCACTCATACACATAAAATAAACATAAGAAATACTTTTAGAAAGAGGTAAATTAGCCCCCAGTCACCAGTGTCAAATTACCTTTATTATCTCAGGTTATAGTCTGTTACAGGGAGACACCATATTTTGTTTGTCTATTGCATTTGGTTGCTTCTTTAGATTGGGAAAAAAAGATAGAATTCCCTACAGCCTACCCAATGTACACAACATCTAAATTTCTAAATATAGGAGAAATAAAGATACTTAAGTCACAGAGAGTAAGACAATATTAATATTGTGAATTATTAAAATAACTATTTTTTTTCAAATCTGCTAAATGATACCTGGTCCTACACAATTCAGACCCATCTTCTGCTAACATTGTCTGTCCCCTTCCTCGTAGCATCCCATTGTAGACAAGAATCCTAATAAGCCAGACTAACACAAATCATCATTATTGATCTCTGATCACCCTCTAGGTCTGATCAGGATGCTTTCCTCCACCTGCCTCAGGTGAGGTCTTCTTAACTTGGCCTGTCTGCAGGAAGAATCCTGAACATTTACTGAGTTATAATCGCCTTAACCAGTGATGTTTCTGTTTGTCTGTAATATTTTTGCATCTATGGAACCCCACTGTACTGCTTGGCTATAAAATACCCTTACATGTTTTTATATGGAGCTGAGCCCCTCTCCATAACTGCAGGAACCCAACATGTCATCTCTATATGTATCTCTATCATTTTTAATAGTCTCTAGATATAATTTAGTGAGTGTCACAGAACAATTTTCTGTTGTAAAGCATTTAATTTAGAATTTATTTTTCCATTGTTATTACAGGTGAGTAGCCACCTTCATCAAATGTAAACAATGTTCTTACAGAGACTTGAAGTCCCATCTTAGATGGCCTCAAGATTCACAGTCCACTTCTCTTGGGACCATTGTGCTCCTGGAGTTGAATTTGCCAAGAAACTCATGGGGAATGAGTGGAAGAATGAGGCTGAGGGATCTAGAGCTCAGCAGCCATTTCTAAGGCCTGGTCATAGACAGCTCATCATCTACAAAGGATCTTATTAAGAAAGAGAGTTCTGAGATCTGCCTCAGACCATCAGAGCTGCAGGGAATGGTGTCCAGCCATCTGAACTGTTATTAAGCCCTGAGGATGATTCTGATCTCTACTGAACTTTGGGAACCAAGGACACAGGGTTGTTGTAAAAATGACAAAGGAACATGTGAAAACTGCTCGGAATAGTGCCTGGAACCTCAGTGTTACTTACTTATAGTCCCATCTGAAAACTCAGCACAGCAGCAGGAATCTTGTCGATGATGGTTTGCCACCATGTCCTCACATATGGGGTTCTTTCCCCCTGGAGTACCCTCATAACTGGAGTTGTGTGGGTGAATACGAACCTGTTCTCTCGGTTCAAAGATCTTCACTGTCTTTTCTACTGACCACAGTCAGACACCAGGCTTGATTTTTCTCATCATAATTTTTTTTTTTCTCTTTTGGAGACATGGTCTCCCTGTAGCCCCAGCTGTCCTGGAACTCACCATGTAGACCAGGCTTGCCTTGAACTCACAGAGATCCACCTGCCTCTGCCTCCTAAGTGCTGGGATTAAAGGCGTGTGCCACCACGCCTGGCTCATTATAATATTTTTACCTAAATATACAAAAGATAATATTTTCATCTCCAAATGAATATTTCACTGTTTCTAGGGCATTTCCTTCACTTCAAAATAAACTCCATTATTATCTGCAATTCTTCTTTATCCATTTTCATAATTCACTTTGTGTCTTATGGATTGGTCTATTCTTGAAATATCACCAATAAAATTTTAAAGTGCTTAATTTTATGTCTGACTTGTTTGTTTTCCATAATGTTCTTAAGAATAATGTTGTAGCCTTTATCAAGATTTCATTTTTAAATTTATTTATTTATTTATATATTTTTTGGTCTTTTTGAGACAAGGTCTCCCTGTAGCCCCAGCTGTCCTGGAACTCACTATGTAGACCAGGTTGGCCTCAAAATCACTGAGATCCTCCTGCCTCTGCCTCCTGAGTGCTGGGATTAAAGACATGGGCTACCATACCTGGCTTGTTTATATATTCTTAATTGATGGACACTTGCTACAATTTTTGGCCACTATGAGTAATGATAGTAGAAAATGTTTGCACTTGAATTCGCATTAACGTAGATCTTCATTTGTCCTGGATGTAGACATAGCAGGGTAGGTGGTACAAACGGGTTTTTGAAGAGTAACCAGACTGATTTCCACCACTGCTATTTTAGTCTACATTCTCACAGAACCAGCAAAAATTCAGGACAGGTCTGAATCGCTCTGTCTCTCTGTCTCTGTCTCTCTCCTCATCTTTCCCTTCTTTCTTTTTTTTTCCTTCCTTCATTCCATTCTTCCTTTTCCTTTTCCCTTTTTTTATCTCAATAACATTTTGAAGAATGTTTAATTGTGAAAGAATCTCATCCATGGTGCTGATTGTGCAATCTAATGAGCACACAGTTGTGACACACCAAGATCCCTCCTCTTCAGAGTTTTCATTCCTATTTGATGTTCTTAGAATTCCCGTGTTAGACAGAAGTGGAAATATTCTGTCAATTCTCTTCTTACTTATGGTTATCCTACCAAGCATCACAAAAGTAAAACTGTCTCCCCTCTCCTAGCATCTATCAATTTCCAACAGATCCTCAGCTAGAAAGAGTCTTTCTGCCAACTTCCCCCATCCCCTGTCTGGCTTGGGTTTGCACAGTTCTTATACGTGCCGTCATAAGTGCTGTGGGTTCATATGCGATGTGGAACCCTGTGGTGTCCAGACAACAGTTTCCTTGTATTCATCTATTGCCTCTGACTCTTGTAATCTTTCTACCCTCTCTTCCACAATGATTCCTGAGCTCTAAGGAGTGGTTATGATATAGGTGTCCCCGTTAGGGCTGAGCATTTGTTTTCTTATTCTCTGCATGTCTCCTTAATTGGGCTCTGTGTTAGTTGCCACCAACTGCAAGAAAAACCTACCCTGGTGAGGGCTGAGAGAGGTACTAGTCTGTGGGTATAATAATAAGTCAATATAAGTCAGTATTATATTATGTCTATTTAGGAAAATGATAGTGGTAGGCCCTCACTTATTGTCTATGACCTATTTAGCCACAGTTCCTTGGCTCTGATATCAGTGCCAGGTATGGACTCCATCTTGTGAAGCAGGCCTTCTATCCAATCAGAAGGTGGTTGTTTGTCATGGTTCAGTGACCACAATTCAGAGCTGATTGGCTTGGGGATCCTGAGGCATAGGTGCAGAAGAAATCAGGATGCAGGGGATGCAGAGGTATGTGAACCAGTGCATGCCTTATTCTAAGAATAAACCTTATTTATAGTATAACAAGAGGAAGAGAAAATGTTCTTCACAAGCCAAATTATCTCATCATGATGTTTATCGTACCTTCATGATATTTGCAGTACCTTTGTGTTCCCAGGGCTCAGCCCGTTTTGGAATCGTATCCGTCCTTATTAAACATTCTGTTCTTTACTTATAACTTTATTAGCTACGCAGCTTTGTTATACAAGCTTACTTAGGTATGTTTAATAGGGTACAAGGAACAGTCAGTCTCAAGATAGGAATAACTGCAGAAGAACATCCAAGTTCCCAGGGAACTGAGGCTTCCCGTTCCAGCTCTGAGTTTACTTCAGATCAGAGCTCGGGCCTACATAATTCCCCTTTCTTTATTTTTTATAATGCCAGATCACATTGTATCCCAGGACTGTGCCTGTCTTAGGTTGTCTTCTGCAAGAGCAAAGTCTTACCTGTCATTGGCACACAGCTTCCATCAGCTACGCCCTGTCTTAGGTTGACTTTCTCCCAGAAGATCTTACCTGTCATTGACTACCGGCCTTCTAAGCAAGGGAGCACAATCTCATATTATATACAATCTTTGATTTACCACATACGACACTAAACCATTCACAATGGAGGTGATTATTATTTTCAGCTTTAATTTTCTCCTTATGATAATGCAAAGCAGTAATTAATATTTTAGCAGATTGCTTATTAGTAAGGGAAGATACGATTCCAAGAATACATTGATACCCTATAAACAATAAACATAAAAGTATTATAAAAGTAAAGTAACAGCTGAAGATCCAAGACTATGTGACAAACTTTGCCACCATCCTCGATTATCAAGACCAGAAAGGGTATTTGCTAAAGTACTAGCTACTTGATCAATAGAACTGGTAGAAGGTATTTCTTCTGAAAATATCTCATATATCTGTTCTTGTAATTGTTTCTCATTAAAAGTTACATTATCCGTTTTACCTTGAATATACCTTGAATTTGAAATCATTATATTTATACGGGGTAATACAAATTTAAGAAGAATTCCAATCACATACCTATTGCATAGTTTTTTGCAATTCTAATAGCTTATTTCCCAACCAATGTAGCCTCCTTGTAAAGCCACAATTTCTTCCTGTAGTTGTGAGTTAATCCTAGCCTGATTTGTCCAAAGTTTATGCGAATCATCATGCCAATGTTCAATAAAGTCTTGCATTTGAATAGATTTCTGAAGTGCCACACCAACAGCAGTAGCAGTAGCAGCTAAAGCGATGAGTCCCAAAATAGTGGCAATAATCAAGCCAATCACACGTTTGCCTCGTCGTAACAGTCTTTTTAAAAAATTGCACGATTAGTCCTTGAATAGGACTGCTTTCCCAGGGATGATACATTTTCATGGGAAACCATAAGGAATTTCATTGAGTTAAAATCATGACTGATTCAAAAGATTGATTAAATATAGAATTATTGACAAGTATATAGACGACAATTTTGACAAGTTAACATCATCCCCTGCATGATTATGGGTCCTATTAATATTACCAAAGGGAAATGTACACAAGCGATAGTATTATAATTTTTAACTTTAGTAAAGTCATAAAATACCTTGTCATAAGTAACAGCACAAGTGCCATCAAAGATTTCTACAGGCTTAAAGGTGGCTAAGAATTTCCAAATATGTAGTTGAGGAGGATATAATGTATGTCTTATTCTCATTTGAGGTCAAGGATTAGCTATTCCTCCATCCACCCAAGCTACATGATTTGCAGTATTAAACTTATCTTTCATAGGAACAATATGTTTTAGATTACACTTTGAGGTAAACTCCTTATAATCCTTACATTCTTCTAACCAACTTCCTAAAGGACCCCCAATCAGTCCAAGTATGATTCTGAGACCTATAAACCTTTCCTTTCAACCCCCTACAATTTTTCCATATATGTCTGATTATAGGAAAAACTTTCACATTCTGAGATTGCCGTCTTCACTGGTCTATGTCCACAAATGGCTGCATCAGACAGGATGCCAAAAGGAGACTCCATTTCCTATAGAAACAAAACCAAACCCTTTGCTTGGTATTAGTAGCCTTTCCTGGTACCCAATCTTGGGATTCTCCTGGCTTAATCCAGACATTCACTGGCTCAGGTGGGAGTGATGATTCCTGTAAAAGATACTTATCTGCATGAGATAAAACTTCTCCTTGGGTCAAATTTAAAAATTAATAATAAAATCAAAAAAATACCATAACTAACTAACTAACTAAATCTCATATATTAATAACTAAACAAATTCTCATAGAAGTCCTAAATTAATAATCAACAAAATCATAATAAACACAACCATTAATTAATAAACAAAATCTCTGATTGATAACTAATAATAATTTATGATTCTTATGTCCTAAAGTTCTAAATTCCTCATAATATGGTGTATAATTCCTTCCTTTTAATTTTTTAATATACATTTTAAGATATCCATTAGTACATTCAATTATAGCTTATCCTTGAGGATTATATTCAGTTTCAGTAATGTGATTAATCTTATAGAATTCCAGAAAGTTTCTAAATCACCTGCTGGTATAAGCAGGAGCATTATCTGTTTAATAGCAGTTGAAATTTCCATAACAACAAAGCAAGCCAACAGATGTTCAATATTATAATTATTGAATTCTTCAAATGAAGGAGTAGCCCTAACAAGCATGAAACAAGAACTTATAACAAGTATCTATGGAAACATAAACAAACTTAGAATATGGAAACATGCAAACACTATAACTATCCAAATAACTCAATACTATTAACTAACTGAAATCATAGCACATATTAGAAGAGATACATACACACATATAACATCATTTAAACTAACTGGAGCCAGCTGGTCAAAATATTTATAATTTAATTTTAGAGTAAGAAGAGGGACAGTAAACCGAATGGGTGGCCGTCAAAACCAGTTAGACAACTGTTGAAACTGAATGGACAACTATCAAACAACAACACAATGGATAGCTATCGAAACAGCAACAGAATGGATAGCTATCACAACATCAACAGAATGGATAGCTATCGAAACAGCAACCCCCTGAGGGATGCCTCCCAGGACGTTCTGTACTATTAAGCAACAAGTACTAATTTGCAGAAGCAATCTAAGCATAGCCTACAGTAGCCATCTATATAACATTCTTTACAAACATATTGAACATTATTATTATTATAGAACTACCAACTAAAATTCACACCGTAGCTGTTTTAATTGTACAGTGCCTTATACCCTTAGGCTGTTTCATAGTTCCTTTTCTTTTCACAGGGTCAGGGGGCCAACCTGAACCTGGAAAAAATCTTGGAGAACATATCTTGAGATAATACGCTTGAGTCTGAAGTGGGAGGATCCTATCCCACCTCCAGAGTCAGTGTCTCAATGAGCTCAAATAGCACAAGACAATTTACCAATATAATTAATTCAAAAACGCACTTGTATTTCTTAGCCTAAAAATTTTTACTTGCATGGTGAATCTTTTGGAAGAGGGCTGTCAATCTGGGTTGGAAAAAACATTGTATTACATGAACCAGACCAAGCACCCATGACCTGGGGAACAGGTACTTAATCCAAATTTATACACAAAATGCTCCTTATGAGAAACACAGAAAACAATAGTACCTAAGAGAAAATGCAAAGAGACAACATCGTAATACTCTACTTTTAATCTATCCCTGACATTGTAGCATAGGCATTCTATAAGAAAACATTAAAGGGTGCTATAGTTACAGCTATGGCTGAGGAAAGGTCCACGGCTGCCTACCTGCGGTTGCAGGGTTGAGGGAAAAGATGGTTGACTGTCCCCATCACTTGTGAGGGGCCTCGGGGAAGGCCCCAAGTCTCATTTCCCGAATGTTTTAGTTGAAACACAGGCATCGGTTTAGTATTTCTTATAAGATTTCCATCAATATCTGTCTTAGATCTACAACCTTGAGCCCAATGCACACTATGACGACAGTGGGAACATTTATCTGGTGGTCAGGATGGTACCTTAGGGCATTGCTGTTTAACATGTCCTTCAGTACCACAACTGAAACATTTTAGTTTCAATTTCATTGTCTCCTTTTGAGGATTTATAGAAGCTTCCAAAGTTTGAGCAAAAAGCTGCATCTTTCTATGTTCAGAGTGAACATTACAACAGGCTCGGGCATATCCCATAATATCGCCTGTCTCTTTTATAGGTAAAATAGCTCTTTGACAATCCTCATTTGCATTTTCATAAGCCATAACTTTTACAATCACTTCTTGAGCAGCAACCCCAGGAACAAAATGTTCCACAGCCTTCTGAAGACTAGCCAAAAATTCTTCATACGGCTCCTGAGATCCTTGAATAATTTTAAGCCAAAGACCATGCTTTTCTCCCTCAGGCTGTATATGATCCCAAGCTTCACGAGAGATCTCCTGAAGCTGAGCATATATAATCTCAGGTGCATTTGCCGGTTGTGCAGGCAAATCATAGACTCCTGTTCCTGTTAGCATAGGATAAGTAATAGCTCGAATATGTGCATCAGGAAAAGCAGCATTCTCTCTAGCTTTTGAGGAAGCAAGCTCATTATACCATATAGTCCATTGAATATACTCTGATGGTTTCAACAATGATCTACCCAGAACTTTCCAATCCTCTGGAGCAAGATTCCCATAATGATTAACAAAGCCTAAAAGAATTTCTTTCACATAAGGTGACTGTGGACCATATAGTGTTACTGCCTTGCGAACCTTAGTAATATGATCTATATCTATACCTTCATAAGTAGATGCTTGTGCTGCAATTCCATTGATAGGTGGATGTCGAATAACTGGAAACACAGCTTTAGACAAAATAATTTCAGAATCAGATTCAGATTCAGAAGTTTGTGCCAACAATTTTGCAAGAGCCGCTGTTACTCTCAACCTTCGTTTAGGTTTCCTTTTTACTTTATGCTTAGTCACAACCAGTCTCTGTAATTCCTTTCTAATGTATTGAGCCATAACTGAATCCTCATCAAAATCTAATGAATCTTCTGTTTCATCCAAACTTGGAAAACTTGGAGCCAGACAAGGAGGAACTAAAGGCTCCTTCCTTGCAGAAGTATCTAAAGAAGGCTCTGAAGAAGTAACCTCTTGAATTTCTTTAGCAACTTTATTTTTTAACTCCTCAGGAACATCAAAGAGATTAACTGCTTCATTAGAAGTACAAAAACCCTGAGTTGGTGACAAGCTATATGGACCTTGATTAATTAGTGTAGTAGTTGTTCTAATGAATGCCCACACAGACCAAAAATCAAGCGGTACTCTTAATGCTTTTTCCACCTGAGAAAGTAAAGAAACAAAAGGAGTAGACTTACCCTGTCCCATTATACTTACTTAAACTGCAACTCTATCCTCAACACCTCCTCCAGGTGTAACGTTGGGGTCCCTGTTCTGGCACCAGCTGTCATGGTTCAGTGACCACAATTCAAGCTTGATGGGCTTGGGGATCCCGAGGTATAGGTGCAGAAGAAATCAGGATGCAGGGGATGCAGAGGTATGTGAACCAGTGCATGCCTTATTCTAAGAATCAACCTTATGTATAGTACAAGAGGAAAAGAAAATTTTCCTCTCAAGCCAAATTATCTCATCAGGATGAGATTATGATATTTGCAGTACCTTCATGTTCCCAGGGCTCAGCCTTTTTGGAATCGTATCTGTCCCTCCATGCTTATCAAACATTCTGTTCTTTACTTATAACTTTATTAGCTACGCAGCTTTGTTATACAAGCTTACTTAGGTACGTTTAATAGGGTACAAGGAACAGTCAGTCTCATGATATGAATAACTGCAGAAGAACATCCAAGTTCTCAGGGAACTGAGGCTTCCCGATTCAGCTCTGAGTTTACTTCAGATCAGAACTCACTCTGAGTTTACTTTTAGATCAGAGCTCGGGCCTACACAGTTGTTTACTTTCATAACATTCATGTCACTTCTCTATCAGTGGGCATATTTTGCCAAGCCAGATGTTATTGTTGCTCATAGGGGTTACAGCTGGGTAAGGATGATGACTACCGTTCTCTGCCAGTAACATGAGTAGCACCTTCTAGTACACTGAAAGCCAGCCAGCAGAGATGAAGCTTTGATGTCAGTATTTGATTTCTCCTTGTTTGTTCTGCAGCTCAGGTATGCAGTGTCTTCAGCAATAGGATCTTACCATCAAGTATTGGTCAGTAACCAAACGTAATATCAACAGCCACTATTGTTTGAGGATCTATGGGATCTCCCTGGTCAGCAACTTCAAAGGAAGGAGTCCATTTCTGGCATTAGGCTTTTCATTTAGTAGCCTGTGGTGTCTATTGGGTCACTGAACCCCTGTTATAGAGTAACTACATTTAAACTCTTTTTATATTGTACATACACACCCACACCCACACCCACACACTCACACACACATACACACACACACACACGTTTCCATAGAGGTTTCTATCATAGGTTTCCATATGATTCTTTCAAAAGGCTTTTAGTGTTAGTTACCCCTCTTCCTCTTACTCCCTCTTCTGCCCTGCTCTCCCATTCCCCATCCATTAAACCTATTCTATCGACCATTCCCCTTTCCTATTTATATCACTGCATTTTACTTCCCTCTCATGAACAGCCCCCTCCCGTCTCCACCATGGACCCTTATTAGTTTCTGGTCTCTAAGGATTTTCCAGCTGAAACACACCTATCTAAAGAGAGAGAGCTAGCATCCACTTATGGTAGAGAATATGTAACATTTCTTTTTCTGTGTCTGAGTGATCTCACTTAGGATGACTGTTTCCAGTTCCTTTGATTTACCTGTAAATTTAGTAATTTCATTTTCCTTAACAACAGAATAATATTTCATTGTGTAACTGTACCATTTATTGGTTGATGGACATCTAGGTTGTTTCCATTTCTTGGTTATTGAAAATACAGTAGGAATGAACCTGGATTAACAGTTTTCTCTGTAGTGCGATACAGAGTTCTTTGGGTATATGCCCAAGAGTGGTATGGCTGGACCAGGAACTAGATCTATTTTTACACTTTTGAGGAACCTCCACATAGACTTCCACAGTGGCTGCACCAGGTTGCACTCTCTCACTGGGAGTAAGTGTTCCCCTTTCTTGGGAGGGGTGCATCTTAGCCATTCTGACTGGGGTAAGAACAACAACAACAAACCCAAAAGAGCAAAAACAGTTCTGAAAAATAAAAAATGCTGGAGGGATCTTCTTCTCTGATTTAAAAATATGCTGCAGATCTATAGTAATAAAAACAGCATGCTACTTCCTTATAAGTGAATACATATCCTGATGTAACAGAAGGAACCAGGAAAATGGAAGGGAACCAGGGAGGCAAAGGGAATGAAGGAACCCGAGAGAGAAGAATGTAGGAGACATGTGTTACTAAGGGAGAAATGTGTAAAGAGACGGTAGTTAAATTGGAGGGGGAGGAAGAGGGCTATACAAGGAACTATGGGGATAAAGGGGAAGAAGGAGCTCAGGAGAGATAAGACCATAGTAGATAGAAATTATCAAGGGAGAAATGGGAAAAATGAGGACACTTTAAATTGAGATAGCAGGGAGGGAGGATAAGATAGGGCAAGAAAAAGAATAGATAAATAGTGCCTAGCTAGTATAAAGAACCAGAGGGAATCATCTTAGTCCAAAAACGTAATGAAAAATGACACATACATTATCTCTACACAAGTCCACGAGCATAGCTGAAGACGACATAACAAGAGACAGTGCAAGACAGAGAAACCTTCTTTTGAGTTGTTGAACAGGGTTGTCTAAGAGACTCCCAAAATTACATTGGCTATTGCCATGGTCCTTGATTACCACACAGAACTTGATGGTAAGCACCGATTACTGAAGACAGGGCATACTTCAGACATAGGATTTGGAGCAAAAGAGTTGGAACTGACCTGGAAGCCACCCCCTTGAAGGCTAACTCTCATAGCTTTGGAGAGCAGCATACAAGTTGCTAAGGGAGAACATCAATCAATGATCCAACCATACCTTCAAGGCCTAAAAACCACATCAACGACCAGCACAGCAAACAGCATTAGTGCAGTAGCAACACCTATCTTGGGAGTAGCTAATCAACAGCTACCTAATTGGATTTAAAGCCCATCCAATGGAAGGAAACCCATATGTGGCACTATAAGCCTAACCAAATACACATAGCTGGAGAGGTCATAGATCTTAGAGAAAACTCCAAGGCTGTCACATCCCTAGACAAATGTAATATGGATCCTTAATTCTATAGACAAGCATCCCAGTCACCACCCGTCTAAGAAGCTTCTTTTTCAAGTGACAGAGATAGTTACAGAGTTCCACAACTGGTCACACACAGAGATTGTGAATTTCCCAAGCCTAAGTGGCACATCTAGGATGCAACCTCTACACCTAAGGTTCACAGAACATAGAATAAGGGATGAAGAGAACACTAATGATTCTTTCAGTTCACATCAATGAAGCTTCCTCATGCAACAGAGGGCCAGCAACCCAAAAGGTCACAAATGGCCAAAACATAGAGAATAAGAGTCTGCTGAACAATGGTCCTTGGATAGGACTCCTGTATTAAAATTCACCCACCCAGGATCAGGGATCATTTCAGAAGAGAGGGCAGAAAGACTGTAAGAGCCAGAGTGGAGGTGCAGGACCATACAGAATAGTCCTACATGTACCTAGGATTCTCTTCACATAAACCTACAGCAAGGGTGTCAGAATACACAAGACCCAAGCAAACTTAAGCAAAAACTGTGGAAATGAACAGCAGGCCCCAATCTTAGTGGAAGAATTATTAGCAGCTGCTTACTGCTGGGTGAGAATGAGCTGATCTTCTTAAAGCAAGGAACTCGCGACAGCCTGACTAGATCCCAGTGGATGAACTGGCACTGAGGGACATCTAGGGACACTAACTTTACATGACAGGCCTTAACACAAATGATAGAAGGTATGAACTCCAGTGGGGGGGGTATAGGAGGGTTCCAAAGGGGAAGGGGGTATAAAGATGATTTTCTGTATGAAATAAAAATTCAATAAAAATTAAAAATGATGTACAATAAAATGCAAAACAGACACATTGATTTTGCAATAAAATTAAAGATCCAAATTAAAGATGCACTTACAGTCACCTGATTTTTGACAAAGGGACCAATACCACACGTTTGACAAAAGGTAGCATGTTCAGCCAATGGTGCTTGTCGAACTGCATAGCTACATGTGAAGAATGAAACTAGATTTCTATGTCTCCCCTTGAACAAGACTCAACTCCATATGTATCAAGGACCTCAACATAAGACTTAGTATCTTGAATATGACAGAGGAGAAAGTGGGGGACACATTGGAACTTAGTGGCACAGAAAAGGACTTGATGAACAGGACCGTGATAGCACAGACATTAAGATCAGCAATTGACAAATGGGATCTCATGAAACTAAAAGGCTTCTTAACCTCAAAAGACACCATCACTTGAGTGAAGAGGCAGTCTAGAGAATAGGAAAACGTCTTTACCAGCTATGCATTAGCAGACAGTCGTATGTAGAATATATAGAGATATCAAAAAAAAAAAAACATTAAACATCAAAAACCAAACAACCCGATTAAAAATTGGGGCAAGAAGCTAAACAGAATGTTTCTAAACTGATGAAATACAAATGATTGAGAAATATTTTTTAAAATATTCAACAACCTTAGCCATTAGTGAAATGCAAATTAATGTATTTTATAAGAAAAATGTGACTTGATTTGTTGTTTAATTTTAATATTTTCTTGGGAACTGTCTTATTCTCAAAACGATTTAATTTTTTTTTAACAGATTCAAGAGTGTGTTTTTCCATTGTGTTTATCAGCACCTACATAGTTATTTAAATACTTAACCTAGAATGAAAATCTACTTTCCAGGTACTTTATAAACAGCCTAGATAAAATTAAACTCATTATTCACAGTAACCTCATGAGGTAAGTCACAGAACCACTGTGTAACTGAAAAACACCACAAAATAGTTCTCAGTGCTTAACAAGCTGCTTGGATTTCAAGTAGCTTCCAACACAGAAATAAACATATCTATTGATTTTTTTCTCTATCTGGTGCATGAAAGAGCTATAAAGGATGCAAACAGTAGGAGCAATTTGGAGTCAGGGTGGTGACACTGCAGGGAAATGGACTTTCTCCAATGTCAACCTAAAGCCTCTGTTATACTGAAAGAATTGCATAAACATCTTACTAAGACCATTAAAACGTACTGAAGTAACGATGTAAAATTACTCTGGACATTTAGTTCTTTGCTAAAAAATAAATAAATAAAAATAAGAAAATCCTTCTATTACTTTGTTGGGGTCCCCAGGGAGACTATGAGCCTTCCTCATCATTTTTATATGGGAAGACCACGTGTTTTCTCCTATGGTTCATAACAAGTAGCCATTGCAAAACTGCATGGCGAGTACTGGTAAGCTTATTTTACCATTTGTGACACCAGTAGGCTTAGATCACAAGTATTCGGTCTATAGTTCTTGTTTGTATGTAGAGGTTCAATACTCTACTTTATCTATAGTGTTCTTTGACTTCCTGATATTCTGTTAAACACCTCCTATAGTGTCATCCATCTCTTTGGTGATGTGATAGCATTTATTCGTGATGGAAATGAGAATTATACCGGCAGATGGCTCCAGAGCACAAATACATCATTTGTTTGGCAGAACTTAGCTGGAACAGTTACACAGTGTGACTTTTCCAAAGACATAGTATTTCCCAACTTAGCAGGAGGCATTCTGCCCACCAGTGCTAATAACTATTTCCAGTCGGAGCCCCAGTTGCTCTGGACAAAGACCTCTAGAAACCAGTGACTCTATCGGTCAATCCTCATCAGTGGATGAAGGACCTTCCTTTCATTCTGGTGCCATCAAACATCATCAAGAAAGGAATAAAATAAAAGGGCAGAAGCCTTAATGAGAGAATGAAAATAAGATAGAAGATTTAACACTTCAGTCGTATTGGATTTAAAATACAATCTGACCACAACACAGGAAGCGATGAAGGGGAAGAATATAAATAATTAAAAATTAAGAAGGAATGTAAAAGCAAGCACTGACAGCCTAAATACCATATGTCACACAGATGTGGGAACACCAGTATTCAAGCTGATCCTGTATTAAAAGAAAAATGGCACCTGACCTAACCTGCACCTTGAAGCATCAATTAAACATTCCTTGTCAGGTAACACCACATAAAATAGGACCCATAGACCCCTCTGCTTCTTCACCAAGATTTTCTTCACCCACAAAACCCTGTATTGTTGGCTCTCTCTTAAGCATTCTCACCTTGTGTGGGTACTTTTGTCTGTAGTACAACTTTTTCTAAATTCTTTTCTAATTTCCTTCCAGATCTCTTTCCCAAATTCTTTCTCATATGGTATCAAGAACCTGGAAATACTGGGTTCATGGATGTCTCACCCTACACTGTCTCTGAGACATCCCCAGTCTTTATTATCATCAATACCATTAAGGACCCAGAGCAAGTAGTTCATCAGGAATTGGTGAAGGACTTGCAAATGTGTCTGCTTTTTCTGAGGCTGGACTCAGTTTGCCACAATATTGTGATCACAGGTAGACAGCTAAGTTTTATTAGGACATTCATCCCTTTTTTAATCTTTTATGTATATGAATACATTGTTTGTATGTAGGTACGTGCAGCCGTGTTCTGCAATGTTCACAGAAGTCAGAAGAGGGCATTGGATCCCCTGGAACTGGAGTTATGGATGGTTGTTAGTCTCCATGTGGGTGCTGGAACTTGAACCCACATCCTCTGCAAGAGCAGCCTGTGCTCTTATCTGCTGAACCACCTCTCCAGCCCAAGAACACTCAGCTCTTCAACACTCCCATGAAGAAAAAGTGGGGTCACCAAGCAAGAGCAAGTGACATAAACTTTTGCCTTCCTGCTTCCCATAAGCAGATTTACATGGCAAAGTTTCCTACATCTAGCTGGCTACATACATAGGGCTGAATTCACAATCTAGTCTCAATTCTTTGGCTGATCTCAAAAGGCATCTGCTCTTTATTATATGCC
>NW_008338289.1:2060896-2075793 GCF_000622305.1 Nannospalax galili | reverse complement strand
GACTTCCCAGCCTATGGTATCTTCTTCAATTTTTTTCTTTTATTGTTTTTTATTTTATGTGTATGAGTGAATTGCCTGCATGTGTGGAAGTGCACCTGTGTAGTGCAGTATCTGTGGAGGGCAGAAGAGGGTATCAGGTTCCCTGGAACTGGAGTTACAGATGGTTGTTATTCATCATGTAGGTGGTGGGAACTGAACAGCTAGTGCTCTCAACCACTGAGCCATCTCTCCAGTCCTCAATTTTTTTATGTGACTTAAAGTTCTCATTTTAGAAGTCTTTCACTTCCTTAGCTAAATTTATTTCAAGATACTCTACTTTGAAAAAATGTTATTAGTTCTTCAAGAATTTCATACAACATATTTTGATCATATTCCCCCTCTCCCCAACTCTTCACATCCTCCCAGGTCCACCCCTTCCCTGCTCACCAAGTATTGTGTCCTCTTCTTTTTCTTTTAAATGCTGTGAGTTCAGTTCGTGCTTCCCATGTGCTCTTGTGTCTGTGGCTATTCCCTGAAGAGTGGTCAACCTGCAAGGGGCCACAGTCTTAAAGAAAACAGACTCTCCCTCTCTCAGCAGCTTTCAGTATCTCCCCCTCTGTGACACTTCTATAAACCCCTTCTTATTTCCCTTTCATTTATTTAACCTTGATTCCCTTTTCTTAACTTTCCTCCATTTCCTTCATTTGTCCAGTTCATGACTATAACCAGAAATAATTTTTAACTTCATTACACACTAGCAGGTGCTTTGTCCTTTAAATTTATTCTCATTTTAGAAGTATTAATGGGTGGGAACTAATTTTAATTGTGTTTTTATATCGTTTATGGTTTTATGTTGTTGCTACAGCTCTTTTCTCCTACCTTTTGAGTGATACTGGGGACTGAGTCTTTAAAAATACACTGTTGAATAAAAAGGTCTCCATCCTCCAAACCAAGAAGAGATATTCAAACCAATAGATGGACAAACACAGGAAGGAAAAACAAGAGACATAAAAAAGCAAAGCAGCATGACTTCACGTGATCGTACCTCAGCTACTGAAATCCAGGACACTGTGAAGGTAGAAAATCCAATGATGTTTTCAGAAGATTTATGGGAAAAATAACCAGAGACTGAAAGGACATGCAACAAATAAGATGAATTTATTTGGGGCCCTACAGAGCAAATTCAATATCACAGAGAAAAATGGATGAGAAAATCAGCATTACGGTTGAAAAAGTCAGCACTAAAGAAGAAAATTTGAGGAAGAAATTGAGATCTTGGAAAGAATAACCAGTAGAAATTTAGAAAATTAACATCTCAAGTGAATCAAATAAAACCCACAGTGGGATGCTTCCAATGGGCTCAGTCAAGTAGAAGGAAAAACCTCAGGGACTGAGAACAAGTTTGGTTAAATCCCTCTGAAATATCAAAAAGGAAAAAGCAGGTAGAATATTCTAGAAATCTGGGACATGATCAAGAAACCAAATTTAGGAATAAATAGGATAAAAGAAGGAGAGGAGATAAACACTAAATCCATAAGGAATCTATCCAATGAAATAATATCAAAAAACTCCCAAAATATGGAGTAAGAAATAGACATACAAGCACAAGATCACTGGAACAAATAGATATGAACAGAGGAGGATCAAAATCCCTGAGAAACTGGGGCTGGAGAGATCGCTCAGTAGTTAAGAGCCCTGGTTGCTCTTCCAGAAGACCTGGGTTCAATTCTCAGCAGCACCCAAATGGCAGCTAACAGCCACCTGTGGCTTCAGTTCCAGGGGAATCTATGCCCTCTTCTGACTTCTGTGAGCATTGCATGACACAGGTGCACTTATACACATGCAGGCACTCATACGGGTGCACTCATACACATAAAATACAAACAATAAATAAAGTATTTTAAATCTCTGAGAAACAGTCAAAATTACAGGGCTAATATCAGAGTTTCTAAAGGTTGTTTTTATTTTATGTCTATGTGTGAGTGCCTACATGTATGTATGTGCACCACATGTGTGCCTGGTACCCGTGTACTGTAAAAGAGGTAATAGGATCCCTTCTATTTCAAGTTCCAGGTAGTTGTGAGTGATGACAGAGGTGCTGGGAACTGAATCCTGGTTCTCTGTAAAGGTAGGAAGCATTCTTAACCACTGAATCTCTCTAGCCACAAATTTTAAGACTTATATCCAAGTGTCTATATGATTATATATACACATGTGTAGGGGTATGTATGCGTGGAGGACAGAAGAGGGCATTGGATGTCCTCTATCACATTCTGCACATCCTTTGAAGCACAGTCTCTCTCTGATCCTAGGGTTTGTATTTTCTCAGCTAAACTAGAATCAGATAAGCCCAGAGGGACTCCTTTCCCCACCCCCCCTTAGAGCTGAGGTTTTAAGCATTTGTGGACCTGCCAAGCTTGTTATATGGGTGCAGCGACCTGAACCCAAGGCCTTATGATTGTGGAGAAAGTCTTACATCCTGGCCATCTCTCCAACTCCAAATTTCCAACTCCCAATCTCAGATTTTTTTTTTTTTTATCTTTTTGTCTTTTTGAGACAGGGTCTCCCTGTAGCCCCAGCTGTCCTGGAACTCACTATGTAGACCAGGCTGGGCTAGAACTCACAGAGATCCACCTGCCTCTGCCTCCTGAGTGCTAGGACTACAGGCGTGTGCCACCAAGCCTGGCTCCAATCTCAGATTTTAATTTTGTATTTATTTTGAGTTTTTAGACAGGATCTCCCTGTCGCCCCATCATGCCTGCACTGTGATATATAGAACAGGCTATTCTCAATCTCACAGACTGACATGCCTTTCCCCCCGTGTGCTTGGATTAAAGGTGTGTATTACCCAAAGGATCACAAAATTAGCCATTTAGACCTCAAGCCAAGATCCGCGAGTGAGAAAAAGAACCAGGAAATACACGAGTTCTGGGGGGAAAGACTAGAACACAAAAAAGGTAGAGCAGGAGAAATTGAAAGGAAACATCCTGAAAGCTGAGGAGGGAGGACAACCTGTGGGGGCTGCCACTGCCCCTCCCCCACTCAGAAACCCTTCTTGATGAGAACACCCAGCTCTGTGATGAGGATTCCCCAGCTCTATGACACGGTTTGGGTGGGTTAACCTTCACACCCAGAAAAAATTCCAGGGCTCAATTGTCAGAGAACAACAGTGTGATGCAGATGGGGAATCCTTTCTCTCTTCTGGAATGTTGTATATGCTGTATGGCTGGGCCCCAGCACCACTACAAGAGCAAAGGCCTTTGCTTGTGGCATAGGGTTCCACCTCCTGGTACTTCCCTACCTTAAAAGTTATCTCCTTCCACCCCCATCAAATATAAATAAGAACATCAGAAAAGTAAGATACTCTCAGACAATATAGGACTCTCTCTCTCTCTCTCTCTCTCTCTCTCTCTCTCTCTCTCTCCTCTCAGATTTTTAATTAGCATACATAGAATTGGGTTTCATTTTGTAATTTTCAAACAAAATATCAAAATATACTTATGTATTTTTCCTTTTAAAAATCACTTATTGAAAATTTCATACAGGGATATAAGCATATAAGGTGTTTTGATCAAATCCACACCCACTCCCTCCCCTCCAACCTTCCCCCTTCTGAAGAGGTAACCCAAAAATCTTTTAAGGATTAGATACAAGCTCCCAAATACTTTTGACACTTTTTGGCCTTGAAACAGGGTATGTTGCTAACAGGCTGAAGGACATACTGACTTTTAGCCAAGCAACTAGCTACATTTCTTTAGGGTCTTTTTTTTACCCTAACTGCCTAGCCAGTTCCTACCTCCTATTCTTATCACACCATGCTCTGAAGGGGTTACCCAAATTGCCAATAGGGAATAGGGACGCTGACTCTTCTGGCTTCTTCCATGTTGAACAGGGATGCCGCATGGTGAGGCAACTGAACTACCCTTTCAGTGGGTCTATCTAAAAGACTCCCAAATTGCATAACTCTTGTCTCTAAGGGGAGAAGAAAGTCTTTGAATCCTGAATGTGAGATGTGAAGGGGAAGTAAAGGCAAGAGAAATTAGCATTACAAGTTCTAGACAGGGAACTAGAAAAAAGTCAGAACAGGGCAATTTTCAAATGTTCATGTGAGAGTACATTGTAGTTTCATGACAAGGACTTCTGAAAGCATCCCTCTATTGAGCTCTTCCTCATTTTTCTTTTGTCTTCCAAGGCTGGACTAGTTGGCTGGGAAGAGTGGCTGGATACTCAGTAAGGGTCCAGTGACCCTGCTTGGCAGTCCTTTAATGAATGAGCACAACCGTTCTTTTTTCAAGAAGCTATTTTTTATTAATACTTTTAACTCTTAATTCATTGGCCAGATTTGGCCCCGTGAAGGAGTTTGTTAATTTTTTTGCAAATAATAGCTTCAATAGTTAAAGGCTGACTTCTTGTTGTGCATCTAGAATGATGCTGATATGTGCCGTATAATGACGAAAGAAGAAATCTCTTTCCACAGTGCTGATTATCGAGCATTTGTTAACTTGGGCAAATAACTTTTAACTCTCAAAATAAAAATATGTGAAGAGCCAGGCGTGGTGGCACAGGGCTTTAATCCCAGCACTCAGGAGGCAGAGGCAGGCAGATCTCTGTGAGTTCAAGGCTGGCCTTGTCTACATAGTGAGTTCCAGGGCAGCTGGTGCTACAGGGAGACCCTTTCTCAAAAACTCCAAAAAAAAAAAAAAAGAATATATATGTATGTATAAAGGAAGAAGTACTACACTGAGCCAGCCGTGGTGGGACACACCTTTGGTCCCAGCACCCAGGAGGCAGAGGCAGGCAGATCTCTGTGAGATATAGGCTAACCTGGTCCTATCATCATGTGTCCCGGGCCAGCTTGGGATACAAGGTGACCCTGTCTCAAAAAAAAAAAAAAATACAACAAAAGGCTGGGCATGGTGGTGTAGGCCTTTAGTCCCATCACTCAGGAGGCAGAGGCAGGATGATCTCTGTGAGTTCAAGGCCAGCCTGGTCTACATAGTGAGTTTCAGGCCAGCTTGGGCTACAGAGACCCTGTCTCAAAAAAGACCAAAATAACCCAATCATGAAATGTGCCGGTAAACAGATAGAACTGGAAACTGTTGTACTAAGTGAAGTAACACAGACTCAGAAAAAAAAAAAAATTGACAAAAGTTCTCCCTCATATGTGGATCCTAGAACCAGACCCTGATAAGTGAGTATGTATCCAGATATAACTACAGGAACCAGGATAATGGAAAGGAAACAGCCCTCATAGGTGGATCCTAGCACTAGATCCTTATATGTGAGTATGTACCCAGATGTAACTGCAGGAGCCAGAATAACGAAAAGGAATCAGGGAAGTAAAGGGAAAGAAAGAACCTGAAAGAGAAGAACAGTAGGAAACAGGCATTAATAAGGGAGATATGGATAAAAAGTGGGTGAGTTTAAGGGAGGGGGGAGGGAGGGGTATACAAGGAACCTAGGGGATAAAGGGAAAGGAGCTCAAGCGAGGTAAGACCATAGGTGAAGGGTACTATTAAGGGAGAAAGGGGAACAATGGGGGCACCTTAATTGGGGAAACCGTCATGGAGGGGTTAGACAGTGCAAGATATAAATACTGCCTAGCTAGTTTTGAAAACCAGAGGGAACCATATTAGTCCAACAACCTGCGGACAAATTATACATAGCAGATCAAGAAATATATGTCTAGGCAAGGTTTATCTGAGAACAATTGGTCTTTGCCCAAGATTTATCTACATAGCACACAGTAATTAAAAGTACCAGACTGGTGGAATTAACCTTCTTGGATGTTTAACAGACATACTTTGAGGCCTACACTAATTTGGTCAGAGGGACATAAAGGACAGTTTTTGCTCCTTGCCCTCCTAGGTTGACTCTTTCCAAGGGACTATGAGCATCTCCCAAAAAGTCCTATAATTGTGGTGGGTCACCTGTCCTCTTGATCAAGGAGGCCAAGGAGACCCACCAGATGGACTTGAATCAGTGTCCAGTCTACAAAGAGGAGGGTCAACACAGAGGAATCATTTCCTCCATGCTTCCAAGCGAAGCCAGTCATGGTCAAGCCGGACTTTTGACTTTTCACACAGGCAGAACTGGTAAAAGAAAGGAGCCCTATGGAAACCAGGAATTCTCAGAAGCTGACACATGTCCAGCTGAGATGAGATAAGCTGCTGCCTAATGCTGTATCTGCTTCTTTCCATGCTTGCTTGCTTGCTTACTCTGGCGGGGTCGATAATAGTTTTAAACTTTTACTGACCTATGCAAATATGTGCTTGAGTTTGAACCATGACGATTGGGCCCACTAATGTTCTGTTTGAACCATGCTTTCTGTAATCCTATAAAAACTCTGGCTGGCTGATGCTCGAAGCTGCTTCTATCCCTGACATAGACATCCTGGTTGGTTAAAATAAAATTTTACCTTGCTACTTTCAATTAAGTGGTGTTGGTGATCTTTATTCAGAATCCGGCACATGAGAGATAGTAACCCAGCATAGAACTAGGAAAATGAACAGCACACCCCAATCTTACCTAAAGGAATACTTGTCAGACGCTCCAACAGGTATGGCACAGGGGGAGAGGCCTGGACCAGCCTGGGTTTCTCTTTTGGGGGCTGAGCGGGATGGTGAGTGTCGGCAACTCAAAAACCACACTGAGTCGGGAGTCTTGTTGAGGTAGGAACTCACTTTATTGCATCAGGCATCAACTTATATAGTTTAAGCAAACGGGGTGCGGAAAAGGGGGTGGGTATAGGAAAGTGTCATCTGGGGCGAAGACTGTGGGCCACTGGGAATTTACCACGCCAGTTGTTACTGGGCAGAGGCAATCTTAGATAAGACTCTGCTGAGTCACCTCCACGTGGAAGTGACAGGCCAGAGACAGGTCGCTAAACTTTAGCCTGGCTTAGGAAATTATATTAGGCCTCATTTTCCTCCATGCTGTGTGTATGAGGGTCCTGAAGGCCCAACATATTCCCCCTTTTGTTTTTGTAATGTGGCAGGAAGTACATATCCCTTGTCTTAGGTTGTCCCCTTCTGGGGATCTTACCCATCATTGGGTGCTATGGACTGGATCCGCTGGAATACTTCTCCATGTCCTGTCTTAGGTAGCCTCTCCTCAGGTTCTGAAGTTGCCCGTCCTCGGGTATCCATGATTACCCTCATGGCTCCTGTCTTAGGTTCATCAGTCTGGGAGGGTCTTACCCATCATTGGCTACATGGAGGGCAGGGGTTGGGCAATCATACGAGGATGGCCAGTCGTAAGAGCTTGCCTCCTGGTCAGCGAGCCTGTGATAATGAACCTCGACTTGATGTAACTTGATTGCCTCTATTTTTCAGTGAACAAATCTCGTAAATTTATTAAATATCCAGGGCCTGACAGTAAGGATAAGGAGAAGTGTGAGGATGGGGCCAAGTAGGGGGAGGAGGTAGGGCAAGAGACCATGTAAGCTGGTACAGAGGGGTTTTTCTTGAAACTCTCACCTCCTCTTTTCTAGATCTTCTTGGAATTTTTTAATCTTATCCTGGACGATCCCGGATCTATTGGCATAAAAGCAGTATTTTTCCTGTAAAAATAAACAGATGCTGCCCCTGCCAGCCGTTAGTAGATTTAATCCCCTTTTATTCTGTATCATCCCCTCAGCCTGTGGAAGAGCTCCAGTAACTGGCCAGATCTTGATTTAGGTAGGCTGGTGTCCTGCCTTGGGTTAGGCTGGTGTCTCTAGGGGGGAAATGGGCAGGCGATCCTATTGAACTCTTAATGTCATTAATTGTATTTGTTTTATTTTTTCCTTTATGAAATTTATAAGCCTATTAACTACACAGGGTCCTATAGTGCTGAGAAGTCTAAGGATTATGAGAGGCCCCACCAGAGTAGAAATAAGGGTAGTGAGCCATGGTGAGGCAGTGAACCACTGTTGGTACCAGGACTCCTGTTTTCGCTGATGCCTGTTTAAGTCCTCTCTTAATTTGTCAAGATTATCCATAACCACTCCTGAATTATCAGCATAGAAACAGCATTTTTCTCTGAGGGCTTTGCATACACCACCTTGCTGAAGGAACAGGAGATCGAGCCCCCTCCTATTTTGTAAAGTTGCTTGGGCTAGAGAGGAAAGTGACTCCTGGAGCTACCTAACAGCTGTCTCAACTTTATCTAGGCTAGCATCCATATCTGCCCTGATCTGTTGGAGACCTTTTTGTGCCATAATTAAGGATGTAGCTCCAAGGGCCATCCCCCCAGCTCCAAGGCCCACAAGTGTGGAAACCACAACCGCAGAAAGCAACTCTCTCTTTTGTATATGTCTCTCCCGGCCCTGCATTTCCTCAGCAGAGTGATAAATGACATAAGGGAAGAGGAAGACCAGGGTGCATACATCCCCCCCGATTGTCGAAACCCTGCAAGAGAAAGGCAAGGTGTCAAACCTGAATTCTGGCACAGCCAATAATATGAAGGCTCAGTAGGGACTATCTGGTTACCCCTTGTTGAAGTGATGTTTTCACAATGGCCCCAGGAGTGTCCACCAGGGTGCCCATGGGTAACACAGGTCATATTTTTGTCATGGTTAAGACGCAGGGTGAGCCTGCCAGTTTTTGTGCTGATCCTGCCCCATTGGTATTGATCACTGTGAGTAGTGTTTGTGAAGTTTCCCATTGTCCCCAGGGCCTCCACCATTGGAGAGCTGGCGTCTAGGCACAGCCAGCACAGGTCAACAAGTTCAGGTCTAGAGGCATTGAAAAAAGTATAAGCAAGCTGAACTGCCCAATGGATGTCCTCATGCTTGGTCCCACTTAAGCCTGGGCCAGGGTTACCAGGCACAGATGCTTCTGAGGCCAGGGTATTACTGGTGGGCATCGGGCTAGTAGCAACATGTGTAGGGGTGGTGTGTCTTGGAAGTGGAAACTGGGCCGGACCCACCGTCTTCTGACAAGGTAGGGGTTTGACAACCCTCCTGATCATTAGTAAGAGGCTGAGGTCATATCCTGAGACATAGAGTCTTAACCCAAACATCTTTCCAGCTTCCCATCCTCTTTCCTTTCTTTCCTGTTCTGTAAAGCTAATCTGTATGAGGTTATAATGATAATTTGCACATCGCCCATATAATTGGTTTGTAGACAGTTGTTGTTGCTTGACCCTACTAACTCGGATGGGTCCTTTCCCCTCAATCCAGTACCCCATCCCCGTGCTCTCACAGCCCCAGCTTGCACAATAAAAGTCACCCCCCCACACACAAATATGTAATTGCGATGTAGTTCTATTGGACCTGGGACAGACATAGAATGTTGTCAACAGAAGCGCATGTCTTTTAAGGATATGGGAGCAGCCAAGAGAGTTAGGGGATCCCACGAGTGGCAGGGTGCATCCCTTTCACTGTCTCTACATGCCAGCTTGGTTTTTCCTTGGCCTACTTGTCCACTCACGTCCCACGGTCCAGTGGCAAGATCACAGAGATCAAATTGCAGGTCTGGCCACCACATAGAAGGGGGGGTTATCTGAGTAGTTTTATTGATGGCATCTGATGTGGCCACATTGATCACCAACCAGGTGACTTTCTGGGGTTGATGTGAATTGTCTAACCCATAGGCTTGACTCTTCATTTGTATACAGTTTAGGGTGAGGGCCAGCATTAGGAAGATTTTGCACTCTATTTTCTGCAAGGAAGAGAGAGAGAAAAAGACCTCCTCAAGGGCATTTATCCCCTGGTTGACATGTTTAACCTTTTGCTTTTGTTGGCATTTGTTAATCATGAAGTTGTGCAATCATAGTATTTTATTGGTCATCTTTGTCCCATTCATCATCCTGTGAGGGAAAATATTTAATGTCTCTTGCAGGTACCCAGAGGGGCCTCTTTTTATTTTGGGGAAATACACACCCAAACCCTCTTCCCGCTGTAAGAAGCAGGTCTGGTCCCCTCCAGGCTCCACTGAGTGGGTCTCTCCATTTGCCCAGAATGGAGCTGTAGCTGGTAGATGAGGACCAATGTTTTCGGAAGGGAGACAAATACTTGTCTTCTTTGGAAAAATTTAGAATATTTAAGGTAAATAGGCCTTTTTTAGTTGATCATGTGGGGGCAGGGGCTCCCCCTTTTGTTTTTGTAACTGAGTTTTAAGGGTTTGGTTGAATCTCTCAACAATGGCTTGTCCCTGAAGGTTATAAGGAATGCCTGTGGAGCATGAAATCTTCCATGTTTGAAGGAACTCTGAGAAAGGCTTGCTTACAAAGCATGGGCCATTATCTGTTTTAATTTGATCAGGCAGTCCAAGGGTGGCGAAACATTGGAGCATGTGACTGATTGCATGTTTGGCCTTTTCCCCAGTGTGTGCTGCTGCCCAGCAGGCACGTGAGAAGGAATTAACTGATAGGAAGATATATTTGAGTTTTCCAAATGGGGCATAGTGAGTGACATCAATTTGCCAAAAGTTGTTAGGCCGAAGGCCTCTGGGATTGGTACCAGAATTTTGAAGAGGGGGGACCTGAAGGAAAGGTTGGCAAGATCAATAGGTGTGTACAATTTTCTTTAGGTCTTTGATTGCCACTTGGGGATATTTATGTCTAAGCCCTCTCCAACTGACATGGGTCAATTGATGAAATTGGGTTGCTTCGGTGACTGTATGACACTGATGTGAAGAGGCCAGCTGATCAGCTATTTTATTTTCCTCTGATAGAAACCCTGGCAAATTTTGGTGGCCTCTAAGATGTTGGAGGAATATTGGATTTGTCCTGAGTTTAAGCAGAGTGCGGGTCTGAATCATCAGAGGAGATATGGGGTTGGAGTCTAATCTAATATGGGCTTCCACTAAGTTGGGCAATAGATTAACCACAAACAGGCTGTCTGAAAACAGGTTGAAGGGCTCTGATATGGAGTCCAACACCATGACAATGGCAAAGAGTTCTTTAAATTGTGGTGACCCTTCAATCTGGCGGGAGGCTGATTTAATAGGTATGGGAGTTTGTCCCTGTTTTAGGGGAGGATAGATGACCAAAGAGGCTCCCAGACGCCCTCCATCATTAAACACAGTTAGGAATTCAGGGTTGGGTTGAGAAAGAAAAAGTCTAGGGGGCCCCCACTCCAACCTCGGGAAGGAGCTCATCCACTTATAAGGGCCATAGTGGCAGTCAATTTTGCCAAAAAAATCCCTCCAGAGCCAGCGCGATTCTCTCATTGTTTCTTTGAAGCCATGTAAAATCTGTCAACCTATAGGGAGTGATAATGGAATGGGGCTCAATACCAAACAACCGGACTGCTGTGTCCCTACCCTTGATAATGCAGTCAGCAATTTGGTTGACCATGGAATAAACTCGAGGGGTTCCACCCACGGATAGATGAATCCATTGTATGGGCTCACCCTCTTGTGCCAAGAGAGCGGTTCACAGTGTACTTCCAATGAAAAGATAAAGAGACATGGGGGCATTGGGATAAAACCTTTTTAGAGTGGCCTCATTTATGGACTGTTGGACTTTAGCTACGATTTGTTGGCACTGAGGTGGTAAAATTATTTTGGAGGCCAAGTCAAGGCCTTGCAAGAGATTAAATAATGGAACCAACTCCTCAGTTGTGATGGGTATCCAGGGTCTCAGCCAATTAATTTTCCCTACTAATTTTTGGAGTTGGGATAGACTATAATTGTCCTGAATGGTGAGCTGAGGCTTTATGGGGGAACCAGTGTCCATAGATAAGGTGGTACCTAGTATCTTGAAAGGAGGGATACTCTGAATTTTACTGGGGGCCACCTTAAAGTTGTTTTCCTGAAGAATAGCGAGACAGTCAGAGGTTAGCTTGTGGAGGTCAGAGGGTTTAGGGCTTCCCAGAATTATATCATCCATATAGATATAGAATAAAACATCCGGCCACCCCATCAGTGAAGTGAAAATGTGGGCCAGGTAATATTGGCAAATGGGGGGACTATTGGCCATACCCTGGGGCAGGACGGTCCATTCAAATCTTAAGTCTGGCCCACAAAAAGTGGTTGAGGGTATGACTGTATGGTTGGGGTGGAGGGGAATTGAGAAAAAACAGTGTATGTCTTGGGGATTGCCGGAATCCAGGGGAGCCCCCTCTGGGGGTCCCTAAAGGCATCATTCTCTCATTATTTTTTCTAAGACCTTGTAATAGTCTCCAGGAGCCACTGGCATTTTTAATGATAAACACAGGAGAATTCCAGGGGCTTGTTGATGGCCTTACATGCCCCAGATCTAATTGTTGCTTGACCAGTTGATAAAGATGCTTTTGTGAAGGGAGAGGCCACTGCTCAACCCACACAGGGGTCCCCAGGTGTCCACTGAATTTGGATTACTGAGGGGCGAGCAGTGGCCCTTAGGATTGGGGGTGAACCTGAGAGTGTCTTTTTCTGAGGTGCTCAAAGTAGGGGTCGTCCCTATAGTTGGGGTGGCTTATCTGGCCCTCTCTGAACTGTTGTTCATATTCTACTGTGTCTAGGAGATCATTATAGAAAGCCTTATGGTCGGTAGTGATAAAGGTCTCAGCCTCGCCCAGAATATCCTGACCTAAAAGGTTGGCAGTTAGGCCAGAGACCACCAGAGGGCGCACCTCTCCACTACTCCCATTGGGATCTACACAGGGTAGCCAAGTAGCAGTTTTTTACGATGTAGACTGACTGCCCACGCCCAGTAAGGACAGGCCGGGCACCAGCTGCCAGGAATGTGGGACAAAGAGGGGAGGTCTTCTGTGGCCTTTTGATTAATTTATGATATGGGGGACTCTGTGGGACCCTCATCTAGTTTTTGCCAGGCAGCTAATCCTATAGCCTGAACCTGGTTTTAGTGTTTGGCCAAACAGAGTTATTATGTAGTTTGTAGTGGTGCACGAGAATTTTAGGGGTTTTGCCCTGATTGTGTTTGACAGTTTTAGTTGCTTTAAGGATTTAAGAAGACAAGCAGGAGGCATGAGACCTTGAGACTTTGAATGCTTGGTTCCCATAGCAACAGATTACATGGACAGCAAAGAGGAGTTAAAGACCTCAGCAGGTGGGTAGGGGAACAAAGAGGATTTTTTGCCCTGAGGGAACAGAGGCAGAGTCAGGAGTCAGAGTGGAAAGGAGTAGCATACAGGGAAGAGAGAGAGAGAGAGAGAGAGAGAGAGAGAGAGAGAGAGAGAGAGAGAGGAGAAAGCAGAAAGAGAAAAGTTTGGCTTAGGTCACGTAAAAACGAGAATGAGAAGAATCAGGCAACAAAAGAAAAGCGTCCTTTTCTGCTGTTGTGGATTTGAGCTAAATTCCCGAACCCCCGGGCAGCGTACTGCAATCACTGGGGAGGGGAAATATGAGCTTGTGTTGTGCATGCCCTACCAGTGAATGCAGCATCCTGTAATCAAAGGCAGGGTGGAACCTCCCACACACCAGTGTGCTTTTGAGCTAATAAAATGAGAGGTTTTGCAACGTGGTGCACGACCAGCCAGTAGATAGAGCCATAGTACAAGGAAACGAGGTAGTGGGCTGGGAGGCTGAGATGGACCGGGAGAGCAGGGGGAAGCAGGAAAAGCAGGGCTTGTAAACCTGTCTCTGTTTAGTCTGCCAGCCAGGATCTGGGTATGGAAGTTTATTTTTTGTTGTTCTTTTTTTTTTTTTTTTTTTAAAGATAAGGGAAAAGCTGCTGTGCCAAACAACTCCTAAAATCTCTGGCTAACAGGTAGAATCTGCTTATTTTGTCTTTGGAGATCAGAGGAAAGGCAGGCTGCTTTTTAGCAGAGTCTGTTTTTCTTGACTTTAAAGGCCAAGGTGCTTATCTGCTCAGTTGTTTTTCGTTTTTTTGTGTGTGTGTACAGGGAAGGGCCAGAGGGAGCCTGGAACGGGTTGGTCTGAGAGTCTGCCTGAGTGGGGCCCTTGCAAGGCCAAGGGGCACTCCCAAAAGGATCGAGGGAGGGGTAGAGGGGTTCAGGATGATCAGGTGGATCCGTATGGCCTGGGGGCCTAGGATCAGGCTTTGGGCTTGGTGGCGTCCGGGGCCCCCACTGCTTT
Source organism: Nannospalax galili (assembly GCF_000622305.1). Lineage (NCBI taxonomy): Eukaryota > Metazoa > Chordata > Mammalia > Rodentia > Spalacidae > Nannospalax > Nannospalax galili. The sequence goes on along the minus strand of NW_008338289.1, from coordinate 2,061,847 downwards.
TGATTTTGGAGGGTGGGGAGGGAAGCAGCCTGTCAAGGCTGACACTGTGGGGAGAGCTACCAGAGGAGGGATCTCCCCTTTTTCTACCTGGGCCCATCTGATCAACTTTTTAACTCTATCCCAAGTATCCCAATCAAAGAGATTGTGCTCCAGAAGCCAGGGTGTGATCTTTAGCAAGCATCCCCATGCCTGAAGAGCTTGGCTGTCTGAGAGGTCAAGGCCCCTGCTTTTAAGCAGGACCCTGAGGGAATCTAAAGAGGGGTCAGGCTTAGAACTGGACTTCTCCATAATTTATGGGGGTACATTCACCTGCAGACCGATTGACCCGTCAGCGAACTTTGTGATAGGCAGCTCCTCACATGGGGCACCAATCTGTCAGATGCTCTGACAGGTACAGCACAGGGGGAGCGGCCAGGACCAGCCTGGGTTTCTCTCTTGGGGGCTGAGTGGGATGGTGCGTGTTGCCGACTCAAAAACCACACCGAGTTGGGAGTCTTGTCGAGGTAGGAACTCACTTTATTGCGTCAGGCATCAACTTATATTGTAAGAGTGAAACCACAGAGGACAAGTCAGCCTTCGGGTTGCAACAGCAAGAGGTTTATTTAGTACACAGGTACCTGTGGGCACAAAGTCTCCTCGGAGGACTTGCGTGCCTCAGGTCGGGTTTGTGGGACTTTTATAGAGCAGAAGCGGGATACAGAAGCAGAAACGCGGTTATTGGTTAGTTTAAACTATTACAAAATGCTACAGGGAGAGCGGGGAGCTTACTTATCACTAAGCCAGATGTCTCAACCATAAAACTTATTTATCAGTGAGTTGGAGATGTCCCGGCCATAAAACTTACTTATCAGCAAGCCAGATGTCTCGGCCATAAAACTTGCTTATCGGCAAGCCAGATGTCTCGGCCATAAAACTTACTTATCAGTAAGTTGGAATTCTTGACCGGTACGC
>NW_008338289.1:2057102-2060186 GCF_000622305.1 Nannospalax galili | reverse complement strand
TTAAAGGTAAAACTAGAGGCCATGAAATTCCTAATGCGAGACACAGCCAACAATCCTCTGCTAGGGAAGGGTTGGAGCGGTTTAGGACATCATGGGTGGCAGTAAGGATCTCCATGGTCTGAGGGTCTAAATTAAGGCCTCTAGGTTTTGGTAGCAATAGTGGATGGTGATGAAGGCGGGGCAAGAGAGACTCTCTTTGTTTTTGCAACACAGTTTGGACATAATTTTCTTTGACCTGGTCTGTAGGGCCCCCTCCATCTGATATGTGAATCGGAGCTCGTTGCGGCCAACATGCCTTTTTTCCAGGTTGTACGTAGCAGCCTGCACTAAGGGTTTTAGAATTATAATTTTCTGGTCCTACTACTTGAGTGTTGAGACTCCAATCTGAGCCTCCAGAGGCTCTTTTAAGGGAAGTGGGCACAGTATAGAAATACAGGATGTTATTAAATCTACATTCAGTAAAAGAAGCATAGCAGGATGAGTGCATAGCTTCAACGAACTCACAATCAGAGGGGCACTTACCATCCGCCGGTGGCAAAATAGGTTTAGGCTTAGGTACACACTTCCAGCTTTGTTGGTTCTGCTGGGTAGGTGCATCATGGGCACCAAGGTGTGCAGTCTTGTCTCCACAATCTACAGTTCAGAAGGATGTACAGGGTGGGGTGTCCCAATGGCCGCCTCTACATTCACAAGGGAGACCATACTGGGTTAGCATAAATTTGGTAGCATTAAATGGCTTAAGGCCACCTTTTACGCTTCTGACTAAAAGTACAAGGGTTAAAACTCTGGTTATTAGTTTTTGACCAGTCTTATCTTTAAAGGGTTTGATGTTCGTGTCAGTCGCCATTTCTCCTGCTGCTCTCCTGTTTGGGACTCCCGGTGCGCAGGTTCTGCTGCTTTGACGTGTGAGGCGTGGATCCAGGCTGCAATCCCGTCAACCTTGAGGGCTGTAGGTGTGGTGAGGAGGACGGTGTAGGGCCCTTTCCAGCGTGGTTCTAGGCTCCGAGTCTGATGTCTCCGGACCCAGACAGCGTCACTGGGCTGGAAGGGATGGAGTGCAATGGGAGTGTCAATAGCGTCCCGATAGGCTGCAGCTAGGAGCTTCCAGATCTCTTGGTGACCCAGCTGAAGTGCCTTCAAGTGAGCATAGAGGGAGGGTGAATCGACAAAATTAGAGATATCAGGGTCCAGGAAAGAAACGGCTGGCGGGGGAGTTCCACACAAGATTTCAAATGGGGTCAAGCCACTAGGTCCAGGGGTGTTTCTGGCTCGATATAATGCTAAGGGCAGTAGAGTCACCCAGTCTTTGGTGCCAGTTGCTAGCGAGAATTTAGTCAAAGCCTCCTTAATAGTTCTATTCATCCGTTCTACCTGACCTGAACTCTGGGGCCTGTAAGCACAGTGTAATTTCCAATCAATTCCCAGTAACCTGGCCACCTTCTGACTTACCTGGGAGACGAAGGCCGGTCCGTTATCTGACCCTATTACCTGAGGCATCCCAAATCTGGGAAAGATGTCATCTAATAGTTTCTTGGACACCATCTTAGCAGTTTCCTGTTTGGTTGGGTAGGCTTCTGGCCAACCTGAAAAAGTGTCAATAAAAACTAACAAATATTTATAGCCATACATTCCTGGTTTGACCTCGGTGAAGTCAACTTCCCAATGAATTCCTGGCCTGTGGCCTCTTTGTCTGACTCCTCCTGAGGCCCTGTTCTTTCCCCAGTTTACTTGAGCGCAGGCCTTACAGTTCTTAACAATCTTTTGTAGGATGGCATCTTTGTTTAGCAGATAATGGATTGTTTCTTCCCGCTCGATCAGCTTTTTCATTTTGGAGACTCCTAGGTGGGTCCATTTGTGAAGTTCATCTAGGAGGTCTTCTACTGATTTTTGAGGTAGAACTGTCTTTCCCTGATATTCCCAATACCCAGTCTCTGGATCGTTGAGGGCTCCCATTTTCTTGAGTAATTCTCTGTCTTCCTGAGAGTAGCTTCTAATGGCCTCGTCCCTCTTCTGTTCGGGGTCGATTCTCGTGGTCAGTACTTGACTCTTCATGGCAGCCTCCCTGGCTGTCTGATCGGCCAGCCGGTTTCCTCTCGCTTCAGGCTGGTTTCCTTTCTGATGTCCCGGGCAATGCATAATACTGAGTTCCTTTGGCAGGAACAGAGCATCTAGGAGCGCTATGATCTCAGCTTTGTTTTTTATTTCTTTTCCTCCTGAAGTAAGGAGCCCCCTTCTTTTATAAATTTCTCCGTGGATGTGTGCTGTAGTGAAGGCATATTGGCTGTCAGTATATACGTTCAGCCTCTTACCTTCTGCCAACCGCAGGGCCTGCGTCAGGGCCACCAGCTCGGCCTTTTGCGTGGATGTCCCCTCTGGTAAAGGCTCTGCCCATATTACCTTGCTGTCTGAGGTGACTGCCGCCCCAGCTCGGCGCTGACCCCCTTCGAGGAAACTGCTCCCGTCTGTGTACCAGGTGTAATCTGCCTTCTCCAGTGGCTTATCGCTGAGATCTGGTCGGGTGCCAAAAACCTCGGCCAGAACCCGATGACAGTCATGGTCATCCCGAGGGTCAGGTTCTTCTGTGGTGGGCAGCAGGGTTGCAGGATTGAGAGCGACGGGGGGTCCGAACTGGATGCGGTCAGTGTCCAGGAGCAAAGCCTGGTAATGAGTCATCCGGGCATTCGAGAGCCACCGATCCGGGGGCTGTCTGATGAGAGACTCAAGAGCGTGGGGGGCCCGAACACAAAGAGGCTGACCCAGGGTTAACTTAAAGGCATCTTTGACCAGGACTGCCAGCGCTGCCACCATTCTCAGACAAGGGGGCCAGCCGGCAGCCACTGGGTCTAGTTTCTTTGACAAGTAGGCTACGGGGCGTCTCCACGGCCCCAATTTTTTGAGTCAGGACCCCTTTCGCGTACCCCAGCTTTTCATCAACATACAGCTCAAATGGCTTTGTCAGATCAGGCAGGCCAAGAGCCGGAGCCTCCAACAAGGCCTTCTTTATGTGGTCGAAGGCTTGTTGGTGGTGGTCCTCCCAAATGAAGGGTCCGTCTGTCTTGGTCAGGAGATACAGGGGGGCCGCCA
>NW_008338289.1:2051915-2053698 GCF_000622305.1 Nannospalax galili | reverse complement strand
GCTGAGTCACCTCCACGTAGAAGTGACAGGCCAGAGACAGGTCGCTAAACTTTAGCCTGGCTTAGGAAATTATACTAGGCCTCATTTTCCTCCATGCCGTGTGTATGAGGGTCCCGAAGGCCCAACAATACTAACAACCGATTCCTGCTGGATGAGGAACAGCTGACCTTCCTGAAACGAAGACCTAAGGATAGGCTGACTAGATTCACCAGATGGACAAGTAGTGGGGGATGGCTGGGGGTGCCATAGCAGACAATGCAGTGGTCAGTAGCAGGGATAACAGAGTATAAGGGATCTAGTCGAGGGAGGGGGGTTATGGGAACATGCCATCTGGGAAGTGGGCATATAGTTGAATAAGATGGTTTGGGATGTTCTGTGTGATACACACACACACACACAACGAATTTTAAAAAATGAATTATATTTGAGGAGGAAGCATAAAAATTTACATCATCTTAATTAGTAGAGGTGATAAACATTGCCATTGAAATCTACTGGATGACTTTACAGACATATACAGGTGCCAAGATCCGACTGCAACTGATTATGAGTAGTCATAATCAAATACATACACATGAAAGACGCATGGGTCAACAGCTCAGTGTTATTAGCAGAAACAATGAGTCTTTCTGTAGGAAACAGTATTTTTTAAAATGAAATGGAGATCTTTTTTTAAAGGTTAAAACCTCATTCAATCTTATGCTGAGTTCAATATTGTATAACTGTATTAATTCAACAGCGAAACTAAAAATTTTATGGCCACTTTTGAAACAGATGTATCTTTGCTCTGGAAACTGTTATTGAGTATGTTAAAGATGTAATGAAATACATCTTCTAAAAAAAGTTTTATAAATATTAAAAAAACAAAAAAGCACTATATTGCCTATGAATTATACATATATTAACCAATATTTAATTTATAGCAATTTGATACTACCAGAAAAAAAATTAAATTCTTCCATTAAAGCTGAAACTATTCCCCTGCCTCACCCTCCTGAGCAGATTGCACACAGAAAGCTGGTCAGTTTCCTCAAATCTGCAAAATTCACATGACGGTCCAACATGTACACTCTTGGGAAGATAAAATATACACATCAAAGGATGCTGAAATGGTAAACATTCCACATGAGTATGATGTATCACGTGATGCTATAATAACCTCTTAAAAGTATTACTAGACAAATAAGGAAAAACTGTTATGGGAAAATCAGAGACCAGAAGCCAAAGTCAGGTGAGGAGAGGCTTTAATTTTACGCTAATGGACTGACACATGGGTCCTTCCGTGAAGGAAGTTTTAGGTTTTAGGGTTTTATATTCATGTGAGGAACTACAAGTAAAAGAGAACAGCAAACAGGTGGTAATTAAGTAAAAGGTACATGTGGTAATTAAGCAAGGTAAGGTATGGCAGCAGGGCTTAAAAAGACTTCCTTCCAGGTTGACCCTAGGGGGCAGGATGGAGGAAGCTTGTCATTGTCATCTTCAGGACCCAAAACTCTTTCAGCTACCTCTTGTAACCTGCCCACAAACTCACTAAAGGGTTCTTGAGAGCCTTGAACTATTTTAGTTAGGGGTGTCATGAGGCTGCCTTTTGCTGGGATGTTTCTCCACGCCCCCAGTGCAGCCTCCTTGGTCTGCGCTAAAACCCCTGTGGATAATTTAAGCTGTCGGCCCTCAGTGATATATTTTCCTTGTCCAACAAGCTTATCAAAAGTCCAGGTGGCTTCAGGGGCCCGAGGGTCCCGCTGGTTTCTGCTGGCTATAGTCTGACAGCGATCAAGGTAGT
>NW_008338289.1:2033390-2051450 GCF_000622305.1 Nannospalax galili | reverse complement strand
CTATAACTTGTTTACTTAGGTCATTTTTAGCTTTTAGAAGGATATCTGTATGGGCGGTAGTTATGGGAAGAACGGGTGCACAGAGGGTCGGTGGGTATGGAGGTAGGGGAGGTGCAGAAGCAACAAGAGGGGGCCAGTCAGGATTATGATATCGGGCGGCCTCTTCCTCTAAGTCACTCTCCTCAGAGGGGGTTAATCCTTCAGGAGGGGAACCTTGTTTCTGAAATATTGGGAAGGTTAAGTTGGAAGAAGGTTTTTCTTTTCTCTCTACCTTGGGCAATGTTGGATAAAGTTGGGTTGGCCCGCCTGTAGCGGTTGGCTTCGAGGGAGGCATATCGATCATGACTGATGGGTAAGGCGAGGTCTGCTCCTGATGAGCGACACCCTGAGTTACCTTTTGAAGGTTTGTCTTATTAATGGATGACACAGAGGCAGACCGAGAAAGGGGCTTAATGAAATCCTCAGCTAGGGAAATAATTTTACTTTTGTTTTCAGGAGAGTCTTTGAGAAGATCTCGGACTAATGTCCAATAGCTGAAAGTCTGAATGGGAACTGCCTCAGAGCCTTTATCCTTTAATAGTTCATTTAAACACTGTCCCACTTGGTCCCATTTTTTAGGGTTGATTTCAGGACCATCTATAAAAAACCAAGGACACTGGTCACTCACAAACACGAAAAAATTTACAAGATCTTTTTTCTTAACTCGGACTCCTCTTTCTCTGAGGGAGGCCTTCAAGTCCCTAATAAAAATAGCCTCCTTAGACAGTTGCTGGCCCATTTTTTGGGACAGAGACCACTTACCTCAGATCAGCAGCTGCTCATGAGCGGTGAGAGTGCAGATCAAATGAGGCGGCGATCCGGCACAGTTACTTTCACTTTGTTGGAGGCCGTCCTCAAATGCGTACCCGGGTCTGTCTTCAACCGTCTCTGTCTGGTAAGGGTCTGTACCTCGAGCCCCATGTTTAGGCACCACTTGCCCCCACCTGCAGGGACCCCGTACAGGTAAAGCTCGAGGGGGACCACTCTCTGAAAGGAAAAACGGGCGAGAAAGAAGCGACGGAGCCCAAGCAAGTCCACTTGTCAAGGGTCGCTTTATTGAACTGCAAGCTTTTCTTATATACAGTTTGTATTTAGAAGGGGTTGAAGAAGTTGGTCAAAGGTCACAGCATTCTTATGGGTATGGGGCAGGGGACTGAGCAATTCAGCAACGTGATTGACCGCCAGGTGTTCCAAGAGATTACTGCATGACTTATCTTTCCGAGAACTGTTTGCAAGAGGAAAAGAAAGATAACCTTGCCATAAATTCTTTCTCAAGGTTACTAGTGCAGGCAGAATTTCCTGCTTAAGTCAACTGTTTGTAGAGCTATATTATATTTTTTTGGTAATGAATATTGTTTCTCCAGCTCCCGACAATGTATTTTATTTAACATTTTAATTTTATGTGGACGTGTGTATTGCCTATGTGAATGTAAGTGCACCCATGTTTTGCAATGCCCTCCAAGGTCGGAAAAGGACATCAAAGTCCCCTGCAGCTGGGAGTATGCAAGCTTGTTAGGCACCATGTAGGTGTTGGGAATTGAACCTGGGTCCTCTTCAAGAGTCAGTGCAATTAACCACTGGTTCATCTCCCCAGCCCCCATAAATCATTTCAATAGATAACCATGCCACCTTACCCATATAAAATACCCTAAAAAGGGTGTCCTAAATCCGAAATAGAGAAAACCTTGAAGGCAGGGACATGATGGCCAAGCCCTCTACTTGCTCAGGCTCCCTAACTTTCTGCAGTTCCTCTTCAGTTAGGTGCAATCAGCTCCTCAAACCAAGTTCATAAATGCTACCAACACAGGCTTGTAAAAGAAAACAAATGCTTTACCCAAGAATCTGATAGGCAAGAAAGCATCCATGATACTCCTGAAGGGTCAGAGCACTTCTCCTCAGAAGTCTGGCTATTTACATAAATGTGCCTCAACTTATCAGCGTGTCAGGATCCAAAAGATATGTAATACACCAACACTCCACAAGACAGTCCCCCTAAAGTCCTAAGTACATCATTAGAGAGACAGAAATAAGGTTACATAGAACCCATCTATGCCCTAGAAACAAAATACTGAGATGCGATTCCACTGCCCTGTCCCCACCACCGTGGGAACTGCAGTGTCGGTATCTCTTCTCCAACCATTTCTCTGCTTACTTCAAATGTGAGACACCACACACCTGACAGGTGAATGAACACAGGCAGATGGCAGGTCAGCTGGGGAAGGATCCTGATTAACATCTATACCTGTAAGATCAGGATCCCAGTGGTGTTTGCAATTCTAACCTTTGGCCTCATCGATGACTTGAGTTTCCATTCATCTTTCAGTTCAGTTAACTGGGAAGTACTTTGGGTTAGCCCGTGACTGCTGGATATTCTACCATCCCCAGTATTTAAGGACTCTGACTGAAAATCCAAACCCTTATCCCAATCTTATATAAAAAGCTGCCATATAGATATCTATGTGTGAGAACGAGCACTATTCCTCTGCGAAAGTACAATGTGCCAACTGTGGTGGCTCAGCCCTTTCATCCCAGCACTCCAGAGGCAGAGGCAGGGAGAGCTCTTGAGTTGGAGGCAAACCTGGACTACATATCAAGTTCAAGGCCAGCCAGGGGTACATGTGATAGGCTTATGAGGGGCTATTTTGATGGTGCTAGAAAAAAGCTAAGGCCAGGCATGGCGACGCTCACCTCTAATCCCAGCATTCAGGAAGCAGAGGCAGACGTGTCTCTGTGAGATTGAGGATAGCAAATTCCAGGCGAGCTGGGGCTACTGGGAGACCTGGGCTCAAAAACAATAAAATTCCTTAACCTTCCCTTTGCATGTAACAAATAGGACATTTCTTCCTTTGTCTAAATATTTCATTCAGCAATGTGATTCTGCCTAGTTTGCTTCCTAGCACCAAACTAGGTCAGGAGGCTCACAACTGCCTATAAGGCCAGCTCTAAGGGACCCAACCCAGAGCAGGATTCCTGTTCCTCAAGGCCCCTCATAGGAGTGAGTTGCCCCAGTGTCATTCACACAGTTGAGATAAAGGCCCTCTTACAAACACTGTGACACAAAGTTCTTCAACTTTCAACAACGCAGATCTGAATTTTCTGCTAAGTGTTTCACTAAAATAATAATGCTATGTCATGACCAGTCACTTCCTTCCAGTGGCTTTACTGAGATAACCATTCTGATCTCTCTTCAAAAGGAGAAGGGAGAGTGTGGTGAGTGGCAGCTCACATCTGTAATTCTAACACTTGAGAAGCTGAGGCAGTAGGACTGCTTCTAGTCCAAGGACAGCCTGGCCTACAACATGAAGTGCTATCTCAAGGGAGGATTAGGGGTAACAAACAGGGGTATGTGAAGAATTATGTTAGGCTTGGCCTCCAGTCTTGGCCACAACAGCTCCCTTAGGCCCAGGTAGGATAAAAGAATGAACTTCGATCTTGATGTATTACTGTGTTAAGATATCAAAACATTACATCACTTTGTATGGATACAATATCTTCATTGCTTAAATTTTTAAAATCCAGGACTGGCACACACACCTTTAATTTGACAGGTGGATTTTTCTGAGATCAAGGTCAGTCTAGCCTACAGATCAAGTTCTAGGCCAGCTGGGGCTATAGGGAGAGAATGTCTTTACAAAAACAGTCCAAATCTTAGATTAAAAATCATCCTCTAGCTCCATGATGAACTGCGACCCGGGAGATGTAAACTGAATAAACCCTTTCCTCTCCTGCCGCCCCCCCCACAAAAGCAAAACAAAACAAAACATAAAAAAAAAACCCTCTAACAAAGAAAACCCCTAGGGAACAGAGGTCCAAAGCTGAGCACGTGACAGCCCTAGAATCACGGACAAAAAGCGGAAGGAAAAAGAACACATTGTATAACTGTGACTCCCAGAGCTCAGGAGGCAGAGGTTCAAGGCCAGCCTGGGCTACACAGCAAGACCCTGTCACAAAAAACGAAAGGAGGGCTGGCAAGTTGGCTCAGGACGGAAGGGTGCCTGGCTCCAGGCTGATGAGCTGAACTCAGTTCCTGCAACCAACATGGCAGAAGGAGAAAACTGACTTGCACAAACTGTTCTTTGACTTTCTCATGTACACCTTGGCTCACACACACACAATTTTAAAAGGAGCCTCCACACATTTGCCTCCAGTGAGAACTCGCTCCCAGAACTGCAGCATCCCACAGAGGCACCTGCACAAGGACCATGTGTGACCAAATCCTGCCACACGCTTGCCCCACAGCCAGCAGTTCGTCTTTCAAAAGGGTTGACGTGGACTTTCCTATTTCATTTTCAAAGCTTCCCCCAAGCTGGGCATGGTGATGCACACCGTAGTCACAGATGGTAGAGGCAGAGGGTCTCTAGACCCGGGAAAGGAGCAGGAGGGTAGAGAGGGTGAATGAGAAGAGTAAATGAAAAGAGGGCAAACACCTGCATGTTAAATGGCCCTGACTCTCAGAAGTGCTTATCTGAAAGCAACAGAAACTTTTAATTGTTGGGGGCAGGGGGCGGGGGGGGGTTAAGTGCGATGAGTGCAGGTCCCTGTGAAATCCAGAAGCAGGTGTCAGATCTCCAGGAGCTGGAGTTAAGGTGACTGTGAGCCTCCTGACAAGAACCAAACCTGGATCCTCTGCAAGAGCAGTACCCACTCCAGCACTTAGCTCTCCTTCTCTCCAGCCCCTTGTTGGGTATTTTATGTTGTTGTTTTTAATTATGTCCCTGTGGCTCATCACAGAAAGGCAAGTACCAAGTATCACACTCTCTGGATACCCTAAGTATGATCAGGAAAATGGTAAGGAGGTAAGTGTACTTAACATCGAATGCTCCATTCAGACCGCACAGTGCTCAAAGCAAAACTGCACAGCAGCTGTGTTATCTGTAAGGGAATGTTTAAGGGGGTTCCATAATCAAGGGACAATTAGTGACATCACTGGCGTAAGCACGCTGATTACTCAGTGATTCATGCTATGTCCACATGAACTTAAAAGCCAAAGTAAAGATGGCTGAAGTGTGGGAGACCAAGACAAAAGCAAAAGGAGTTTGAAGGCAATGAATGTGGCAAGGAGCCAAGCAGCCACAGTGAGAGGTGCTGTTCTGCATTAGTGCACAAAGCCTGGGCACTGGAGGGGGGACACGCACACACGCACATGCACATGTAGCTAGAAAACACTCTATTTACACTAACTTAGACAACATCTTGTAATTGCCCAAAACAAAGAGAAAGGAAAAAATTGGGATATCAATCAATTTCCTACTATTGACACTTCAAAAACAGAACTACTTTTGTGAGATCATTCCAATCCACCAGGCCTGGAGGTGCACGCCTTTAGTCCCAGGACTCGGGAAGCAGAGGTAGGCATTTCACTGTGAGTCTGAGGCCAGCCTGGTCTACAAAGCCAGTTCCAGGCCAGTTGGGGCTACAGGGAGACCGTATCTCAAAAAGACCGAAAAAAAAGGGAGAGAGATTATTCCAATCTAAGTATTTGTTTATCCTCACTTCATTTAAACTACATCTGTTATCTACCACATCTAGTTCATACACAAAATACTGCACAGAATTAATGACAAAAGTGAAATAACAATAAAATTGACCTCCTTTAAACACTGAACCCGTGGAGGTGCTGCAGAAACTGCCAGTGACATGCTGCTCCTCTCACATGAACTGGACCTGCAGGACCAGAAACCATCTAGGTGGAGTGCAGGTTCAAGGGAACTGCCAGAAAAGGACTCACAACCTGCCCTCCTGCACAAGCCAGGACCCAAGAGCACATAGATCACAGAGATGTCACCTGCCTCTCCTACATAGTACCATGTGGAACCTACTAGACCCACTGGGATCTGAAATTTTAACATTTAAACCCCACGCAGATATTCATTCCATAAGCATTCTGTTTTTTTTGTGTGTGTGTAGTTTTTTTTGAGGGGGGTCTTTTTGGGGGACAGGGTCTCCCCCTTAGCCCCAGCTTGCCTGGTACTATAGACCAAGCTGGTCTCAATCTCAGAGATTCACCTGCCTCTGCCTCCCAAGTACTGGAACTAAAGCATGTGCCAGCACGCCCGGCCATAAGCACTCTTTTTAGTTCGTATTTTCTATTATTTAATTTCCACTCTCACATGCATGTCTCGTGATGCTTTAGTTCGTTTGTATATTGCTCAGTCAGGCGTTAGAAGCACTGTTCCTATTTCTCCACCCAGTTTATACAGCATTCTTCACTAAGCTCTTCCCACAGCTCCCATCCTCCCCTCCAATTACTACACCTTTCTTCTTGCTCTCCCCCCACCCTCCTCTCTTACTTCACAATTGTAACCTACAACCTCTAAAGTCTGTGGACCCAACAGTATCTCAACCTTCCCCTCCTAACTACTTTACCTACCTTCATTTTTTTTCCAAAAAAAGAATTTAGTACTTAATCCGTACCTTACCCTTCTTCCCTCCCACTCCTAATCTTACAAACTAAGATCCGAGCTTACTCCGTATGGAATTATCCTTGATGGGTGTATCCTGATGGTTACCGAAGTCGAAGGAGGCACTGTTACTAACTGGCTAGCATGACATCTACACAGTGAGAACACCTGAGCAGCTGTGGTTGCTCCAGTTAATATCCTACTCAGGGAATTACAGTCTAGACACTTTGAGCCCCTGGACTGAGGAACTGTTTTCTGAACTACACACTCAACTCTACCACATCCAAGTTCCACAAACTGAAAATACACTTGATAAAAAATAAACCACCCAAAGGAACATCACCAGAGGCATAAATCTTAACATAGTAATATAAGAAACATGAAAAAAAACAAGACAGTAGAACTCCTCCAAACATTACTGACCTACAGTAAAGGGTGTCTAGTGAGAGTGAGGTAGATGAAATCTCAGAGGACTCTAAGAATGTTAAATAAATCAAAGAACTCAAAGAAAATAGCTCCAGATTGCGATCTGAAATGATGGAAATGAAAGATGGAAGTCAAACAAAAAGCTCCCTGGAGTGTCTCATCAGCAGATTGAGGAAAGGACAGTCTCCAAGCTTGGGGACACGGTGAGAAGCTGAGACAGCAATCAATGACAAAGACCAAATAATGAGGTGCCGGTGGGAATTCCAAGATACACAGAGGAGACCAGATCGAAGGATAACAGGGGCAGAGGGTGAAGAATCCAGTGAAAAAACAGAGAAGGGGCTGGAGAGCTGGCTCACAGTCAAGAGGACCTGCTTGTCCAGAGGACCCGGGTTCAGTTCAGCTGCATGGCTCACAACCACCCTGTAACTCCAGCTTCAGGGATCCAACTCACTCTAAGGGCCTCTCAGGACAACTGCATACATGTGGCACAAGCACATTCATACACACAGACAAAGACACCGACACACACACACACCCCAACACACACTCTCTCAAAAATAAAAATGTTTTAAAATAAGTCTTTGACCCAAGCATGGTAGTACTCGCCTCAGCACTCAGGGGCAAAGGCAGGTGTATCTCTGTGAGTTCAAGGCCAGCCTGGTGTATATATCAAGGTCCAGGCCAGGTAGAGAAATACAGTGAGACTCTGTCTCAAAAACAAATAAATAAATCTTTATGCAGGCACACAAAACATTCTTAATGAATCATAACAGAGGGGGGCTGGAGAGATGGCTAAGTAGTTAAGAGCACCGGCTGCTCTTGCTGAGGACCCCAATTCAATACCCAGCACCTACATGGTGGCTAACAATTGTCCTTAACTCCAGTTCCAGGGGATCCAAAACTCTCTTCTGACCTCCACAGGCATTGCATGGTATGGATGCACTTACACACATTCTGGCAATATATTAATACACATAAAGATAAATTTTAAATTTAGTTTAAAGAATAATAATGGTTATTTCCCAGATTTAGGAAAAGAGTTCCCAATCTAGATACAGGAGGCATTTAGGACACTAAACAGATAAAGCCAGAAGAGTATCTCCTCCCTTTGTATTAGAATTAAAACATTAAGTGCATTAAACAAAGAAAGTATACAGAAAGCAGCAAGCGTGAGACACAGAGTCACAGATAAGGGCAGGCCAATCAGAACAGCAGTTTACTTGACTGTAACTTTAAAAGAAAGGCGGGCCTGGACAGATATTTCAAGTTCTGGGGAGGAAAAATATGCCAACACAGACTACTATACCCATGATGTGTACAAATGGGTGACGTTGCCAACAAGCTTCCTAAAAGCAAATGGGTACTGGGATATCATTTAGGAAGTGACGATGCAAGTCTTCAGGGAGCACAGAGGGCGTGGGGTGGTGAAGAAGTCAGAGCAAATACCCTCTTGATCGCTAGGCACCAACTCATACCAAGTAGGGGGGTTGACCTCGACCCAACCTAGGGAAGGAGAGGTGCCAAAGCCACGGCCTCATCCCTACCCCTCCCTGTCACCCCAAGTCGGTCCTAGGCCAGTGAGTCTCCCCTCCCAGGAGGGGGGTGGGCAGTGCAGACCCGGGCAGGACCTCCCCGCGCCACAACCCCCAAGCAGGTTATTGCCCAGAAGTTCGGAACATAATCCCCAGTCAGGGGGCCGCCGAGAAGCCTGGCCCTGGGGCTTCCCTGGGTATGGATGGAGAGGGTCCTCGAGGCCCAGGCCCGTGCCCATGCTCCTGCCCCCACCTGGCCTGATACTTACTCCAGAATCCACAGGGACAGCAAGGCAGCAGGCTGGGTGCTTTGTAGTACTCTCTCCTGGAGTCTTCCATGGTGTTTGGCAGCAGCAGCAGCGGCAGCGGTGGAAGCATAGTCTGATCCAGGTCGGTGTCAGGTGCCATGCAGCTTCCTGTGGTGGGGGCAGCAGTGGCAACGTTCTGCCACAGAGGTGGCAATGTTTGACCACAGTGACGAAGTTCTGCAGCAGCAGCGACACTTGTACCCAGTTCGCGAGACCCGAAAGACCACCAAGGAGCCAACCGATGCAAATACACAAGGGTTATTTTACTGTTGCAAGCTTAAGCTTGGGTCCACTCTGTCACCGACTCAGCTGATGTCAGATGTGAGGCCCCTTGCTTTGGGAGACAGAGGTTTTTATAGGTTTATTTCAGCAAGCTCAGCAATAGGGGAGTAGGGGGTCTTCAGCCTGGCAAGCACCTGATTGGTTGCAGCTCAGTGCCAAACCATAAGCTGCTGGCTTCAGGAAATCTGAAAATATATCTAGACTTTTAGTACTTTCCTGTCTCTAGTTATTTGTCTGTTGGTGGGGGAGTTGTTCTCTATCTGTGCCAAGTATTGTGGTTTTTCTTGTAACAGGGCCCAGGGCTGGGTCAGTCCTATGGAGGTTTTATCCAAGATGGAGTCACTCAGGTCTCTCATTCCCCTCTCTGACTAATGCATTGGGGGCCCAACCATGGGCGCTCCCTCATGTTTTTTACCACCCAGACTCTGGAGGGACTGATAGTGGGTTCACATTACCATTAGCTGTATAGCTCTTAGCCGCTCTTTTATAAAAGCTCCCAATTTCTTTAAAATGCAAGGCCCAAAAGTCAAGAGCATAATCAGAATGAGGAGGGGTCTGAGTAAGGTTGAAATCAAAGTGGTCAACCAAGGGGAGCTATTGAACCAGGATTCAAACCATCCTTGTTTAACCCTATATTTGTCCTCTCTTCAAGCCAGACATTTTCTAACCTTAGCCAGTGATTCTTTGATGACCCCAGAGTTATCTACATAAAAACAACACTCTTCCTTAAGGGCAGCACAGAGGCCTCCCTGTTGCAAGAACAAGTCTAGGCCTCTCCTATTCTTCAGAACCATTTATGCCAAGGAAGTTAGGGATTCTTGTAGATGTGAAATAGACTTTTCTAAGTTCTGGATGTCCATGTCTATTGCAGTTCTAAGGCTATGGTAGTTTTGGCTTTGTAAGTTCAAGGCTGAAATTCCTGTACCTGCTCCTGCTAGGCCCAATCCCAGAAGAACGGATAGGGTGATGGCAGTAACAACTTCTCTTTCCTGGCAATTACAGGGAAGGGGGTCCTTGCCTGGTCAGGGCCCTATTTATATCCTGGTCTAAGTACTAGAACAGAAAAATCTGATGATTGATTAAGAACTTTAGAATGGACACATGGGGTTAATCCTGAAGTACATGCCCACCATCCTTGATCTGGTGGTAGCAAGTACGAGTTAATGGCCAGCACTGGCAGAGTCTGGTTACATAGGGCAGTGTACTCATGAGGGGGTTTGCCTATACATAGCCCTTGTCCTGAAATATCTTGTAGCATAAGCCTGATTCCTTCCTGCTGCGCCCATCTACAGCTGCCTTAGTCTGGCACGAGGGTGGTGTTTCCTATGAATGCAATCCCCTCATAGTATGGGGGCCTTGATGAATAACATAACCAGCATGATGAGGTGATGTCTGGCCTGGTATCATTGAGTACCTGGTAAGTCTGGATCATTAATGACCAAAGCGGGTCAGTGTCGCCTATAGGAAGGCCATGGCTGTCAGAATAACCATTATTTGAGGGGGCTGCTGTGGTTGACAAGATTGATTCTGGGGTGACCTTTAAAACAGAACCTGGTCCCAAGGGGACCAAATGGGTCTGGTACTGAGGAACTCTTACACCCAACTGAATAGAGAATAAAGTTCCTGGATCTGGTTCAGTGCAGCCCACATAGAGAATTATTTCCCAAATTTTTCCCGCTTTCCAGCTGGTGGCTCTCTTTCCTTTTTCAGTAAAACTAATATTGAGCCTACCATTTTTATGAGGATTAGTGGGTATTGGTTGCTCCCACATTACCTTAATAAGCTCTCCTCCCTGAGGGGTCCACCATATGTGTCCCGTTGTTTCACAGCCCCAGCGAGTGCAATAAGTAGCACTATCCTCTCCACATCTGTTGTGCTTCTCTGAGTTCCAGGCCCTGAGCAAACATAGAACTGGGCTGGTTTTCTGTATGGGCCTGGAGAGTTAGTTAGAGTGTAAGGATGTGTGCCTCCCTTAGGATTGAAATCAAAGAAAGCATCACATCTTGGAGGACCCTTGGAGGACCCAAGGCAGATTCATAGGTTGATGCAGGCTTCCCAGTGCAGGAGTGGCTATCATGGGGAACAGAGTATATACAGTCAACAGTTTGAAAATCGGGTGAGCTTTAGCTTGAGCAGATTGTTGGGGTCCTTTGAAACTCTCCATTCTGAAGCTGGGGATGTGCAGTCCTCTGTGGTGAATGGGTCAGCTGGCCGTACATGTGTGTGGTGGATCCGCGATGCTACACCATCCACTTTGAGGACTGTAAGGGTGGTCAGTAGGATGACATAGGGCCCCTTCCACCTTGGCTCTAAGGATCCTTGCCAATGCCTCTTAACATAGACCCAGTCACCGGGTCGATATCGATGAGGTTCTGGAGGGGTCCTGTCTCATAAAGAGCATGAAGTTTAGGCTATACACGTTTATGGGACCACTGGACTCCCCTGAGGTCATTCAATAGGTGCCGATCTTTAAATTCAGTAATCTTTTCTGCCTGGAGGTTAGGAATAATGGGAGGGGGCATTCCAAACATGATCTCAAAGGGGGTTAATCCCATCTGGTAAGGGGAGTTATGTACTCAATAGAGGGCAAACGAAAGGAGAGTCACCCAGTCACTCCCAGTCTCTAAGGTCAATTTAGTTAAGGTCTCTTTCAGGGTGCTACCTTTGCCAAATTAGTTGGCCTATGAGCAGCCGCTTTGAGAGCTGCCAACAGAGCCTGGAGGTAAACCAGAATGCTCCCCTTACCTTCTGCAGTATTATAATCCCAATCAGGCCGGGTCAGTGGATAGGCAGCACCAATCAGTGTCGGGTCAGTAGTAGGGACACCAGTATTGCCAGGAATTAACTTCCTGGCTTCTGTTTGGATATGTTCCTTTTCCTCTGTGGTAAACAGGTCCTGTAAATATTGATGACAATCATCCAAAGTGGGTTGGTGTGTGAATAAGACAGTTTCTAATAAATTAAAAAGCTCCTTAGGATTTTCAGAAAAGGGAGCATTCTGGGTTCTCCAGTTGTAAAGGTCACTAGTGGCTAATGGCCAATAGTGATGGGGCTGGTTGCCAGCCTCATCCATGGGGCCAGTGACTCTGAGGGGTAGAACAGTAGTCTGGACCCTCTGGTGTTGCTGCCCTTCTAGTCCTAGTCCCCTGAGCCGGTCCCCCCCCGTGCCTGTGAAGAATCTGGTACCAGGGGTGACAGTTCTGGAGGTGGTACCTCCTATTGAGGAAGTGGATAAGGAGGGGGAGGAAAAATTAGATCTTTTTCTGTGCTGGGTACAGTGACAGGGTACAGTGGTGGTACTGATGGTTTTGTTTCAGGCTTAGGTGCTTTCTGGGTTGTCATTTTCCTTTCTGTAGCCATTAGCACCTCAGTTTTCTGTAAAGGAATAAAAGACTTGACCCAAAGAGGGGACTTATTAACTAAATCTCCCCAGACCATTATGTATCATATTTGATTCAAGTGTCCCATATGTGGTTGAAGAATAATTTTCTCAATCGTGTTAATGACAGCAGGATCAAAGGTCCCCTCTGAGGGCCATCCCACATTGAAAGTGGGCCATTCAGACCTGCAGAAAGTAATTATCCTTCCTGACAACAACAGAGAGGTTATGGGCTCTAGTCTTAACCTCTCCAAAATGTTCAAGAACTAGGTCCAGGGGTGTAGAGGGAGTCTGTCCCATTGTGTCCATCTCAGTCACAGAAAACTGACAACCAAAGACAAACCAGAGAGCCAGAAAGACACACAGAAGGCCAAGTAACAAATTTCCCCGCTCATGCAGAAGAAAAACTGAAAGTAGGACAGCAGCAAACTGCCATGCCGCAGGTGTGGCCCGCCTTGTCCTTTTAGAGTCCGGGGCCCTCCCTCCCCTCTGCTGAGGTCTGGAATGTCTTCCAGACCTCTGTGGTCATGGTCATCTAGCGCGTCTGCTCCAACCGCTCCTGACCACACTGTTAACAAGTTTGCCTAGAGGCTCAGAACAAAAGCTAGGACAGACACAGTTACAACTAGAAACAGACACTTACCAGCCGGCCAAGGACCCTCCGGTTCAGGGGTCCTGGGGGTCTTGGGGATACTGGAGGAGCTGCCAAGATGTTGTGCACAGTTTGCAAGACCCCCAAAGACCACCAAGGAGATGACTGATGCAAATATACAAGGGTTCTTTTATTGTTGCAAGCTTAAGCTTGGGTCCACTCTGTCACCGACTCAGCAGATGTCAGATGTGAGACCCCTTGCTTTGGGAGACAGAGGTTTTTATAGGTTTATTTCAGCAAGTTCAGCAAGTAGGGGCTTAGGGGGCCTTCAGCCTGGCAAGCAACTGATTGGTTGCAACTCAGTGCCAAACCATGAGCTTCTGGCTTCAGGAAATCTGAAAAGATATCTAGACTTTTAGTACTTTCCTGTCCATGGTTAATTGACCATTGGCAGGGGAGTTGTTCTCTACCCGTGGCAAGTATTGTGGTTTTTCTTGTAACAGGGCCCAGGGCTGGGTCAGTCCTATGGAGGTTTTTTCCAAGATGGAGTCATTCAGGTCTCTCATGATATTCTGTGGCAGTGGTGATGTTCCTCGGTGGCAGCGATGTTCTGCGGCAGCAACGTTGCATGGCGGCAGTGGTGGCAGCTCCAGTGACAGAGTTTGGCGGTGGGGGCAGAGTCCTTCAGTGACAACTGCTGTGGAGCCGTCTGACGTCAGCGGCGGTCTCCAGCTTCGGCTTCATTCTGTGTATACGGTATTCGGCTGCGTTTGACGTCCACATTAGAGTCGGCAAGGATGGTCTGCAGCGGCGGTGGCAGCAGCGGCATGCGGCTGCTGGGACTGTGCCTCACTGGGAAGAAGCAGTGGCAGCAGCAGTGTTGGCAGTGGCTGGGCCTGAGCTCCGTGAGGAGTAAGCAGGGACCACAGGGTAGGCGGCTGCATTGGGGAAATGCGGGGCAGGGGGATGGGGAGGGAGAGGGTGCAGGCTGGGTTGGGGCTCTGAGCCAGGATTTCAGGCAGGTCAGCTGGAGGCGGGCTGCACCATTGTGTTGGTGTCAACAGGGAGAGGGGGCGTGAGCGGAGGGAGAGTAGGGACAGGAGGAGGGGGAGGGGGAACGGGAGGCTGGGCAGGGGTGAGGAGGCTGGCAGAGGTGGCAGAGATGTGGTGCAGCAGTGGGGAACGACCTGAAGTCCCCACCAGCTGTGGAATCGCAATGGTCCAGCTGTGACGCCCATGGTGGGGGGGGCTCGGCTGGGCTGGGGAACACCCTCCCCGCCCCCGCAGGCTGCACTGACAATGCAGTGGTTGCTCCACCCCATCCCCTTGTTGGACACACCTCTGGAGGAGGCTCAATAGTATTGCCTGGGGGTTGGGGTGCTACCTACAATTCACCAGTGAGGAGCTGGGGGGTGTGGCTCAATGGTGGATCGCCTACTTAGCATCCATCAGTGAAAGGCTAAGGGCAGGGTCAGTGGTGGAGTGCTTGCCTGTCATTGCAAGGCCTAGGTTCAATCTCCAGTGCTACAAAGTTTTTTAAAAAGTGAGACCTAGATGTGGCTAGGCATCTTAATGGAACTACCCTGGAGATCTGAAACACCAGCCCATCCTCCCTAGAAAACAGTCACTGGTGACTTTGTGGCTAACCTGTCCTTGGATGAATAAATAAGACCCAGTGTTCAACTGCTTTGAACTCTTCATTCTGAGTTCCCAAGGTCTCTGATAGGTTAAAAATTGGAATGGAGAGCGAGTGCACAGATGGAGGAGGCACCGAGGAACAGATAGAATTCTCAGCGGGATACAGCTTTATTTCGCACGGGACACATTTCCCTTGGGGAAGGGAAAGAGGTCAGCCCACGGGCTGTGAGCTGGGACTTTATATATGGGGGCTTTAGGGTGTAGAAGGGGGGAATGTTTGGGGGAGAAATCAGGGAGGGGGAAGCAGGAAAAGCAGATAGGATTAGGGTCTGGAAGTGTTTACTTTTTCCCTCATAAGATAAGAGAAAAACAGCTTCTAAAATCTCTGGTTATCAGGTAGAATCTGCTTATCCTATCTTTGGAGGTCAGAGGAAAGGCAGGCTGCTTCTCAGCAGAGTTTGTGTCCCTTGACTTCAAAGGTCAAGGTGCTTATCAGCTCAGTTCCCTTTTTTGGGCTCCAAAGTCTGTAGGTCCCTTTTGGGGAGGGGGGAAGCTGCTGCTGTTTGGAACCCTAACAAATACTGCTAGTCATATTCATGGTAAGGCTTTTGAATAAATATGAGTTTTTGGTTGACATGGGGGAGGATGGATTAGGGGTTCCCTCCTCATGAATCTGAACAGGGTCCTCAATGGTCGACAGGTGCTTGTATACATGTGGATGGAAAGAAAGTAACAGCTTATTAAAATTGGTGTAAATTGGCTGTTGAATCCAGCCCTGGAAATATCTGAAGAGGTAAGGAGCAATGGTTAGCACCAAAGTAATAGAAATCTGGGGGCAGAGTAAGAGCAAAAGCCAGGGGGTCAGTCCTGTAAAAATATCCCATTGAGGTACCTGCTGGTACTGGGAAGTTGAAAGATCCTTGGCTACCTGTTGAAGGCATTTTACATCATGCTTGATCTTACCCAATTGGTTGACATAGTAACAGCAGTCCTTGTCCCCCAAAATGCAGGTATCACCTTTCTCTGCAGTTAATAGATCCAGGGCTCTCCTGTTCTGGAGGGCAACTTTGGCAAGGGAGGACAGTTGCTGTTGTAAGATCTGGATTGACTGTCACAGTGAGTCCTTCCTGATGTCCTCTATTTCCCAGGAGAGATGCTGGGTTGAGATCACTGTGTGTCCCAGACCTCTGGCCACAAGTCCAGTGGCTGCTACTAATATCACCAGGCTAATTCCTACTAAGACTGACAAGGTGGTTAACCTCTTTGTTCTGGTCCTTTCCTTGATGGACCTATGTCCTTTCCTTGATGGACCTGTTTGTTCTGGTCCTATGATGTCTTGTGAATAAGACATCATACACCTCTCCCAGTGTATATAGGGTTAGCTTGGGTATGAGAATGACTAGAGAGCAGATGTCCTCAATCTGCAGAGAGATGCAGGACTATATTTTGGAGGAAGAGAGAAAGAGCAGTCCTAAGGCTAGAGAAGTATTGCCCTTAATTGTGATATTGCGGATTGATGAGTGTGGGCATTTGGAGGTTTGTGGAGCCCAACATTTTGTTTTGTTAAGAAAAAGGGGAGGGACAGACAGGGGTCATTGTATTAGGGGTTCCTGGGAGCATTGAGCATTAGCCTGGGAGGCATCATTATAAACTGGGAGCGGACAAGGAGTGGGCCCTGTAGGGGAGAACAGAGGAAGCAAGTGGACACATTAGTGCTAGAGAAACTAGTCAGGAGGTTTAGAGATAGAGAAAGAACATGATCCCAGGAGAAGCTGAGAGAGGCATTGAGACATTGAAGATATTTCATTGTCAGACCCTTTGTCTGATCCAGAACTTCCATAATCTGTAGGGGTTGTGAATCTTGGATTGTCTTTTTCATCTTTATTCACCATTGGTCTATGACCATGGCTATGTATTGGATTCATGCGGCAGCAATGTGGTCCCCCATCCATGAGTGTGGGTCAAGTATTTTGAAAAGTACTTCCCCACAGACTCATTTGTATCAATTGTCTCTGTGTAGGATTGAATCCGTTACGCTTATGGTCGGTTGGGTTGGCTACCCATGTGTGTTGGTTTGTTCCCATTCTGTATCTACCCCATCCTTCTCTACCCACCCCACTCAGCCAATGGTAGTTGCATTTCCATGAAGGGCAGCCTTCCCAATTTCCTGGGTCCCTACATTCGTTTTTGTTTTGGTCATCTATGAAGCACAGGAATCTGCAGTAGTGGGTGTCTATCATGTTGAACTTAAGAGAGACAGTGTTACATGAAGAAAGTGGGCATGTAGCAGAGCTAAAGAGCTCGAGTTCTCGGTTTCTATTATCAATTTTCCACATTTCAAATCTATAAGAACACGGTGGGTAGGTGCAGTGGGGAATGGCTGAGGTAGGGTTTAGAGGGAAGAATAGAAATAGGGTCAGTAGAAAATTCATTCCTGAATTGGTGTTAAGGGAGGGATCCTCGAGATTTTCAACTTAAGAGGCCCGATACTGGTGGCCTGGTACTTGCTGTGTTCCTTGGCCAACCAGGTTGTCCTGAGAGCTTGGCTGCAGTCAGGGTAGACAAGATCACCAGGTGAGGACCAGTCCACCATGGCTGGAGGGTGCCCTTCACTCCTTTTTGTTGCATGTGCACCCACAGGTAGGCGCGATCTCCAGGTTGAAGTGGGTGGTCAATTTGTCCTTTAGAAGCCTGAGGAATAATCCGGTCAGGATGTTCCCTGAGTAGTTTCCTTAGAAGGGTGAAGGCAGGTAAATAATCGTGTAGAGGGGAAGGGTGCTGGAGTAGGAAGTTATTGAGAAGGAATGGTCTTTCATACATAAGTTCAAAAGGACTGAGGAAGGAAGGAGCCCTTGGGATGGCTCTCAGTTTAGTAAGGGCAAGGGGCAGAAGAGTCACCCAGGATTGGTGTAACTCTAGGGAGAGTTTAGTAAGGTGGTCCTTAAGAAGGGAGTTAGCTCGTTCCACCTTCCCTGAGGATTGAGGATGGTAGGGAATGTGTAACCTCCAGGTTATTCCCAGGGACTGAGAGACTGCCTGAGTTACTTTGGAGATAAAACCTGGGCCATTATCTGATTGGAGAGTGAGGGGAAGACCAAAAAGAGGAAGAATGTTTTGAATTAAACAGTTAGCCACGATATCTGCTGTTTCACCTGTTGTGGGAAAAGCTTCTACCCATCCCGAAAATGTATCTACCCAAACCAGGAGATACTTAAGCTTCTTGTGAGTAGGCATGTGAGTGAAGTCTATCTGCCAGTCGACTCCCGGGAGGGCCCCCCAGTGCTGGTGAGGTTTGAAAGATGAGGAGGGTGGCTTCCACACTGTGGGGAAACAACCAGATAGAACATTGCCTGGTGGCCTCTGTGAGGAGCACAAAAAGTTTGGGGCAATAGATGAGGGGCTCCAGGAACTTGTAGAGCGAGCAAGCACCTACATGAAAAACATTATGTAAATGGGTTAA
>NW_008338289.1:2031251-2033113 GCF_000622305.1 Nannospalax galili | reverse complement strand
TACTGGCTTCCTTGGCTGTCCTGTCTGCTAGGTCATTGCCTCTAGCTATGGGATCAGTGAGAGGCTGATGTCCCCGACAGTGGATCACAGCCGCTTTAGTTGGGAGGTAGGAAGCTTCTAGGAGTTTAAGAATCAAAGGGCCACTTGTTATGGGGGTTCCCTTGGTTGTTAAGAGACCCCTTTCCTTCCATACTGAGGTGTGGTGATGGAGTATGTCAAAGGCATACTTAGAGTCTGTAAAAATATTAACCGTCTGTCCCTTGTCTAGAATCAGAGCCCTGATGAGTGCCACAAGTTCAGCTTTTTGTGACGTGGTTCCAGGTGGCAGGGGTCCCAACTCAATGACCTCAGTGAAAGACACTATGGCATAGCCCGCCCTGCGAGACCAAGTTGGGGTGAGAGTTGAACTCCCGTCCACAAACCAAGTCAGGGCTGGGTTTGGCAGGGGATCTGGAGAGATTAAGGGATCCTGATAGGAGAGTTCCTGAAGAGTTTCCAGGCATGAGTGGGTGAGTGGTTCACTGGAAGGAAGGAGGGAAGCTGGATTGAGAGGAGGGCAGGAATCAAGGGAGCGTGAGGGGTTTTCAAGAAATGTAACATGAAAGAGTTGTAGTTTAGAGGGAGCTAGACTGGCAAGAGATGCATGACTTAATAAATCCTTAAGCTGGTGGGGGGAAAGGACAGAGATTGGCTGGCCCAAAGTAAGCTTCAGTCCCTCCTGAGCCAGGAATGCTGCAGCTGCCAGAGCCCGGAGACAAGGTTGCCACCCCAGACGGTGGTATCCAGCTGTTTAGAGAGATAAGCTACTGGGGCAAAAGTGGGTCCCCTCATCTGTCCCCAAACCCCTAATGCCTGGCCCTTATTCTCAGTCGTGTAGAGAAGGAATGGACATTCTAGTTTGGGGAGAGCCAGAGCTGGTGCCTTTAAGAAGGCTTCCCGGATAGTGTGGAATGCAGCTGTAACAGGCCCTAAGGGGTCAAGGGGCTCAGAGGAGCTTCCTTTAGAAGCTTCATAGAGCGGCTTTGCCAAGAGGGCAAAATTAGGAATCCAGGTGCGCAGGTACCCTGCAATGCCCAGGAAGGATAGAGTTTCTTCCTTGGTTGTGGAAGGTTTTAAAGACCTCAGGTAATTAGTTATATCTATAGTTAAATGGCAGGATGTAGGTGTGAGGAGGAACCCCAAGTACTTGACTTGAGGGAGAGAAAGCTGTGCCTTAGCTGGAGATACCCTATATCCCTTATCCCCCAGAAAGTTAAGGAGTTTGATTGTGTGAGCTTTGGAGACTGAGAGAGATGGAGAGCAAAGAAGTAGGTCATCTACATATTTCAGGATGGTGGAGGGGTTAAGGTCTAGGGAAGTTAAATCGTGGGCTAGAGCTTGTCCAAAGATGTGAGGGCTATCTCTAAACCCCTGGGGCAGGACAGTCCAGGTAAGTTGGGAAGACATCCCAGTGTCAGGGTCCTCCCAGGTGAATGCAAAGAGGTTATGAGAGTCAGGGTGTAAGGGTATTGAGAAAAAAGCATCTTTAAGATCTAATACAGAAAAGTGGGTGGTGGAAGAGGGGATGTGAGAAAGAAGAGTATAGGGGTTGGGAACGACTGGGTGAATGGGAATAACTGATGAATTAATAAGCCGGAGATCCTGGACCAGATGGTAGGAGCCATCAGGCTTGAGGACCAGAAGAATGGGAGTGTTATATGGAGAGTGAGTGGGTTTAAGGAGGTTAGCACTCATAAGCCTTTGAATTATGGGCTTAAGTCCATAGCGGTGTTTGAGTGCAATTGGGTATTGGGATCTGCTGGGAAATAGGGAGGGGTCCTTCAAGAGAATGCGGATAGGAGGGTGATGAGAGGCTAGTCCTG
>NW_008338289.1:2016080-2023886 GCF_000622305.1 Nannospalax galili | reverse complement strand
AGGGAGGTGAGGGCGGGGCCAGGACCAGAAGCTGTGCTCCTGGGGCCCAAGGAAGGCACTGAGTTGGTCTGGGTGAGAAGATTCAGGAAGCAGTATTGGTTCCCCAGGTGTCTGGGGCCCCAAGCCTAGGAATGGCACAGGGCCCAAACTAGGAGCATAGAATGGCAGGGGGGATGGAAGGGTGAATGTGGCTTAGGGAGTCCTGGCGCGGAGGGCTGCACTATAGACTTACCCCAAGAGGCCTGAGGATAGGAGAGTTAGCTGGTGGTGCAGGCCCAGGGAAGCAGAGAGGGGGGAGGGCAGGGCCAGGACCAGAAGCTGTGCTCGTGGGGCCCAAGGAAGGCCCTGAGTTGGTCTGGGTGAGAAGGATCAGGAAGCAGTATTGGTGCCCCAGGTGTCTGGGGCCCCAAGACTAGGAATGGTGCAGGGCCCAAACTAGGAGTATAGAACAGCGGGCCAATCCTAGCTTTTTTAAGGTTTTAAGAGGGCAGGCCAAAGGCATGAGACCCCGAAGTTTTGAGTGTTTGGTTCCCATAGCAACAGATTACGTGGAAAGCGAAAGAAGAGTTAAAGACCTCAGCTGGTGGGTAGGGGAACAAAGAGGAGGCATACAGGGAAGAGAGAGAGAGAGAGAGAGAGAGAGAGAGAGAGAGAGAGAGAGAGATCAGGGAGAGAAAGGTTTGGCTTAGGTCACATAAAAACGAGAACGAGAAGAATCAGGCAACAAAAGAAAAGCGTCCTTTTTTGTTGCAGATTCGAGTTAAATTCCCGAACCCCAGGGCAGCGGGGAGAGGAGAGAGAGAGAGCAGGAAGAGAAAGGTGTGGCTTAGGTCACGTAAAAACGAGAAATTCCTGAACCCCAGGGCAGTGTCCTGCAATCACTGGGGAGGGGAAATACGAGTTGTGCGTGTCCCCACCAGTGACCACAGCGTCCTGTAGTCAAAGGCAGGGCGGAACCTCCCACACACCAGTGTGATTTCGAGCAAGTAAAAATGAGTTAGGAGAGGTTCTGCAATGTGGTGCGTGACCAGCCAGTAGGAGAGTAGGCCCGGAGGCCGAGATGGACTGGGAGTGGAGAAGAATGGAGAGGCCTAGATGAAGCTCAGAGTAGCCAGTGAACAGAGGGAGAGGAGAGAGAGAGGGAGAGAGAGAGAGAGAGAGAGGGAGAGAAGATGAGATGTTAGGGGAAGGCAAAAGATGGCAGGAGCAAGGAAGGGAAGGGAGCTGAGGTAGGGAAAAGTATTTGAGTGTGATGGGGAGGCAGGTCTGACTCCCAGGCAGGCGTGGACAGGCACAGTAACCATGCCAGGCAATTCAATGGTCGCGAAAACCGGTGCTGTCCAGTGGCCTTGAGTGAGGTCCAGGAGTGACCGAATTTGATGGGAAAGGAGATGAAAAGAAAACTGGTGGAGAGTAGTAAAGGGGAAAGGGGAGAGAGAGAGAGAGGGAGAGAGAGCTGAAAGGAATGGGAGCGGGGAAAGAGATAGAGGGTGGAAGTGTACCTTAATGCTGAATCAGTGGTGTTCACAGCAGCCAATAATGACAAGCGAGTCTGAAAGTTTTACATGCGAGGTCCCTTGAAGTAAGAGCCGGATTTTGGCACCATCTGATAGGTAAAAATGTTGGAGAGAGTGGTAGCGGATGGAGGAGGCACCGAGGCACAGATAGAATTCTCAGCGGGATACAGCTTTATTTCGCACAGGACACGTTTCCCTCGGGGAAGGGAAAGATGTCAGCCCACGGGCTGTGAGCTGGGACTTTATATATGGGGGCTTTAGGGTGTAGAAGGGGGGAATGTTTGGGGGAGAAATCAGGGAGGGGGAAGCAGGAAAAGCAGGGAGGATTAGGGTCTGGAAGTGTTTACTTTTTCCCTCTTAAGATAAGAGAAAAGCTGTTGTGATAAACAACTTCTAAAATCTCTGGTTATCAGGTAGAATCTGCTTATCTTATCTTTGGAGGTCAGAGGAAAGGCAGGCTGCTTCTCAGCAGAGTTTGTTTCACTTGACTTCAAAGGTCAAGGTGCTTATCAGCTCAGTTCCCTTTTTTGGGCTCCAAAGTCTTTAGGTCCCTTTTGGGGAGGGGGGAAGCTGCTGCTGTTTGGAACCCTAACAGTCTCCATCTGAAGAGGGCTTAATGCATTTCTATAAAATGCCCACTTGGTTGAATGAAAGCTTAGACAGGACGTAACATTTCAGCATGTCATCAGATTAGGGGACCAAAGTGTGAGGTAATTGACATGGCTTTTGTCAGAGTTGTCTTGACTATTTGCTAGTGCAGATTATCTTCCAGATGAATCTGGATGTGGCTCTTCGAGTACTTTGCGTTCACTATTGGCCCAAAAGTAGCCATCTAACATGCTCAGTAGGGGCTAGGGAAGAATAATACTGCCTCAGCAGCCAGAGCTCTTTTGGTAACAACTAGATTGCATAGTAACAGGCCTCATGTGACTCAAGGACAGGCGTAACCCTAAAAAGCAAACACAAAGGAGCCATGGGGACCTGAGAGAAAGCAGATGAGCCTCCCTCTGGTTCTATTCCTTATCTCCACAACTCTCTAACTCAGCTTTATCGCCTTTCACCACTATAACTCATTCTAACCTGGTATTAGCCCCAGTGTCCAAATGCTGACCTCAATCTTGATCCCAATCCTAATGTTATCTGTAAAACTCAATCCCAGATTTCAGATGTAACCCCAGCTCTTAATTCCATGTGCTTAACAAAGACTCCTGGTCTTGCCACTGATGTATTTTCCCCCAGTTTTTCTTTTCTTGTAACCCCTACTTATGAGAACCAGGAACCCTATAATATCCTAGATCCCTGGGGAGAATGGAAGACAGTTTCAGCAATCAGAAAGAAGGCTGGGTGTGGTGGTGCACACCTTTAATCCCAGTACTCTGGAGGCAGAGGCAGGCAGATCTCTGAGAGTTCAAAGCCAGCCTAGTCTACATAATGAGTTCCAGGCTAGCCAGGGCCACATACATAGTGAGACCTTGTCTCAACATTCACATACACACACACACACACACACACACACACACACACACACAGATCTCTGAGAGTTCAAACCCAGCCTAGTCTACATAATGAGTTCCAGGCTAGCCAGGGCCACATACATAGTGAGACCTTGTCTACACACACACACACACACACACACACACAGAAGACTAGAGAGATGACTCAAGACCAGGGTTCAGTTCCCAGCACCAACCAACATGGAGGCTAACAACCATTAGTAACTCCAGTTCCAGGGGATCCAACTCCCACTTCAGGCCTCTATGGGTGTGGCATGACACAGGTGAATTCACATATGTGCCAGCAATACACTCATACACCTCAAAATAAATAAATCAAAAATAATTTTAAAAGCTTTGACCTGCCAGAAAAGAAGACACCAGGCTCCTTTTTACTGCTGTGGAATTCAGGAGCTGCCGAAGCCCTGCAAGTTGAGGAAGAATCCAAACCAAATCAGCCACATAAATCAGTACACCCGGTTAGTCAGGAGGAGGGCAAGAGACCTGAGGCCCTTCCACAAAACGACGGGATGTCATGAGAGAGACACTTTCCAACCACATTCCGAGAGAACGAATTTCTGCTCTCTCATTTGGGTTTGGTTTTTCAGGATGGGGGAGAGTCCCCACACACACACACTGAAATATATATATATATCCCCCATCTGTAAGGTTCCTGCACACCTTCCTGTTTTCTGATGTGCAGTGGGTTCTTTGAGTCACTTACGGTCCAGTTGGCATAGATAAGCTCTCAGAGCCAAGGGAAAAGAAAGACAGAGAAGCATGCCATCCTCAGCCTTTCTCAGGAAACTAAAACTAAATTAACTAAAATGAAGAGTGTGATGGAGAGAGAATGGAGGGCTTGGGGAGGGTCTGCCATCATTGTGGTGAAGTCCCCACCGACATCTGTTGTTCCTAGCCCATTTCAGTGTGAAATGTGAATTTACTGATTTTTATAGTTCTTTACAAAAATGGGAATAACTGTTTCTCCCAGAAATACTTGACCTTTGTCAAGAGAAAAAGTCTTCCTTGATTCCACCCTCCCCACCCCCCAAGAGATAGCCTGTGTTAACAGTTCAGTGTATAGCCTGCACTCCAGTTATTTTGTTTGTACACAGTAATATAAATGGGATCATACAAGACAGCATGAGCTCAGACTGATTTCATTTTTACCTTTGAAATATGTCATGGGTGGGCCTGCAGAGATGGCTCAGAGGTTAAGAGCACTGACTGCCCTTGCAGAGGACCTGGTTTCGATTCCCAGCATCTACATGGCGGCTCCAAACCGTCCTTAACAGCGGTTCCAGAAAATCTGAAGCCTTCTTCTGACCTCCGCGGCATGGTACAAGGGTGCACTCGCATACATGCAGGCAATACACTCATACACATAAAATAAAAATAATATTTAAAAACTATGTCATGGGTATCTTCTGTATCTCTGTGAATAGTTTGCAGAATAGGCTTTAAATTTTTTATCAGCTGGGGGAGGCAGCCCATGCCTTTAATCCCAGCACTGCATAGGCAGAGGCAGGCAGCCTCTGTGAGTCCAAGGCCAGCTGGAGTTACAGGGATACCCATCTCAAAAAAAGAACTAAAAAAGTTTAATTATGGGTCTTGAGTAATGACTCTGCAGTTAAGAGTACTGACTGCTCTTGCAGAGGCCCAGGGTTCATTTCCCAGCACTCACATGGCAGCTAACAACCATCCATAACTCCAGTTTCAGGGGATCCAACGCCATCTTCTGACCTCTGTGGGCGCTGCACAACACAGGTACACTTACGTACATGCAGGCAATACACTCCTACACATAAAATATAATAAAATATATGTAAATGTTTATGTATATGTGTGTATGTCTCTGTATGGGTATATGTCTGTGAATACAGTTGCTTATGTAGACCAGAGGTGTTGGATTTCCGCACCCCCACCCCAGGAGCTGGAGTTACTGGCAGTTGTAAATCACCATATGGGTGCTAGGAACCAAACCTGGGTCAACTGCAAAAGCAGTATGCACTCTTACCTGCTCTCCAGCCCCTGAAGTATAGTCTTAATGCTAAATGTATTGGTGTTGGGTATCCAAACAAGGCCAATTGGAGCTTGGGGATACAAGAGAACAGAGAGTAAGAAAGCAAGACGGTGGTAGAGGGGCTGGCTTACTATCAACAATCGACTTCTATTAATTCTGGAGATTGAAGAAATGCCAAGATGCATTATCTAAGGCCTACAAACCAGCAGAATCCATCATGTCGTTGTAGTCTCAGTCTGAAGATGACAGAAAGAACCGTGTCCCAACTCATCAGTCACAGAGGGAACTCCTGTCTTGTTGAATTTTTTGTTTCACATTTTCAATGAATTGGAGGAAGTCTGACCACCTTGTGGAGGGCAGTCTGTTTTATTCAGCCTACCAGTTTGTTTTGACACATTCAGGCCACTGTAACAAAATACCAGCAACTGGGTTGCTTGTAAACAACAGAAATTTGGTCTTCTCTCTTCTCTGAGTGTGTGCTTTATGTGTGCATGCCTTTGTATGTGTCCATATGTGCATGTGGGTGGGTGTGTAGAGACTAGAGGTCAATGTTGGGTGTCCCCTATTGCTCTCTGCTATTTTTTGAGACAGGGTTTCTCACTGAACCTGGAGCTCACCAATTCAGCTTGGCTGGCTGGCCAGTGAGCCCCATAATTGTACCTAGGCTTTTGATTTTCAAGTGTGTAAAATGACAGGGATGAGGGCAGGGGTATGTGTGTTCACCTTGGCTAACATTGGAATTGCCAACATGGGCACTTTTTCTAGACCTCTGGTTGTTGCTTTTTTAAAAAAGCAAAGCAGCCAGGCCTGGTGGCACACACCTTTAATCCCAGCACTCCGGAGGCAGAGGCAGGAAGATCTCTGTGAGTTCAAGGCCAGCCTGGTCTACATAGTGAGTTCCAGGACAGCTGGGGCTACAGCGAGACCCTGTCTCAAGAAGACCCTCCCCCCAAAAAAAGCAAAGACAAGAATGAAAAGACAGGAAATTGCAAGGGTGGGAGACAGGCTTCAGAAAGGAATCTTGTCCCCTCAGGCTGTTCTTCCTCCCTGCCTTCTGTCAGACAGGCTGAGGCAAAAGGCCAAGTCGCCTGTGGGTCAGGCCAGCCCCTTGAGCCTTGTGCCAGCCCCAGACTCCCTGGGGCAAGCCAACCAGGACGTGTTCCCCAGCCTTTCTGATTTCCTATCTAGAAGTTTTCAAAAGCAGCCAGAAGCCATAGCCTTTTAGCTGTGTTGGTTCCCAGAGACCCGAAGTTTCTCATCACATCCCTTGCTGAGATTGGAGAGGTGGTTTCCAGGGTCGAATGGCACCAAGGGTGGCTGAGCAGGCACTGGACTGGTGTGCAGGGGCTGGTCAGCACTAGGCACTGAGGATGCCAGACAGAGTGATTCAGGAAAATGGCCAAAGGTGGGAGAGGCGCAGACGTCCACGATGGGGTTGTACAGTTAGGGCTGTGTTTTAGACTGTGTAGTGAATGTTACAGAATTAGGGGAAAATCTCATTTTTTTCTTGAATTATAATTGAGTAAATACCTTGTTACTTTGAGACTCTGGAAACCTTGCTGAACTCTGCTTAAAGTGAAATGTTATGGTCAAGTCAAATGCATATCTTGTAACCATGGCAATCTAGTATGCAACCATAGGAACCTAAGAGTAAGATGTATGCAACTGCATGATAAGCTACTTATCCTGCATAGAGTGATATGGGCTGAACTAATCAACTAGAACCAGAGCCTGGTACTTACGTCAGCACTCTGAAACTAGACTAGCAAAAACCATATAAAAAGACAAGCTTCAGACCTGCTCACCGATGCTCACAGAGACTCCACGACTCACTGACACACAACTGTCTGGTGACATCCTGACGTTCCTGCCTTGGACTCTGCCCCCGAGTGCAGAGACTCTTCCCTCGATCCTGAGATGCTGAGCTACAACAGAACATGATCCTGACCAAGCAGCGCGAGGACCCAAACCTGAACAGGGTCGACTGAGACCAGGAGAGTGCACTGGATCACGGCAGAGCAGCTGAGCCTTTCCACGGAGGACTTTGGACTTGGACATTGGGCCCAGGCCCAGAGGTACTCCCTGAGAGCAGGGATCTCTGGAAGCTTTAGTAACCTGGTGACACCTGGTGCACTAGGCCCACTGGTCCAGACTCTCCACCTAAAGTGTGTTGTTTGTTGTTGGTAACTTTATATTGCATGAACTGTTCATTCAATATAAATTGTTGATTGCAACACAATACACGTGTGGAATCTCTTCTGTCAGTTGCACCTGTCCCAGCTCTCCTGAGTAGCATTAATTTATGGGGAATGATTGTTTGAATCCTTCCTCGGGGCAGACTGGGTTCTCCAGCAGTTGACCCTGAAGCAAGGACATAGCTAGGGATAGCCAGGTGGCTGGGGGAGGGGCTTCCATGGAGCCGGCTGTCACCAGGCACAACCAGGCCTCAGTCGTGTGGGAGCCATGCAGAATCAGATCCTAAAGTCATCCCACCTGAGGAGTGGGCTGTGTGACAGTGTATACACCCAGCTGACATAAAGCACTTCAGCCTGGCAAAGAACCCACCCCACCCCCAGCTTATGAGCTACAGCACAGAGAAGGCTGGTCGGTAGCCAGTAGTGGGAATGAAAAAAAATATATAAAAGTCAGGAGCCATGAAGTCTCTCAGGTAGGTCGCGTACCGGTCAGGAATTCCAACTCACTGATAAGCAAGTTTTATGGTTGGGACCTCTGGCTCACTGATAAGTAAGTTTTATGGCTGAGACATCTGGCT
>NW_008338289.1:1995479-2010033 GCF_000622305.1 Nannospalax galili | reverse complement strand
GCTCTCCCTGTAGCATTTTGTAATAGTTTAAACGAACCAATAACCGCGTTTCTGCTTCTGTACCCCGCTTCTGCCCTATAAAAGCTCCACAAACCCGACCTGAGGCGTGCAAGTCCCCCGAGGAGACTTTGTGCCCACAGGTACCTGTGTACTAAATAAACCTCTTGCTGTTGCAACCCGAAGGCTGGCTTGTCCTCTGTGATTTTTCTCTCTTAGAGGATCAGTCTGTGATGGTCAGTGCTAACTCAATTTAATGGGAGATATGTCTCTGGGCATGCCTGTGGGGAATTATGCTTAGGAAATTAAGTGAGGTGGGAAGAGCTATTTTAATTGTGGGTGGGAACATTCCCTGAGCCCGGGATACTGGACCACATAAAATGGAGAGAGGAAGAGGGAGAGGGAGAAGGAGGAAGGGGGGGAGAAAGAGAGCACTAGCTGAGCATGAGCATTAGTTGCTCTTCCTGACTGGGGATATAATGTGACCACCTCCTTCAGGCTCCAAATGCCTTGACTGCTCACCTCCAGAACGGACTGTGTTGTGCCCAGAGAATGGATCCCCAAGAATTACCATGGAGTCCAGAGGGCATGCAAGAACAAAGAGTCTTTATTCGGGCTTAAGCTTGGACTCTCAGACCTCTGCAACGCAGTGGATCTGTACTGAGAGCCCCGACCACTGGGGGAAGGAAATTTTTATAGGTTTTAGGCAAAGGGAGGAGGGCAATAACAGAGATACATCTTGACTGGTCCAAAAAGTCCGTGCACGCCAACATGCTTTTGAATTGATTGGTTACAAGGGATGCAGCCCTGGAGGTTTCTCATTGGTGAGTACTACCCACAGGGCTGTGGAATGTGCTAACTGCTATCTTCAGGGCCAGAGGATCCTGTTTATTCTTTATAAGGCTTTAAACCTGCCTGGGCCCCCTTGACATGCCCGGGCTTGCCTAATCTATAACCTCCTTGCGGGGGAGTGGTAGCTGGAGATTACAACATGTCTGGGCATGTCCAGGCTTGTCTGAAACAGCTAGTCAAAATGGGGTTAATGCTGTTTATCCTTTCAGCCAAGCAATTTACAGAAGCGATAAAGAGCAGTTAGTCCTAAAGAGGGGCAGGGGTCTCAGGAGTCCAAGGCAGAGGGCCAAGGAGGAGGGTTCCACAACTGCACCTTGAAGTGTGAGCCAAAATAAACCCATCCGGCCTGAAGTTGCTTTTGTCAGGATATTTTATCACAGCGACAGGAAAGTAAGACACATTCCAAAAAGTTGTAAGGGCTAAGGGACAAGAATCTGCTATAATTGGGGACTGTGACTGTGTGTGTGTGTGTGTGTGTGTGTGATTGTGTGTACATTGGGGGGGCACATTTGCTAAGATTATCCAAGCATTTCTTTCCAGGCTGTAAGTCATTTCTAAGTAATTCTGCACAGGAGCTACATAGCTGAATCAAAGAGTGGAGATGAGAGAATTAGGATTCTACTTAAAACACCCAAACTGGTTACAATTCCTGCCTCAGTTTACAAAATGTCCTGGTCCGGGTCACTCCAGGGAGGACTAAACAGAGCGAGGGAATGATTACTCACTGAAAGAAGTGTGCTTTGTGCAGGATCCCTGCTGCTAGCGAGTTCTTCCCAGCAGCCAGGGAAGCTGTGGCCTCAGCAGGGCCCCAATACATGATGGATTCAATGATTATGACTTTCTGATGTGGGGGTGCTCAGCCTTGTAGCACACCCAATCCCATCTGGCATGTGCTCAAAAGAGCTGCTGGAAGAGAAAACTCTATAGGCTCGCAGCTCATGCTGACTGGAGTGTGTGTGTGTGCGTGTCCATCCATGTGTGCATCCATGCAGGTGTGGACATAAACAGAGTCTAACACCCCTGTGATTACATTTCCTTCAGAGACACTCAGCAAGTAAAGTATTAATAAGCAATAGTGGTACTGTTTTTTATGCTTTTCAATAACTGGAGTAGGCACTTTCTGTGCATTGGTTATTTTTTGTTTGCTTTCTGAGACAGGGTCTCATAGACCAGGCTGGCCTCGAACTGGCTTATGTAGACACTAATGACCTTGAATTACAGGTGAGCACCATCACACCTGTCCACACATTGGCTGGTATAGTTAATATAAACCTTATCACTGGTCTGCTAAAGAAATCTTCATCCTACAAATGATACTAAAGTTGTCGAGGCTGAATGAGCTGCTGATTCAATTTGTAAGTGGCAGAGTCAAGATCCTGGATGATATTTCTCATTCCACAATGCATAATGTTTCATTTCCATCCCCTTCCTAAATCTCTGAATGAGAACAAACACCAAACCACAGCTCTACACAACAGGAATAATTAGCAGAAAAGCAATGCAGAGCAAAAGAAGGCAGAAACAAAACAAAATAGCTACCACATGGTTCTATTTATAAAAAGGTGAGGAACAGTTAGAACTAACACATGGTGTCTGGAGTTAGGAGAATGAGGCAGGCATGTGAAACATGCTGTGATTCCAAGCACTCAGGAGGTGGAGACAGGAGGTTCAGGAGTTCAAGGTCATCTATCCTCTGCTCCATAGTGAGCTACATGAGACCTTGTCTCAAACAAACAAAAGAATTAGGAGAATGGTGGGTTGGTGATGCAGCTCAGTGGTAGAGTGCTGTCTAGCCTAACATGAGCAAGGCCCTCAGTCTGATCCGTTGTTTGGGGAGCCAGGTGGTGAGAGAGAAAGAGAAAGATAGAAAAAGAGACAGAATGGGTAGCCGTGTAGGAAAGGGCTGGAAGGGAACACACTGGAGGTCATTCATTTTTTGTTTAAAGTATGTTTTAGGGGCTAGAGAGATGGCTCAGCCAGTTAAGAATATTTGCTGTTGGGGCTGGGGAGATGGCTCAGTGGTTAAGAGCACTGGCTGCTCTTGCAGAGGACCCTGGGTTCAGTTCCTAGCAACTCCATGGCAGCTAATACCCATCCATAACTCCAGTTCCAGGGGATCCTACACCCTCTTCTGGCCTCTGCAGGACATTGCATGCACATGGTTTGCTTATATATATGCAGACAAAACACTCATACATGTAAAATAAAATAAATAAATAAAATAGTTTATTCTTTAATTGTATTTATGCATGGGGGTCTGTATGTGGATATATGTACATGTAAGTGCAGGTGTGGCAGAGGCCAGAGGCATCAGATCCCTCTGGACCTAGAGTTATAGGCAGTTGTGAGCAGCTGAAAATCAAATGTGGGTCCTCTGCCAGAGCAGTGTGTATTTTGTTGTTTTTAAAATTTTTAATTCTATGTGTATGAGTGTTTTACCTGCATGTATGTAAGTGCACCAGTGTGTGCAGTGCCTATGGATGCCAGAAGAGGGTATCAGATCCCCTGGAACTTAAATTAAGGATGGTTGTTAGGCACCATGTGTGTGCTGGGAACCAAACCCAGATCCTCTGGAAGAGTAGCCAGTGCTCTTAAACGATGAGCCATCTCTCCAGTCCAAAGGATGTATTTCTTTGCAAAATATTTTATTATTTTTATTTTGTGTGTATGAGTGTATTGCCTGTATGTATGTAACTGTACCCATGCTGTACAATGCCCCAGGAAGTAGAAGAGACCATCAGATTCCCCTGGAGCTGGGGTTGTGGATAGTTGTTAGCTACCATGTGGGTGTTGGGAATTGAACCCAGGTCCTCTGCAAGAGCAGCCAGTGCTCTAACCACTGACCCATCTCTCCAGCCCACAGAGGTCATTCTTGGGAGCTTGTAATTGACAAGATTTCATTTCTGGATCTGGCTGCTGGTTACATGGACACATTCAATTTGCTTGAATCCACTGAGTCATACATATATGATTTATACACATTTCTATATGAATACTTCACCTCAATAAAAAGTCAAACATTAAAAAAAAAATCATGCCAGGTACTGTGAGAGATTCAGAGAAAAATATCACAGAGCCTGGATTAGGGACTCCTAGTCTAATCAGGATGATGCAATTGGAGCCTCAGAAAGATTCCAAGCAGGGTGGGTGTGGGGAGATGGGGCCTTTGGCACTGCACACCTGCAATTCCAAGACTGGGAAGCACAGACAGGAGTCACCGTAAACTACATAAGGAGTTTGAGACCAGCCTGGGGTGTATGAGACTATGTCTCAAAAACCAACAAATAGGCCTTTAATCCCAGAGGAGGCAGGCAGATCTCTGTGAGTTCCAGGCAAGCCTAGTCTGCATAGGGAGCTCTAGGTTGACCAGGGCTACATAGTGAGACTCTGTGTCAAAATAAAATAAAATAAAATAATAAAATAAAATAAATAATAAAAAATAAAATAATAAAATAAAAATAAATAAAATAAAAATAAAATAAAAAACAAAACAAAATTAAATTAAATAAAATAAAAAACAAAATAAAAAGACTGTAGTCACCATGTGCTGAGCAAGAGAAGACCATGGCCTTTAGCAGTTCGGCAGGCCTGGCTTGATACCCCAGGTCCATCTCCAGCTAGCTGTGGGATGCTCAGATCTGTGAAATGGGACTGCTGATAGTATAGACGATTCAGAATAAATGACTCGATAAAGTTCAAACACCTGGCACAGAGTATTGTACTGAGGCTGCCATTCAATTACAGGTGAAGAAAAGATGTTCTGTGGGTGTGTGGTTCAGTGGTAAAGCTTTGGATGCCAACTCCACAAAACAAACAAAAGCTGTGCTCTGAAATCTGAGTACCTGTTCCACATCAGGCAGACCAGTAGGTGGAAGACTCCTCCTATTCACAGTGGGTAGCTAGTGGCCAGAAAAGATGCAGGTAGGCAGGAATGATGCTGGTGGTAGCTGCAGGCTGAGTGATCTGCTGCACAATAAAAGTTCCCCTGAGGGCGTAGTTCAATGGGTAAGAGTGCTTGCTTTGCAAGTATGAGTTCGCATCTTCAACACCCAAGTGAAAAGCCGGGCATGGCTGAGCATGCATGCCTGGAACCCTACATTAATTAGCAGGCAGAGAGACAGGTGGATCCCAGGATCTCCCTGGCAGGCCAGCCAGACTAGCCCAAAGGGCAAGCTTCCAGTTCTGTGAGAGACCTTGTCTGAAGACAATAACGTGGAGCAACAGAGGAAGATACCAATGTCCTACTCTGGCCTCTGCTTGCACATCTGCACATTCTGAGACATGCCCGCACATGCACACACACATCCATACACACACACACACACACACACACACACACACACTTTCCCCTGGGAAGAGATCTAACAAAAAGAGCCCAGGAGAAGGATCCAGGCCTGGGGGAGTGGAATGAGGCTCCATGTCTCAGCTGCCCTGCCACAGAGAAACTTTTTAGGGCAGTTAAGTTAATGAAGACTATGGATGTCTGTGCTGTGGGGGTGGGTGTTTTTCCCCTCCCCAAATAAAAATCTGATAGAATTTTCTTTAAAAATGGATGAGAAGGGGCTGGAGGGATGGCTCAGTGGTTAAGAGCAGTGGCTGCTCTTGCAGAGAACCTGGATTCGGTTCTGAGCTCCAACACTGTGGTTAACAACCACCTGTAACTTCAGTACCAGGGGATCCAACTCCCTCTTCTGGCCTCCAATGGCATTGCACAACATGGGTGAACTTACATGCAGGCAGTACACTTATACACATAAAATAAAAAAAATAATCTAAAGACTCAACTGGGGCTAGTGAGGTAGTTCAGAGAGTATTAAAGGTGTTTGATGTGAAGTCTGATGATCTGAGTTCAGTCCCCTGGAACCACATGAAGGAAAGAAAAACAGCTCCTGGAAAGTTGTCCTCTGACCTCTCTACACAGATGCTATGATGTGCATATACATACACATACACACTAAATTAAATTTAAAGTGTAAAAAGGAATAAATACTTAGCTGACAGACGGGTGACCAAAGGAAAACCCTCATGACTTAACTCCTAAACTGTCACCAACCACCCGAAGATGCTTCTATCCCCAAGACCCATTTAAAGCATCTCATTTTCCCTTTTACTTTCCTGTAGCTTCCTGCACACACTGTGTAGCTCTTGGGACCCAGCACAGGAAAGCAGCTCTTCAGAAGTTCTTTTCTGAAAGAAAAAACAGGAACCCTCTAGCCTCCCATCTCCTCAAAGAGTGTCTTAAATACACCAGCAGTTTATTTTTGATTTCTTGAAATATGTCAGTTAAAATGTGTGTTTCTGAGGCTGGAGAAATGGCTCCACAGTTAAGAGCACTTGCTGTTCTTGAAGAGGACTGGGGTTCAGTTCCCATGGTGGCTAACAACTATATGTAACTCCGGTTCCTGAGGATCTGATGAACTCTAATAGCTTCCCAGAGCATGAGGCACTCACATAGTATATACATATATATGCAGGCAAAATGCTCATACATGTGAAATAAAAATTTTTTAATCTTTTAACTTTTTTAAAATTTTTATTTTTTTTTAAATTTTATGTGTATGTATGTATTGCTTGCATGTACGTAAGTGCCTTATGTCGTGCAATGCCCGCAGAGGTCAGAAGAGGCTGTTGGATCCCCTGGGACTGGAGTTACAGACAATTGTTAGCTGCCATGCGGGTGCTGGGATTCGAACCCAGGTCTTCTGCAAGAACAACCAGTCTTCTTAACCGCTGAGCCATCTTTCCAGGCCCTAAAAACCTTTTCTAAATGTGCATTTGAACAGATTCTGTCAGCAAAAACATTTACAGATCATTTGTCTGATTAAAGATCAGTATCCAAATATATAAAGAGCTAATGAAATTCAGTAATAAAGACACACAACCCAATTTGAAAAAGACATAAGAGGAGCTGGAGTGATGGCTCAGTGGTTAAGAGCACTGTTTGATTTCCAGTACCCACACAGTGGGTAACAACCATCTATAACTCCAGTTCCAGGGGATTTTGTGCCCTCTTCTGGCCTCCATGGACAGTGCGTGCATGTGATGAACTTATACATACAGACAAAATACAAATATAAAATACAAATGAATAAAATTTTAAAAATTAAAAACAACAAAGACCTCCGAAAGGATAGGATATTTGAACAGTTATTTCTGCCAAAAATCTATTCATGACCTACAAGCCAACATCATTAGTCAGTAGAAAAGTGCAGGTCAAAACCACAGCAATAAACAGCTCCAAAGAGACCCATAAATAAGTCTTTGTGAGGATATAGAGCCATTAGAGCCCTTATTTGGAATGTAAAGTGCCAAGGGTTCGAGCCAGTGGCCCCCGTGCAGTGATGGTTGGGGATGAGTAAGTGCGCCATTCACCAGCCCACTCTGCCCCCAGTACCAGGAACACTCAGTTCTAACGGGAGCCTAGTCAAGCAGGGACTCATTTATTGTAGGTGTTACAGAGCTTATAAAGGCCCCTGGAAACCCCCCTCCCCCCGAGGGTGTATATTAA
The DNA here is from genome assembly GCF_000622305.1 of Nannospalax galili. Taxonomy (NCBI): domain Eukaryota; kingdom Metazoa; phylum Chordata; class Mammalia; order Rodentia; family Spalacidae; genus Nannospalax; species Nannospalax galili. The sequence goes on along the minus strand of NW_008338289.1, from coordinate 2,002,676 downwards.
GGATGATCACACGCTGATCATGCACTCCTCAGCAGTGCATAAGTATCCTTCAGACTTTCAAAACAAGTCAGGCTGTGCCCGCAGTAACTTCCTCTCGGAGATCTGCAAGGTGGGGCCTTTAGGTCCCCATATCTCCTTTTATTTTTAAGGCCAGACTGATTTTATTTCACAGGTTACCCATCTCAGAGGGCTCCAGGAGGAGAGATGGCTATCTCCTTCCTCTAATCTTATGCATTTTTGCCTGTCTTAGGTTGTGTCACCTCTGACCAAGCCTTGCCCGTTATTGGATCATGCACCTGGCCATGTGCATGTCCTGTCTTAGGAGTGCTTGTTATGGGACATCTTACCCGTCCTTGGCTAAAAATCATGATTAAGGGCAGCCGCATGGGTAATGCTAGCCCGTGACAGTCTTAGTCTCTGACTAACCTGGTTAGCCAAACATGGGCAACTGGAGGGGTCCTGGGGGAATCCGTAATCATGAGGAGGTAGGCTGTGGCAGTTCCAAGGGTCCTCTGTCACTGATTTATCTGCTAAAGACACTTAAAGATAAGCATTAACAAGAGAAACAAAGAAAGTCATGGAAATACTTCTGAGACCATGTACCTTTTTAGCCAGTCAGCCTGTTGTCAAAGAAGCTGACTGGCAATGAAGTCAAGGAACTGAGTCCTTCACCTCAGATGGATTCAAAGAGAGGAATTTTGTCTCATGAACTATTGTCCATGGACCGTCATGCTAGTCAGTCGGATCCTGGCCTACCCACTTAAGGTTTTTTGCAGGCACCCATATGGGGACGCCTGTAGAGTAGACACAGCCAAAGCCTCGACCCATGGTTAGCAATGGATCTGGGCCTCTCCATTGCCCCATAATGGGGTCCTTCCATCTTACATGTACCTCAGGTCCTTGCTCCTGTCATCCCCAATGCTTCTGAAACTGGGATTCCAACTTATTTTTTTGAAAATTAAGAAGATTAATAGTGATTAAGGCCATACCCAACTATAGGTGGGGGCTTATTCCTTTTTGTTTTTGTAATTGAACTTTTAAGTTTTGATGGTTGCATTCTATAATGGCTTGACCTTGGGGATTGTAGGGAATTCCTGTATTGTGGTGAATTCCCCTAAGTGAAAAGAAATATTGTAAAACTTTACTCACAAAACATGGTCCATTATCAGTTTTAATTTGTTGGGGCAACCCAGTGTAACAAAGCACTGGAGAAAATGAGACTGAGCATGTTTAGACTTCTCACTTGTGTGAGCGGTAGCCCAACAGGAATGTGAGAATGTGTCAATGGACACAAAAATATACTTAAGCTTTCCAAAAGGAGCATAGTGTGTGATGTCCATCTGCTGCAAGGAATTGGGCTTGAGTCCCCTGGGGTTGACCCCTGGCTGTTGCAGAGACAGTACCTGTACACAATAAGCCATCTTGTCTGCCTCTGCATTGCCTTGGGATAAAAGCTCAGGCAATCCTTGGTGACCCCTAAGATGCTGTAAGAAGATGAGTGCCTAATGCAAGCTAAAAGAAATAAAACTCATAATCAGCAGCTAAGACCTCAACCAGGGCAGGATCCACCACCTAGATTTATAGATTGGAATTATGACCAGCTTTTTGGTCAGGGTAATTTCTCCACAGGAATTCAGCAAACTGCAATCCCTGCTGGCTGTATAGAGCAGATTCGCTTATGTGCCCTGCAGGCCTGGGACCGCCTAACACCATTGTCCACCGGGCCTGGAGAGACCTCTGCGAGGAACCTGAGTCAGACTTAACCGGAGTTTGGTTTTCAAATCTAAACTCATCTGGGGCAAAGATCTTATCAATTGGGGCTCAGCTCTGATAACACCTGTGCAAACCACAAGACAAGGTGTTCCTCTGTCTTAGAAATCATGTTTCTTGTTAATGGTGTAGCTTAGAGGTGTGGACCCTGCAGAGCATATGCAAGGCCAAGTTGTGTTCTAGCCCTAGCACTGCAAATCAATGAACAAACAAATGTATGAATAAACAGGAGCTGTTTGTGGTGGCGCACGCCTTTAATCCCAGGACTCAGGAGGCAGAGGCAGGCAGATCTCCGTGAGTTCAAGAACAGCCTAGTCTACATAGCAAGTTCCAGGCCAGCCAGGGCTACATCTACAGGAGGATCTCTGTGAGTTTAAGGTCAGCCTGGTTTACATCGTGAGTTCCAGGACAGGTGGGGCTAATGAGACCCTGTCTCAAAAAGACCAAATAATAATCATAGTAATAATAATTAAGACTCTCTTCCTTCCTTGGGTTAGTTTCTGGCTTTTGCAAGTGGAGTACTAACATACATACTTGTGTGCATACAGTCCGAATCTGTGTGCGTGTGTGTGTGTGTGTGTTTATGTATCTGTTCCCCTCTTACACACATACACTTCTTTAGTCACCTGTTGTTCATCCAGTTCCAGCAGGGACTCCAGCGGCCCTCAAAGCCTTCACCTATGCCCTGACTTCCTCCCACTTGGCCCAAGCCCTGCTGGCTTCCTTAAGTTCCACACTCATGACTCAGGCGGCTGTTTCCTTGTCCTGTAACCCTGAGTATCTTCTGGAACACCATCCCTTGGGGCTATATCTGTCTCCAGGTTCCAGACTCGGCTCCTATGTCCCTTGCTGCAACTCCCTTGTCTCACTAGACCCTCACCCTTCCCCTAAGTCTGTGTTTTGGTCAAATCCCCTTCCCGTGGTCTCTTTGCCTATCTGGAGGTCCCCGGACATTGCTGGTAACCTTCCGTGCTATGCACACAGAGCAGGGATTGGAGGAATACACATGTGCAGGGAGCACAGAGTTCTACTTGTACTTACTGAGCATGCTGTGTGCTCTTCTAGTGTCTCTCACTTGGTCCTCCTTTATCACTGATTCTTATTAATTTGTATTAATTTTTATTTTACATGTAAGTGTTTTGCCTGCATGTCTCTAAGTGCACCATATCTGTGCAATGCCAACAGAGGCCACAAGAGGGCATCAGCTCCTCTGGAACTGGAGTTATGGATGATTGTTAACTGTGGGTGCTCGGTCCTCTGAAAAAGCAACCCATGCTCTTAACTGCTGAGCCCTCTCTCTAGCCTCAGGATACTGATGTTGAGGATAAATTAGAATAGGGCAGATCTCCAAGAGAGAAGTTTACTTCTCACTTATGTGAAAACCCAGAGATGAGTGGTCTAGACTGGTATGGCAGCTCTGAGGAAGATATCATAATGACATAAATGATAACACATTAAGTCCACAGGACTCACTGCTCTACTATCTCTAGAGCTCGTTTTGGTTCTAGGTCAAAGACGATGGCTAGAGCTCCAGCCGTCACATATGTGTTCCACGTAGATGACTAGAGGTAGAATAAAAAAGGATGCACAGGGTACATGACTTAAGATGGACTAAAGGGACTGGGGAGATGGGTCATGGGGTAAAGGGCCTGCTGTGCAAGAATGAAAACTTGAGTTTGGATCTATAGTACTCACATAAAATCTAAGCATGGACATATGCTCACCTGGAAACCCAGTGCTAGCCAGTCTAGCAGAAATGGTGAGCTCCAGGTTCAGGGAGAGACCCTGCCTCAAAAACTAGGGTACTGGGTTGAGGGGTAATAGGGGAAGACACCTGAAGTAGACTTCTAGCCTACACACACACACACACACACACACACACACACACACAGACCCGCACAGACACATGACACATAGAGACACAGACACACATATACACACATAGACACAGACACACAGACATATATACATACACACCAACACACATATACACACAGACACACTAAGGCACACAAATACAAACAGACATATACATACTGAGACACTCAGACACACACATAGGCATACATACACACAGACATATACACATAGACAAACACACATCACGAGGCACATATACACATACAGTTACACAGGCAAACAGATTAGACACACACACAGATAGAAAGAGAGAGAGAGAGAGAGAGAGAGAGAGAGAGAGAGAGCGCTAGATGACTTCCCCAAAGCTGCTAGATGTCTTCTGCTTATATGCCATTGGCTAAAACTTAGGCACATGGTCTCCAACAGGCCAGGGAGTCTGGGAGACGTCCTCCAGGTGGTCATGTGCTGAACACTGGAGGTGCTTGTTGCTGTGTAAGAAGTGATGCAACAAGCCCTGTGTGATGCCTCACCCCTGTAATTCCAGCACTTGGGACGCTGAGGCAGGAGGATTGCCACAAGTTGGAGCCCAACTTGAGCTGCAGAGTAAAATGCTACCTCAAAATAAATAGAAATTAAAAAGAAGACAGGCAACACTAGCACCCTTTGCCAAGGAGGGTCTGAGGAAGCCACCTGAGGTCACACCGCACAGTGAGTGCCGGATCCGGGACTCAAGCCCATCCTGCAAGGCACCGGCAAAGCTTCTTGCTGCTGAATGGAATTCCTTCTTAGAATCCCGAGGACACAGCAGGGTGAGGCCGAACACCCTAGGAGCTGCAGATCTAGAGAGTTCTGAGCTCAAAGTCAACACAATCTGAGGGAGGCCCCACTACATTGAGACCCCTGGGGGATTTGAGAGGTCAGCATATTCCATGTCACTGCAGCTCCTGGGACTAGGATTCCTTCTTAGGAGATAGTCTCAAGGAAATCCTGCAGCAGCAGCCATGCCCAGCTGGATTGGAGGAGTGCAGGAGTCTGGAGGAAGGGAAGAGAGGAGCTTGGAGGGGCAAGTTTATAGGGCCTTGGCCATCACTCCAGGTGGCCCAAACTGGGCTAGGCAGAGGGATTAGCAGCTACCCATAAGAAACTGCTAGATTCTGCACAAATTACACCTCAATCATTTTCAAGTAAAGGCTTGTAGGCAATTGGACACGAGTCTGTTCTTTCTGGGGATCCCCCAGTCAGCAGGGATGGGGCAGTACATGCAGAGCTACGTGCTTGCTGGCACATTAATTGACATCTCTGAGCCTCTGTATCATCTACATATGGGGCAAAACTACTTATTTTATTTTGATGTGGGTTGGAGGTGACTGGAGGATACTGACAAGGGTGAACCAAGGGGATGGGGGCAGTAGAAATGCTGTGTGTCTAGATCTGGTCTTACAGATGTGCATGTATGAACAGACACACCGGGCTGCTGGACACTTCCAGTGACAGCACTTTACTATGATGTGAGTGACAGTTCCATGAAAACTTTGTTGATGCAGTGCTTGCTTAGCAAGCTTGAAGCCTGGGTTCCATCCCCAGCACCGGTTAAACTGGGTATGATGGCTTATGCAAAATCCTAGTGCTGGGAATGTGGAGGCAGGAAGACCTGGCATTCAAGGTTATCCTCAGTAGCATAGTGAGTTCAAGGTCAGCCTGGACTCTATGATACCATCTCTAAGAATAAAACAAAGCCTAACTGCAGTTAGACTAAGTAAGACATCTCTGCCTAGGATGCCCGATATCCTTCAGGGTGTTCTGTGAGCCTTTCACACAGAACCTGGTAAGCCCCAACTCCCCACCCACTTAAGTAGATTAGAAAACTTCATTTGTTTATTTATTATTTATTTTTGAGACAGAGTCTCCCTGTAGCCCCAGCTGCCTTAGAACTTGCTATGTAGACCAGCCTGGAGATTTGCCTGCCTCTGCCTCCCCAGTGCTGGTACTAAAGCCATACACCACCTTGCCTGGTTATTTATTTAGAGACAAGGTCTCACTGTGTAGCTCTGGCTGGTCCTGTATAGGGAGTGCTCTGGGCCCCAGGCGTGGTGTACGCGGGTATCTCAGGGTCCCCGCCACACCTGGCTAGTCGCGGCGCGGGTCTGGCCACAGGCATCTCTGGCCGCGGCGGCGGGTGCCCCACAGGCTTTTCCCGCCGGCTCGGGTCCCGTGTCTCTGTCCGCATGTCTCTGGTGCTGAAAGTTTCTCTGCTACTGGAGCGTTGTCCAGTCGAATCCTGTCCCTTTTCAAGTACAGAGACAGTGAAAGCTAGGATGTCCATGAGTCAGTAACGAGGGAGTGATACCCCCCAGAGAGATTGGGCTGCTGGTAGTGACAGAAGACTCAAGACTTGGCTCAGTCTGTGCTATAGCTTTATTCTCTGAGACCCAGCTCTCTGTGTCCCAGCTTTCTGTGACCCAATTCTGTGCAGCCCAATTCTCTGACCATTAAGAGAAGACTAAGGCATTTATACCATGGGGGTAGTGGTAAAAGCTTTGGCTGTTAGATGCTTTGTGAGCCATTCTATTTACATATGGAAGTGGATTTCTGCCGCACTGCTAGACTGTTGTCTGCCTGGAGAAATTACAGGAAGGCATGGTACCTTTCAGAGCCAAAGGCCATGTTTATGTTAAAGCACTTGTGGCTGGCACTTCAAAGGGAGAGTCAGAAAAGATGCCAGGAAAGCACCCTGCTATGAAAGGAGCCCGCAGCACCTGATCCCGAGCTACATGAGCTGTCCGGTCATGAAGGGACTTCTACTTTGCATAACAGAGGTCTCCAACATCTTCTTCTCTTTGATTTAAATATGAAGAAGTGCCATGCCAGCCATAAGGGTCAACTCATTTCATCTTGGGAGAATCCAAAATTTGATAACTGACCATGGCCTGTTTCCTGTAGTGATTTTTAGCAAATGGCAGTAACTGTCAGCAGAGAAATCTTAAAAAACTGTGAGCAAGCACAATACACAGTATCATCAGAGAGCAATAAGGGATAGGAGCCATGCAAACAAGGGATTGCTAAGCCAATAGATTACAAAGTTTTGAGAGTGTTAACTTTGGTTTTAACAACATTTGATTCAATTACAAAGAAACAGTATCTTTCTTCCCAATATCATATAGTCCCCATGTCCAGTAGTTATTAAGCCCAATGTTCTTTTATTGTGAAGCTGGTGAGAAAGTTCATTTGTTGTTGGAGAAACTTCAGGCTGTCAGTCACGAATGTCACTGCTTGGTTCAACTTGTCTTCAGCCAAGACAGAATCGGGTACAGCTTGTTGTCATGGCAACGCCTCCAGCATCCAGTGCAGGTTCGGTCTCTGCCAGTGGGGGGAGGAGGATCTTCTCTCTGCTAGCAGCTGTGTAGGAAAAAAAGCTTCTCACACCTGAAATGTAATAGTTAGCCAGGTGTTTGAATCCACTTAGATGAAAGTCAGTGAAATCTTTTTCTGTTTGTGGGTAGAGAAGGGTGGGAGCTGGTACTGTTGTCAGAAAAAATCTATTACTGGATGCACAAAAGAAACAGTTAG
>NW_008338289.1:1993497-1994865 GCF_000622305.1 Nannospalax galili | reverse complement strand
TGACCATGATGGGTGGTACTGGGTGTGTTTGAGCCCAGTGTCGGGTGATGGGAGGAGCATCTGTCCCTCTATATACATTAAGTACATTAAGGGTAAACAAGGCTAATGTTAATTGAATATTGGGAGAATATGTTGTTTGAGCCTGTCTTTTTAATTGGTCCTTTAAGGTTTTATGCAACCTTTCCACAATGGCTTGTCCCTGTGGGTTATAAGGGATGCCAGTGTGATGGGTGATTTTCCATGCTTCACAAAAATTTTTAAATGACGAGCTGGTAAATGCTGGGCCATTGTCTGTCTTTAATTGTGCAGGGAGGCCCATAATGGCAAAGGATGAAAGCATATGATTTATTGGCTTTTTTGAACTTTCACCAGTTTGAGCAGTGGCCTAGAGAAAGTGAGAGTAGGTGTCTATAGTCACAAATACATATTTCTGTCTGCCAAATTGGGGGACATGAGTTACATCAATTTGCCAGAGGGCATTAGATTTTAGCCCCCAAGTATTGGTGCCCATCTGTTGTATAGCAGGGGTATGTATCATTGATGCACAGGAAGAGCAGGTTTTAACAATGCGTTTAAGTTGTCTGAGGGGAATGTGGGGAAATCTGAGATGGAGCACTTGTAAATTAATATGGGTGGCATGGTGGAGGTTTTGGGCATCTGTTATGCTGGCAGAGAATGTTCCAGTAGGATAGCAAAGAGCTCTTTAAACTGTGGGGATTTATCAGATAAGGGCTGGAAATGTATTATAGGTGGATCATCAGGAGAGTCATATATGACTAATGCAGCTCCCCTTTTTCCTCCATCTGTAAAGGCTGTGATAGTCTCTTTTATTGGTTTATTATAAAAAAGTCTAGGTGGTAGCCAATGAAATGTTGGAATAGTTGACATCCATCTATCTTTGGGGTAGTGATTATCAATTTGTCCTGGGAAACCTATTAAGCTAATTGCAAAGGAGGAGTGATGCTTTAAGAGCCATTGTACATCTGATAATGAGAAGGGGATAACGAGAGCATCCGGTTCCTTTCCTATGATTTGCATGATTCTGTCTCTCCCATGTTGGACCATGGAGGCAAGGGTGTCCACTTCTGTAAGGAAGCGAGGAGCACCACCTACTGGAGTGTGAAGCCATTCTAGTACTCCGTGTGGCTGATAAATTGCTCCTACCATGGTCGGGGAGGAATTAAATATTAAGAGTTGGACAGGTAGCTTGGGGTCATATCTGGCTAGTGATGTCTTTTGAAAGTGGCTACTAATTACTTGGAGAGCCCTTTTTGCATCTGGGTTTAGATACCGTCTGGAGGCTGGGTTTTTGTCTCCCCTTAAAAGATCAAAAAGTGGCTGTAATTGACTTGTGGGGATGGAAAGCCA
>NW_008338289.1:1990733-1992446 GCF_000622305.1 Nannospalax galili | reverse complement strand
GGTGGCAAAGGATTACCATCTCTGTCATTTTTAGATCTACAATCTTTTTTTTTAGTGAAAACCTCTTTTACAGTGAGGGCAGAGGGTTTTAGGGGGTTGAGTGGCAGCTGAGTTATTTTGAGAGCAATTTTTTATCCAGTGTCCAGTTTCTCCACATTTAAAGCATTTTGAGTTGGACTGAGTTGCAACTGCAAGGGCTTGGGCAAGGGAGGAAGCTTGGTACATAGCAGTCCCAATGTCATGGGTGGCTACAATCCACTTGTCATAATATTCATTCTTTAGTCTCTGGCGTGCTTGTCTGTGCTCAGGGGTCATCCCTTCCCAGACAAGGCTATTTAAAAGCATTGCTTTGGCTGCAGGATCTGTTATTTTTCTATCTAGGCTTGTTTGCACTCTTAGTATAAAATCTGGAAGAGCTTCAGTTGGCTTTTGCTTCAAAAAGGTTAATGCAGAAGTTTCTCCTGGGCCGTGGGACAATTGTGTTAAGCGATCCCAAGCTTGCAGGGCACATAAGCGAATCTGCTCTATACAACCAGCAGGGATTGCAGCTTGCTGAATTCCTGTGGAGTAATTACCCTGGCCAAAAAGCTGGTCATAATTCCAATCTAAAAATCCAGGTTGTGGATCCTGCCCTGGTTGAGGTCTTAGCTGTTGATTATGAGTGTCATTTCTTTTAGCTTGCATTAGGCACTCATCTCTCAATAGGGCTTCCCATTGTACGAATAATGGACTGCGGAGGGTAGATCTACAAATGTCTTTCCAATCCTGGGGAAGCAGGTTAGTATTGAATGTTTGTAGTATAGATTTAGTCCAAGGAGCATGAATGCCATCTTCAGGTACAGCTTGGTGCAATTCCTTAAGTTCCGCTGCAGGAAGCGGATACCAAGCCAATGGACGCTGCCTGGTTATTTGCAAATTGATAGGAAAAGACTCTATTGGTGGGATTTGGGAGTCCTGAGACAACTGAGGCTGGGAATTTTGAGGTTGGCAGCTTTCACTGTCTCTAAGGCTACACAGCTGCTCTGTGGCTGTAAGGCGTGTCTCCACAGGAGGCAGTCGAGGTGGAGGGGGTGGAGGGGATTTTACCTGAGAATCTTTGGTAGCTTTTGAAATTTGGGTGTTAGTATCTGGGCTTGTTGAATCAGCATGAGAGGGGTGAGGATTAATTTTACTGATGGGTGGATTTTGTCTGGCTTGGTCAGATTTTATTTTTGAAGCTGTTGAATTTGCACTACTGGGCAGTTTTTAGGGTCTTTTTTATTACTTAAAACCTCTCTTTTATTATTCTCTGATAATTGTAAGCTTTCTTCAATTTTAGGTGGGTTTTTTAAGCACTGCTGGATGGCTGCCATTATTGGGAAAAAGGAGAGAGGAAAATTATGCTTTTCTTGGGTTTCTTTCTTATAAGCCAAATGTGAAAGAAAGTTCCATACCTCAGGATCAGATATGTCTGCTGATAAGATCCAGGGTGCAAATCGATACACCTCATTCCAAAATTTTAAGCTTTCTTCTTTTGAAATTTTTAATCCTCTAGATTTAAGTAGGTTTTTAAGAGAATGAATTTGGCGCTTCCTCTGTCGTGATACCGAGTTCCCCATTGTAAAGGGAAGATTTTTTTTTAGATGTTTTTACAGCAATCAGACACTAGAGGGCTGAAGCTCCTTGGCATGTTACAAGCCGCTAGGTTTGAAGAGAAAAATTGTAGTTTTAAAT
>NW_008338289.1:1989770-1990343 GCF_000622305.1 Nannospalax galili | reverse complement strand
TCAGTTGTTTCTCTGGCCCTAGCAGTCCCACACGAGAACTTCTAGACCGGAAAAGAAAAGGAGGAAATTTAGAAGAGAGGAAGAGATTAGATTACCCTCCTGAGTGGGAGGGATACTCACGGATCTAGCATTTCTGTGGGCACCAGCTCCTAGCTGGCACGAAGTTCAGAGGCTCTCACGTTGTGGCACAAGGTTCAGAGGGTCCCACGAGGTTCAGAGGGTCCCACAAGGTTCAGAAGCTCCCACGTTGTGGCGCCAGATACAGGGAGTGCTCTGGGCCCCAGGTGTGGTGTGCATGGGTATCTCGGGGTCCCCGCCACACCTGGCTAGTCGCGGCACGGGTCTGGCCACAGGCATCTCTGGCCATGGCGGTGGGTGCCCCACAGGCTTTTCCCGCCGGCTCGGGTCCCGTGTCTCTGTCCGCGTGTCTCTGGTGCTGAAAGTTTCTCTGCTACTGGAGCGTTGTCCAGCCGAATCCTGTCCCTTTTCCACCCGTGTACTTTCCTCAGGATGCGAGGTCCACTGGCCACTGAACCACGCGGGAAGACTACGAGGACAGCAAAAGCTAGAATG
>NW_008338289.1:1930713-1989666 GCF_000622305.1 Nannospalax galili | reverse complement strand
GGGGAGGCTAGATTGCAGGCAGGAGACACAGAACTCAGTCTACAGCTCTTTATTCCAAGTCTCAGTGACCCAGTTCTCGGTCTAGCTCTAAGTCTGCTTCTAGCTCCAAATATTGAGAGAAGACTAGGATATTTATACCATGGGGGTAGTGGTAAAAGCTTTGGCTGTTAGGTACTTTGTGAGACATTGTACTTACATATGGAAGTGGGTTTCTGCCAGACTGCTGTCTGCCTGAAAAATCACAGGAAAGCATGGTATTCCTAAAGCCAGAGGCCATGTTTGTGTTTAGAGCATTCGTGGAGGGCACTTCAAAAGGAGAGTCAAGAAAGATGCCAGGAAGGCGCCCTGCTATGAAAGGAGCCCCAGCACACAATCCTGAGCTGCATGAGCTGTCTGGACGTGAAGGGACTTCTACTTTGCATAACAGAGGTCCCCAACAGTCCTGGAACTCCCTGCATAGACTAGGTTGGTTTTAAACTCACAGAGATTCTGCCTGCCTCTGCCTCCTGAGTGCTGGATTAAAGGTGTGCACCATCACCCCTGCCACAAACTTGATCAGTTTTGTTTGTTTGTTTGTGATAGGGTCTCTTGTAGCCCTGGCTGGCCTAAAACTAGCTGCTACATAGCCAAGGATAACCTTGGGTCCTCCTGCCTCCAACCTCCCAGGTATAAGGTTTTATAGGCATGAAGTACCTGCACCTGATTTGAAGACTGTACATAGTAGACCAACAATCAGCTGAGCTATAGACCCCAGCCCCAGAAGACCTGATTTTAAGGAAATAAGTTGCCCAAAGTGTTAGGAAACCAAAACAGTGTGGTTAACCACACACATTAAGTAATAGGCGTCCCTGCTTGAGGAGCACGGAAGCACATCTCAAAAGAGGGATTCTAGTATGATTTTTAGACAGGACCTTCCATTTCTGATCTAGCTGAGGCACATAGCTCCTGGATGGACCATTGCCTACCCCCCTGACTTCCAGTCCAGTGCTCTTCCTATCGCTGGATCATCCAGAAGGCCAGGCACACCAGGCTTGGCTTCCCCACCCCACCTCCCCGGACATGCTTTGAACAGTTCAGAGGTTTTGCAGCCAGTACTGAATGCAGAAGGACTGACAGACTGGACCCCTCCTTTCTCTACAACCTTCTGCCACTGAGGACACCTCAACGATGAGCCACCCCAGGGGCAGGGAAAAGCTGCATAAAACCTGTTTCCAGGAGGTGGGCTCAAATCCAGGAGCTGTTTCCTTGTTGCCAAGACATTCTCACAAACTTGGGCTGTCCCAAGGACAGAGGGGTGGAGACGGCAGCTGTCTCCCAGCTGTCCTGTCTGGCCTCCTGACTCAGATTAATCCATACATTTGGTACATCCTACTGACAGTCCCCTTCATTGTCCCAGTGCACCCCGCCCCACCCCACCCCACAGGCACTTGCTCCTAAGACCTGTTTCTGTCCGTGGCAGCCTCTGACATCATTCTGTGACCCTGTCTCATTAGGCCAAGAACAGATTCTTAGCCCAGTTTGCCAGTGACTTGTGTTACTGGCCCAGCTTCTCCATTCCCAGAAACTGCATTTGGCAGCTAGTCTGAAATAAGGTGGATTCATTCGTATTTGTGATAGAGAGAAGACTGAGAAAGGGAGGGAATGAATATGTCACAATGTGCATGTCAAATGACAACTTTCAAGAGTTGGTTCTCTTCTTCCACCATGTGGGAATTGAACTGAGGTCATCAGGCTTGGGAGCAAGTACCTTTCCCTGGCGAACCTTCTCGTTGGCCCTTGAAACAAGGTTCTTAAAGAGAGTTTTTAGTGAGACCAGCTGGTTCTGTTCATTCCCTCCTCCAGTCACTCATGAATACACATTTAGTGTCTTCCAATTGCCTGTAAAGAGCTATGCTGAGGCATGAGTCTGCACATATTAGGAGTGTATTGTTACAGGCCCTAACTTGGCACTTAGAAGTGTTCAGTCCCGTGCTCCCTTCCTTTTAAGAGCTGCTTCTAGAGTGCCTCTGCTTCCTGACTATGTGACCTTGAGCAGAAAACAAACAAGAAAAACCAGTGTTGTTACACGTTTGGAGTGCTATGCTGTGTGATTTATGTCTGTTATATCATTCTCCTGACAGTGCTTTGAAATAAACCTTTATTATTCCCACTTTTGTAGATAAGGAAATGGAGCATTGACGAACTTGAACCTGTTGAAGCCCACAGAGCTGGTAGATAGCAAAGTTGTGATTTGAACCCAGGTCAGTGAACCTCCCCAAGCCTGCTTCTCTCTTTAAAAAAAGTTATTTCTAAAATATTATTTCCCTTTTTTTTTGTCTGAGACAGGGTCTCCCTTGTAGCCCCAGCTGACCTGGAACTCACTATGTAGACCAGGCTGGCCTTGAACTCACAGAGATCTGTCTGCCTCCTGAGTGCTGGGATTAAAGGCATATGCCAGCTCTTTTATTTTATGTATGTGAGTATATTGCCTACATGTAAGTGCACCCATGTCCTACAATGCCTGTGGAGGCCAGAAGAGGATGTCAGATCCCCTGGAACTGGAGTTACAGATGGTTGTTAACCACCATGTGGTTGCTGGGAACTGAACCCAGGTCTCCTGAAAGTGCAGTCAGTGCTCTAAACTGCTGAGCCATCTCTCCAGCCCCTATTTATTTTTGTTTTGTGTATGAGTGTTTTGCCTGCATGTATGTAAGCACAGCAGTGTCATGCAATGCCTTTGGAGACCAGAAGAGGGCCCCTGATCCCCTGGAACTGGGGTTTTGGATGGTTGTTAACAGCCATGTGGGTGCTGGGACTTATTGAGGTCCTCTGCAAAAGCAGCCAGTGCTATTAACCACCAAGTCACCTGTTTCTTCCTGTACAGAATAGAATCTGTCTCATGAATCAAATCCATGCCAAGTATAGCTATCTTCATTCCTTTTCCTATGGGTGTGATGAAACCCTCTGACAAAATCAGTTTAAAGGAGAAAGGGTTTATTTTAGTTCACAGGTCTAGGTTGTAGGTCATCATGGTGGGGAAGTTGAGGCAGCGTGGAGCAATTGGTCACATGACATCTGCTGTTAGCAGAGCACAAATGGCATGCAAGCTAGTGCTTGGTTCTCTTTCTCCATCACTTTGTCCAGGATCCCCTGCCTAGGGAATAGCCCTGCCCACAATTAAGATGGGTTTCCTTTTTCTTAGACCAGTCTGGCTTCGAATTCGATCACACAGACATCCTCTTCCCTCTGCCTGCTTAGTACTGAGACTAAAGGCATGTGCCACCACAGCTGGCTAGGGGTTTCCTTTTTCTTAAATATTTATTATATTTTTTCTTTTATGTGTATGAGTGTATTGCCTGCATGTATGGGAGTCCACCCATGTCATGCAATGCCTGAAGAGGTCAGAAGAGAGCATCAGATTCCCCTGGAACTAGAATTACAGATGGTTCTTAGCCACAATGTGGGTGGTGGGAATCAAACCAGGCTCATCCAAAGTGACTCCAAATTCTGTTGACAATTAATACTATCACAATGGTGAAGCAGTTTGAAGAATTCTGCCTCTCCCTGCCCCAAGTTCATGGTACAGATCTCGGCTGGGCCGGAAGTGGCATGAAGACCCAAGGCTGTGCTTAGAGGCCAATGGGGTGGGGCACAGCAGGTTCTGAGGCTGCTCTCTGCTCCCCCACACAGATTCATAATAGGGAGTTATCACAACCCAGCATGGCACAGTCCAGCAGGAGGAAAGTGGTCTGTTGTTGAAATTAAAAGTCAAGTATGTGTCTGAAAATGATGTTAATGGATTCAGATACAGAAGACAGGCACAAAAATGTTCATAGCAGCTTCCTTAACAATGGGCAATGCTAAAAAGTAATAATAAAAAGCCAGGCATGGTAGCACATGCCTTTAATCCCAGCACCTGGGAGGTAGAGGCAGGTGCCAGCCTGGTCTATGTTGTAAGTTCCAGACCAGCTGGAACTACCTAAAAACAACATCGACAACAACAAACAAAACCCAAACAATAATAATGGCCAAAATTTGGAATGCCTGTGATCTCCGTACTTGGGAGTTGGAGGCAGGGGGTGGGGGGGATATAGGAGTTCAAGGATAGCCTGAGTTACATGAGACACTGTCTCAAAAGAAAGTAACTGAGGAATGTAGCTCAAAGATAGAATGCGCCTGATTCCTATGCAAAAGGCCCTGGTTTCAATCCTCAACATTGAGTAAAAAAAGATTAACAATTTCATTGCCAGCAGGCAGATGTCTATGACTTGCCTACATAGCAAGTTCCAGGCCAGTCAGAGCTACATAGTAAGACTTTGTTTTCAAAAAAGCTTAATAAATAAATTGTGATAGATACACTTCATATTTGGTTATATTTCTTTTTTTCCAAACATGCCGAGCAAGTGGTTTACCATTGATCTACAACCCTAATCCCGATATACACTTACATTTCTACAGTGAAATGCTACTCAGTAATGAAAAAGAATTATTACGAGCATCTGCAGAAAGGAGATAAATTTCACAGGCATAATGCTGAGTCAAAGATATTGGACAAATAGAAACCACATCCTGTATGATTCTACTTATATGAGGTTTAAGAACAGGAAATAGAAGTTTGTGACAACACATTTCTTAATTGTGGCTTCTTTGGAGGGGTGTGGCCTGGGAGAAAGCATTCTTGTTCTATGGTGCTGGGATGTGGGACTACTTTATATCTTGAGCTGAGTGATGGTTACATGAGCGTATACATGTGGAAACTCACTGGGATGTACACTTAAGCATATATGTTATAGCATAATGAGAATGTCTGCCAGGTGCCACTAAAATCCTACTGTCCCCCAAAATGCCCCAAGCACTCCAGCAGCCCTGGGCACCTACAGCAAGTTGGATAAAGATAGGCTTTGCCTAAGGGAAGGGGAGGAGGATGTAAGCCAAGTGAGATCAAGGACTCTCCCAGAGAGGACAGGATGGACTTGGATTTTTTTTTAACCCTTTGAGACAGGCTCTTATGTAGTGCAGGCTAGTCTCAAACTCAATGCATAGCCCAACCTGGTCTTGAACTCCTAATCCTGCTGTCCCTGTCTCTTGAGTGATGGGATTACAGGCATGGACCACTGCGGGGGCTTGGGAACAAAGAGTTTTGAACTGAGGGACCTGCTTGCATGAAAGGCTGGCAGCAGACCTCCGGGGCACTTGATGATTCAGTGGGGGAGGGGGGTGGGGCTCATGGGGGCTGCGATGGGGCTGGCTCTGTCAGCCGTGAAGGACTTTCTCTGTGATCTGTACAGTGGGGAGCGTCCAAGAGACTCAAGCATGACTGACAGGATCAGGCTTGTGTTTGGGAAAGATCCCGGTGGCTGCTGTGCAGGAGGAAGATGCATGGCCTGAGCAGCCTCAGGAGAATGGGGAGGCCAGCCTGTACTCTATTCAGTTGGCCTCACTAGTTGGCTCAGCAGCACTGCTGCCTCCACGTGGGCCCACCCCGGCTAATCGCAGTCTTTCCTCTGCACCACTGAGGGGTGGACTCCAGCATCTGGAGACCCTGGGAACGCTCCTGCAGCCTCCTGCCACTCATCCACCTGATAATCACACCTGATTATCCAGCAGTCTCTCCAGGTCCCTGTGGGGTCAGAAGTTTCTCTGACATCCTGATACAAGAACCCCCAAATTGGCATCTCCCCACTAGATAAAACGGATGTCTCTCCATCAGTTCCAAGGCTGGAGGGTTTTCTGTCTTCCCTCTAAAGTCCCCAGTGTCTTGCCTCCACCTGGGCTTCCTCAAAGCCCCCTGGCTGATCTCCCGCAGGACTGATAATTCTTCTCTCAGACCATCCACTTCTCCTCTCCTCCTCTTCCCTTGGTGTCCCTAGAGGATGCCCTGGTCTCTGCAGCTAAGGCCCTGGATGCAGTTGCTAGAAGGCTTCAGCTTACCTGTAGAAGCCACTGACAGATGTGAGGGCAGGGGGAGGGAAGGACCAGGCTGTCTGTCCTGTCCTACTGGGGGCCCAGCCTAGGCTGGTATCTTCCCTTCCTCCTCACTCCTGCTGTGGGATACAGCCCCCAGTGCATCATCATGTCTCATTCTTGTCCACAAAGCTGTTCACACTCCTCTCCTCATCTTTTCATTTACATTCTTTTCATTAAGCCTGGTAGTATGCCCTGAGTTTCCCACAGTGAAGGACAGATACACTCCCTAGCTAGGCTTCATCTCCCTCTGTCTTTGGTGACCTCGGACAGGTTGCTGCTTATAGAATACCCAAACCCTGTGTATATTCCAGTCACACACAAAGACTAAGGGGACAAAGCTAGAAGACATTTCAAGGCAACAGCAAAAACTACTATCCTAGATCTCTACTCCTCTAGGCTGTTTGGTGCACAAGCCCCAACCTGGTCAGACAGAGTCTGACCAGACTAGGTGTGTGCCCAGCCCTGGCCTCAGGGTGAATTCACAGATGTTGTTAAATAGAGATCTTGGATGGATTTTTGTGTACATCACCTTCTGGAAGTAGACCCTTCTGGATTCTAGAATACAGACGGATGGTGAATAAAAGCTGCCTTTTCCAGAAGACCTCTGTTGGCTTTTACTCCTGCTCACCAGTATTACGGCGAGATGTGAAAAAACATCCATCCTCGGAGGAAGAGGTTTCAGAAGTCTCTGTTGAAGAGATGTATCATGTCTCGTTGTGCTCAGGTTCTCCAAGGCTCTTATTGAGGAGGATGAGGGGTCTTTCTGATGGATGGCATTAGATTTCCTTAAAAGAAGATCCCAGGATATTGGCCTTTTCTGGTCATTTGGAGATTGTGTTGTACTCTGCTCCTCTTGATGGGAGGATAGCCTCCTGGCTTATGCTCCCAAAACCACGGCGAAGGAGAATGGAGCATCTTAACCAAGGCCACCATCTCCTTTTGAGGCAAAGTGGTGCACCAGGGAGATGAGAGAGGCCCGAGGACCAAAAAATCCTTTCATACTTGCCGTCTATTGGAAAGTGAGAATCTGTTTGTGTAATCACCCAGAACTGATGATATCATAGAAGTTGAACTTGTTCGGGGGATAAAACAATTTTCTGGGTCAGTCATTATTTTGGAAACACCAGTGTTAGAACAGCAATGAACATGCATGAGCAGGTATCTCTGTAGTAGGATACTGAGTCTTTTGGGTAAACGCCCGAGAAAGGTAGGGCTGAATCACATGCAGACCTATTTCAAGCTTTCTGAGGGACCTCCACACTGATTTCAGTAGCGGTTACACCACTTGGCACTCCCACTAGCTGTGAATAAGTGTGCCCCTAGCCCACATTTGTTGTTTGTTGTTTGGATCTTAGCCATTCTGACTTGGGTAAGATAAAATTTCAAAGTAGTTTTAATGTGCATTTCTTTGATGGCTAAGGATGTTGAACATAAAAAAATATTTCTCAGCTATTTGTGTTTTGTCTTTTGAGAACTCTCTGTTTAATTCCTTGCCTCAATTGCTTTTCTTTTTCTTTTTTTCTTTTTTTGAAGCAGGGTCTCCCTGTAGCCTCAGCTGGCCTGGAACTCACTATGTAGACCAGCCTTTTCCTCCGTGTGCTGGGATTAAACGTATGTACTGTCACGTCCAGCTCCTTGCCCCAATTTTTCAATTGTATTAAAAAAGAAAAATTTAGTCTTTTGAGTCCTTTGTATAGTCTAGGCACTAGCTGTCTGTCAGGTGTATAGCCGACAAATACTTTTTCCCCATTCTCTAGGCTCCACCTTCACTCACTTGATAGTGCCTTTTGCTGTACAGAAGCTTTTTAGTTTCATGAGGTCCTGTTTCTCAATGGTTGGTCTTAAAGGCTGCACTATTGGGGTCTTGTTCATAAAGCCCTTTCCCATGCCTCCAAGTTCCGGTGCATTTCCCTACTTTCTTCTCTATCAGATTCAAGAACTTGAGTTTTGTGCAGGGGGAGAGAGAGGGATCTAGTTTCATTTTTCTACACATGGCTATCCAGTTTGAACAGCACCATTTGAAGGTGTTGTCTTTTCTTCGATGTATATTTTTTGCCCTTTTGTAAAAATCAGGTGGCTGTAAGTGTATTGACTTAAATCTGGGTCCACAATTCTAGTCCATTGATCAATGTGTCTGTTTTTGTGCCAGTAAAATACTGTTTTATTATTATTGCTCTGTAGTATGATTTGAAATCAGGGTTGGTGATGCCTCCAGCTCTTTTTCTATTGTTCAAAACTGTTTTGCTGTCCTGTTTTTGTGCTTCTGTGTGAAAGCTGAGATTATTTTTTCAATAACTGTGAAGAATTGTGTTGGAATTCTAATGGGGATTGCACTGAATCTGTAGATTCTTTTTGATAAGATGACTATTTTCACAATATTGATCCCATCGATCTATGAGCATGTCAGGTCTTTCCATCTTCTTGTATCTTTTCAATTTCTTTCTTCAATGTCCTGAAGTATTTACTATATGAGTCTTACTTCCTTGGTTAAATTTATTCCACCCTATCTTATTTTATTGAGGTGATTATTAATGGGATGGTTTCCTAGCTTCTTAGCATGTTTGTTGTTGATACGTAGATGACTACTGATTCTTGTGTACTAATTTTGTATCCTGCTACTTTGCTGAATGTGTTTATCAGCTCCAGGAGTTTTCTCTGGTATTTTAGTGTCTTTTATGTATAGAACCATATCATCTGCAATTAAGGATACTTTTGGCTTCTTCCTTTCCAATTTGTGTCCCCTTTATCTCCTTCACTTGTCTTATTGCTCTTACTAAAACTTCAAGTACTATACTGAACAGATGTGGAGAGAGTAGACATCTTTGCTCAATTTTTGGTTTTAGTTTTGTGGTTTTTTTTTTTTCATTTAGGGTAATGTTGGTTATAGGCTTGATGTATATAGCCTCTATTATGTTGTGTAAGTTCCCCTAAATTCTCCATGAGTCATATCATTAAGGAATATTGGATTTTGCAAAAGACCTTTTCTGTATCTAAAGAGATAATCCTGTGATTTCTGCCCTTGAATCTGTTTATGAGTTGGATTACATTTGTTGATTTACATATGTTGACCCAATCCTGGATCTCTGGGATGCTGCCAGCTTGATCATGGTAGATGATCTTTTTGATGTGTATTGAATTCTGTTTGCAAGTAGTTTATTGAGAATCTTTGCACCTATGTCCATCAGGAAGATTGCCCTGTAATTTTCTTTTTTGTTGGATCTTTGTCTGGTTTTGGTATCAGATTAATACTAGCTTCAGAAATAGAATTAGAAGTGTCCCTTCCTTTCCTATTTTACAGAATAATTCCAGGACTAAGTTTTCCTTTAAAAGTAATGTTTATATAACACTTACACACACAGCACATTTACCTCTCTGGTGAATGTATGTTTCATTTATGTATGTGTGATGTTAAATATGTAATTAACTCTCCGTTGGATCCTCCACGGAGTATCTAGCCACTCTTCCCAACCAACTGTATGTAATTTGGCTGTATTTACACATGGTCTCCTGGATTTGGGGAGGGCTAAATTATATAATCCGGGGAAGGCTAGGAAGAGAAGGCTTGGCCCATGCTGGGTAAGGGCTTTCCAGTGTGCATACCCTCAGGTCATTCATACACTTCAGCAATCCCTCAGTTATCTCAGTAAGTAAGCTCAGTAAATTCATTCGTACCCGAGTAAAACTTTAATCAAACATTGGCTTGACACTAGAACCTTAGAAGGAAATAAGAATTGCTTAGTATCCCCAGGAAAAGAATTCTCACAACAGATGAGAAAGCCTAAGCAAGTGATGAAGGTCTGTGTAGGTTTATTATGATATATAAAGGATGAGACAAAAATAATATACACATAATCTTAAAATTTCTAAGGTCATAGTTTAGTCAGCTAGTTTAAGGAACAAAATATATGTCTAGTCAACGTTTATCTGAGCACATTTGATTTTTTAACCCAAGATTTATCTATATAGCACATGGTAATTAAAAGCACCTGACTAGTGGAACTAACCTTATTGGATGTTTAACAGCCATACTTTGAAGCCTATACCAATCTGGTCAGAGGGACTTAAAGGACAGTTTTTGCTCCTGGCCCTCCAAGGTCGACTAAGTTCCATGGAACTATGGAGCATCTCTCAATATATCCTGTAACTGTGGTTAATCACCTATCCTCTTGTTCAGGGAGGTCATGGAGACCCCACGAGATGGACTTGAATCAGTGTCCAGTCTACAAAGAGGAGGGTCAACTCAAAGGAATCATTTCCTCCATGCTTCCAAGAGAAGCCAACAATGGTCGAGCAGGACCTTTGACTTATCTTCACATAGATGGAACTGATAAAAGAAGGGAGCCAGGGGCTCCTCCCAAGCCCATGAGACCCCTGAGGAACAGATCCTCAAACAAGCTTAAGAGTACAAATAAATTGATTTGGGCCAACTGTATGGTCTTAAACACCCAAAAGGTAAGTATAACCAAAGAGTAAAGTGATCAGTATATTTCTTTAAGAGTTCAAGGGATTACATTTCCCAGACAATAGGCTTAAGTCCATATAAAAAGTTATTTCAGATAATTATTTCTCATTGATGATTTTGTTCCTAATCAGGAAGTGCTGCTCAGATGTAAGGCTTCAAATCTTGGACTGCAATACTGTAATGCCCACCTGTAGCTAAGGGAGACAACCCACTATTGTTCTAAAATGATGGTGAAATTTGTTTTCTCCCCTTACCTAGAAGCCTTTGAGAGGGAACTGACACTGATTCTAACCACTCCAAGTTATCAAAGTGCCTGAAAGAAAATCCTGAATCCATGAAATGAAATTTGCCCTTTTCTGACTTTTTTCTAGTTCCCTGTCTAGAACTTGTAATGTTAATTACTATTACCTTTACTTCTCCTTCGCATCTCTTATTCACCAGTCAAGGACTTTCTTTTCCCCCTACAGATAAGGGTTATGCAATTTGGGAGTCTTTTAGATAGACCCAATGAAGGGTACCTCACCCTGCATCTCTGTTCAGCATGGAAGAAGCCAGAGTGGTCTCTGTCCCAATTCCCTATCCACAAGCTGGGTAGTCTCTTCAGAAGATGGTGTGATAAGAATAGGTGTTGGAATTGGCTAGACAGTTAGTATAAAAAGACCCCAAAGAAAAGTAGCCAGTTTCTTGGCTAAAAGTCAAAATGTCCTTGGGCCTCTTAGCAACACACTCCATTCCAATGGCCAAAAATGTCAAAAACATTTGGGAGCTTGTATCTAATCCCTAAAAGATTTTAAGGATACCTCTTCAGAGGGGGCAATGTTAGAGTAGCAAAAATCCCCATTAAAAAAAAAAAAAAAGAAGGCTGGGCATGGTGGTGCACGGTTTTAATCCTAGCATTTGGGAGGCACAGGCAAGTGAATCTTTGTGAGTTAGAGGCCAGCCTGTTCTACATAGTGAGTTCCAGGACAGTTAGGGCTACAAGGAGACCCTGTCTCCAAAAGACCAAAAGAAAAAAAACAAAAAACAAAAAAACCACAACAAATCTTGAAGCCTTAATAGTGCCTAAAAATAAATAAAGCGGAGTTTAAAGGTTTGTAGTATGTGATGACTGCATGTTAAACTTGAGTCTACATTCAGCTGAGAATTACTTGAGATAAGTCTTTTTTTTTTTTTGGTCTTTTTGACACAGGGTCTCCCTGTAGTCACAGCTGTCCTGGAACTCACAGAGATCTGCCTGCCTCTTCCTCCTGAGTGCTGGGATTAAAGGCGTGTGCCACCACACCTGGCAAGATAACAGTCTTTAATAACCAGTTCTCCTAGTTGAGGCAGCAAAAGAGGAAAATCAGAACTCATGACAGACTGATAGGAAAACAGCCTCTCTATTGTAGTCTTAGGGATTGTCACATACACTGATAAACACAGACAGACTAAACAGACACACAGACAGACAGACAGACAGAAAACTTAATTTTACACACATAGAGATGAAATAAAAATTAAAAAATGGGAGCTGGAGAAATGGCTCAGTGTTTAAGAGCACTGACTGCCCTTGCAGAGAACCCAGGTTCAATTCCCAGCACCCACATGGCAGCTACGAACCGTTCCTTAACTCCAGTTCCAGGGGATTCCGAAGCCCTCTTCTGATCTCTGCGACATTGCACAACACGGGTGCACTCACATGCATACAGGCAATACACTCATACATATAAAATAAAAAAATAAATAAAATATATGAAAAATAAAAATTGGTAGTCGCATGTCTACTGCTGTTTTATAATGTATTTTATTAAGGCACATCTTGTTGGCTAAAACTAATGCTATGGGTGTGTATGGGTCAGTGAAACGTCCTTGTTAATAGAGGTTCCTTCTCATCCAGTCACCAGTGGGCCAGATAACCCTTTTGCATGTCTCAGGTCAAGGAGCAGGTTCACCAATGTCTTATGTATGTCTTCCAGAAGAACTGTTAGAGATCATTTCAACTCAAGAATGAGGTTTTCCTGCTGATGAGACTCTATAAAAGTAGGTTTAACACATCAGTGGTATTGATTGTGAAATAAGAAAAGGTAAAAGAGAAAAAAGTAAAACTACAAATTAAGAAGGAATGTGAAAGCAGTAACATATAACCTCAATACCATATGCTATCTCTATGTGGGATCAGAAGTTAATAAGCTGAGCTGGTATTTAAAGAAAACTGGATTCTGAACTTCTAAGATTCACCTAAGCATGACAACAAAATAAAATATTCCTTATCATCACATTAGTGAAAAAAAATCTTCCTTCAGATCCCCAAGATTCAGTATAAAGTCCACCAAGAATGTGCTCTCTCTCTTCCTCTCTCTCTTTCTCTCTCTATAATATATATCCCCGTGTGTATATGTATCTGTGTATATGGGTAGTGCAGAGTCAAATGTATCTTAGACTAGCCTAAAAATCACTATGTAGCTGAGGATGACTTGAACCCTTGAGACTGCAGGTGCAGGTGTACACCCCTATATCCAGGTTTTTTTCCTTTTTCTTTTTAAAAATATTTTATTATTATTAACAGAGCATAAGGTAGGGGTTTATTTACAGAAGAGAGGGTCCCCCACATTTATGGATGCACCAAAATAAGTTTGTACTTAAGTCCACATCCAATACAGATCCTGTGACCTCCCAAAAGCCACACAAAATAGAGAGGTGCCTCTTGATGTTCTCAGCTTATAATTCCTTTGCTCTTCCCCCCACATGCAGCTGAGGTTGACTGATTGGGTGGGATGGGTAACTGACTCCTCCTTTGACTCCTTGATGAGCGTGGGAAGGAGGTGTGACTATAGCTTGCCAGCATAGTGGTCGGATGACATTTCCCATTAACTCCACCCCTTCCTCCAGCTCATATCCAGTTTTATGCATTGCTGGGAATCAAACCCAGGGCTTCATGTATACTAAGAAAACACTCTAACAACTAAATCACAAGGAAATTCCAAACACCCTCTAAGTGTGTGCTTTTCTCTGAATAAAACTTCGCAATTCCTTGCTGTGATCCACTCCCTGAATTATTTTTCTGGTGGCGTCAAGAACCTAGAAACATGGGGTAGATGTCCCTACCTGCTCTCTCTCTGAGTCACTCCCAGCCTTCACCACTACTAACACCATTGATGAATCAGAGCCAGTAGTTCACAAGGAATTGGTGACTATGCTTCCAACTATAAGAACATCTTTTCTAGGACTGGAATCAGCACAAATGGACAAATGATGCTATTAGGGTACTTGCCCCTTCAAATCCTGTGAATGGAAAGTGGGGTGAGTGAATAGTATAGAATGAGAGTCTGTTCCCCTGGGCATTTAATAAATCCACTTATACCACAGTTCTTCCCACATAGTACTAAAGTTAAAATCCTAGCTCTCTCTGTGTCTCTGTCTCTCTCTCTCTCTCTCTGATGTCAAAAGACACAAGCTCTTTATTTTGTAACCATCCCAACTTACAAACACATTCAATCCCCATTACATACTACCCAGCCCTGCCTTAAACAAAATTGCACCCACTGTGAAAATGCAAGTATACAACAGCATTTGCTAAGATCCTTACAAAAAAACAGCAGCCTTGAACGGTCTTTAGAACAACCTCCAGCATCTTAATATCCTGTGACCCAAAAACCTGAACCCTGGAGGGAGAAGGTATTCCTGAGGCAACAAGAAAGGCACAGTCAATGGGATAAGAAGCCACTTTGAGGCAAAGGCACTCCACTCCTGCTGAGTCAGAGCCACGCAAGTTTCACTTTATTTGTAGTTTTACTTTTTGCTCTTTTACCTCTTCTTATTTCAGGATCTGGTCCCTTGGGCAGAGCTGTGAGTAGATGGGGCTTAAAACTCTTTTCACTCAGCTCTACACTCTCTGTACACATTTTCTATGCTGATCCTCATTCAAGTGGCCTTAACCCATCACCAACAAAGCATCAAGTAAAGTGGCCATCAGCTGTATTGCCCGAGTATACAACTTGCTCATTGAAGATCTATATACGAAGACGAAGCACACAACAAATATTCCTATGACTACAAGTGTACTTGGGTCACATATGGTGGAGTCAACTTAACGTGTATTAAGGAGATCCACACTGGATATCTGTGTTGAAACACAGGAGAAAGCACGTGGTCTTCACATACAAAAGAAATGAAAAAGATTCCGTCTTTGGGGACCCCAATCAAGGTTTGGAAAGCCCTTGTTGACCGAAGAAATAAACTCTCCAGAGTTATTTTACAATGTTCTTGTCTAGTGAGTGACCATTAATTGTTAAAGATTTGGTGAATTGGCAGAGTCCATGGACAAGTCCATGGATTTAAGACATAAAAAATGATTCCATAAATCATTTAAGATAGTCTTAGGAAGAAGATTATGTAACTGTTTTCAGTCCTAGAGATTATAGGTGGGTATTGGCATCAAGGCAAGGCCATTTCCCTCCACTGTTACCATTCTGATTCCAAATTTCCCCTTACTGCTTTACATTATTTATTATTTCCTTTTGGAATCACATAAATGCAGTCTAGCATGAAGACATGCCTGACAGAATCCTACATGCTGCTGTTGGAAGCACAACATAAAGGTGAGATGCACACAAGTTTTCTGCAAGATTCAGACAGTGACACCTCAGTTTTCATGCAGTGACTGTGTTGTTAGTGTGGGGCCATTCAGTGTTTGAAAACCAAGATGGGGATTTTTCCCAGAGACCATGTACCCAGACCAATCCTGCCTTTTTAGACTCCTTCTCTCCTCCTAAGCTCCTTTCAGATACATAGGCAGCAGGTTGCCACAAAACAATCCGTAGGTGCCATCAAACACCAATGAGCCATAGAGTCAGTAAAGATCTTTAAACAGAGAGATCCAGGTTCAGGGACACCCATACATCCCCAGTCATGAGGTTACTCCAGGGGGAAGATGGTCCCATATATAAGGACATAGTGGTCTTGGAAATCAAAATATTGCTAGACAAGATTCCTGCTTCCATGCTTAATTCTCAGATGGGACTTGAATCTAAGTAGCACTGAGTTTCCAGGCACTGTTCTGTGCAGTTTTCACATGTTCTATCTATCATTTTTACAACAGCCCTGTGACTGTGGTTCCCAAAGTTCAATAGAGGTCAGAATCATCCTGAGGCCTTAAAAACAGTTCAGACGGCTGGCCACCACTCCCTGCAGCTCTGATGGTCTGGGGTAGATTTTGGAACCCTCTTTCTTAACAAGCTCCTTTGTGCAGATGAAAGCTTCCTAACATGACCAGGGCTTAGAAATGGCTGCTGAGATGTAGATCCCTCAACCTCATTCCTCCATTCAATCCATATGATTTGCTTGGAAAACTCAATTTTGGGAGTCCAGTGGCACCAGGACTACCCTGAATCCATGGGAGATGAAGGTGCTTACTTCCCTGGTCTAACACTGGAAAAAGAAAATGTAAGTGCTCACCCAAAGGATGGCCCCACACCTATCACATGCAGGCACCACTAACTGGACTCCATGGTTTATTAAAAAAAAAAGAGCAAATAAAAAGGATAGGTGGACATGTTGGTGTGGTTCAGATAGAATGTAAAAGAGCAGTGGGGGTTGGATATGATCAAGGTACATTGCATGCATGTATGAAATTGCCAAAGAATGAATAAAAGTATTAGCAAGTAAGAAAATAAAATCATAATGTGGATGCTAATAGTGTATGGTCAGCCTGTCTTTGTATAGTTGGACTTCTGTCAGATCACTCCTGTAACTTTTCTGCATTCTGAAATTATTGCAACAAACATACATTACATAGATCTTATCTTCAAAAAAACCTGGGACTGGAGAGATAACTCAGTGGTTAAAAGCACTGACTGTTCTTGCAGAAAACTTGGGTTTGATTCCCAGTACCCACATGGCAGCTAACAACCATCCCAAACTCATCCCAGTTCCAGGGGATCCAACACCATCATCTGTCCTCCACAGGCACTGCATGACATGGGTGCACTTACATATATACAGGCATAACACTTATGCACATAAAATCCAGGAAACATAGTTAAACTGTTGTATAAAAGAAAATTATTCTGTGGCACTGGTTAAAATATGGGTAGAAGACATTTAGTAAGGACCATAGAGATAGATATAGGGGCAACACAATGAGGGTTCTGCACTGAGGGGAAGAGATGCCTCTCAGTACCACATGCAGGTGGGTAGGAAGGATTTTATAGCCAAGAACCTGAATGAGGCTCCATGGATGCAAAATCAAGGAGAAGAAACATCAGAGGTGAAGGGGATTCTGGCTAGGCAGATGGACAGGAGTCTTGCCACAGACTGTCTAGGTGAAGAGATCTCATCTGGGGCATGCAAGGGAGGGAGGCTGCTAATCAGATATGGAAGATAATCAGAGAGGAATGATGGAGGTTTGCACTGAACTGATTACCAAGATTCCTGGCCTCTGAAATCTGAATAGCGCAGGGCCACGTACTATCAACAGATTTTTAATAAATATATATTTCAATAATGATAGCATTAAGTATCCTTCAGTGTTTCTCCTACATTTAGAGATTTTTTGGGTTAGATTTAGATTTTGTGCACATTGAGTACAATATGCTTGACTCTAAAGTGGAGGATGGGGGCTTCAGCCTCACTTTCAGAACCAGCTTCTCAGTGAGCTCAAACAGTATGTGACAGTTTACCAAAATGGTGTTCATTATTGGCTGTAAATTCACACAGGGTTATCTGGAAACCCCTTTTCTTGAGCCACCAACCAGGCAAAATGTCAGGATGATATATGACCTAAGATCTGAAGGTTGGGTCCCTTTCCTTCTCTGTAGGGTTCCCACGCTCACCTCTCACAGTCCACTGTGGCAACCCACACCCACACCCCCTGGACAGTATGGGATCGGAACTCAGTACATGCCTGGAGTCTCCAAACTTGCAGGCCCAGTCTGGTTGCAGACACAGCCAATCACAAGGAAGGCAAGATTGAAGGGTGGGGCCACCTAGCTAAAGATTTGGTATTAAAGTCTGAGTGAGGTGCAGAGGGGCCACATCCTGGGATTTCAGCAATCTTGGAAGACCTGAGTCTGTGGAGTGCACCAAGGCTGCAGCGCCACCCCAGGTGAGACACTGGCTCTGCCAACCAGGATGGGAATGACACTCAGGGGTGCCTTGAGAGACTCTTTGGAAAAATCATCCAGATCCCTCTGGAATGAGAACATCTCTGCAACCTGGTGTGAGGAAATGGAGGAGGGTGGGTGGGAAATCTAAAGAGATAAGAGCCCTCTCAGCGGTCTAGTTTTGCATAGGGTCCCACTAAGTGCAAGTCTGGGCCTGGCCACAGAGAATGATCCTCTTCCATGTCATCACTAGATAAGATCCTCTCTTCCAGAGTGGTGAGTGCAGAAGTAGTAGTAGATGGCATGTCCCTTGCTGGGTCCTACTAGGAGTGCTGCTTAGGAGACCCAGAAAATCCTGGGCCTGGTAATCCTGGGAGTGGCCTACCCTTGTACCAAACGTACACTAGGGGCTCTGGCTTCTGGTGGCTTGGCCATATGAACCTTTCCTCTTTGAAGTAGTGAGTGGGGATTTTGGTGACATAATTCCAAGTGTGGGACAGAGCTGTTATTTTTCCAAGATTCTGTAGGGAGAACAAGACCTTTATGGTAATGTTTTCATTCAAGAGGGGAAGTTTCAAGACAAGCCTGTCTCCCTCTGTATATTAGGCAGAACTAGGTGCCACATGGCCTTATCTCCTGGAGTTCCCTTTGTACTTTAGAGCAGATGCTGCATTAGAGAAGATTTGTTCAGTCAAGTATGTCCTAAGTACCTAGTTAGTTTTATCTTTTGAACCTTGAGGTGCATTGAGGGCCTTCTGATAACATGTTTGCAGTACACATGTGGTTTTCATTCCTAGAACTCTGACCATGTGCTCTTCATTTTGGTGGACCAACTAAATGCCATACACGGCTTCTTTAGTCCAATCACATGCTTAGCCTTTTAAAAAAATTTTTTGGATAAATATTTGGGAGAGTAGTTCAAATAATTTCACCCACTATGTATGCCTTAATTGCTCAGGAAGGAGTAAGGAGGCATTTTAGAAGCATTAGTGCAGTGACATCTTCCACTGTCTTCTCTCTAGGTTCTTGAGATGTGATTCTTGCTGTCATCCTTTGGTTAGAAGTGGCGTCAGCTGCTCCATCACTGGATCCCAGTTTGGATGCTGAGTGGCAGGTACAGAAGACAAACTTTGAGAAAATATACAGCCCAGTGATTAATATGGTAACTACTCAGAAGGAGGGTGGTCTTTTTGTTGCAAGTTATGGGCATAAAAGAGGACACAGAGATCAACCGTCACCAAGGACTTGTTAAAGACATTCACTATGACCACAGGGTGGCCAGTATCCCAGTTCCTCATGGTGTGGTGAGTAGTTAGCTGCAGTGTATAGCTCCCTGGCCATGGCTCCTCTTCACCAGTGGGAGGAAGTCCCCTTAGTCAGCTTATGTGTGGGCTTAGGTAGAAAGAAATATTTCCACTGCATTTATTTCTAGGATGAGGAAGGAGAGAGGAGAGAATATGGGAGAATTTGAATTATGATCACACTGCATAATAGGGAAAATGCCCAGGGGGAGCACGACTTCACCATGGAAATGAATGCCTTCAGTGACATGCTGAGTGGTGTGGATGTCTTAACACTGTGTCTTCTCTTCAGTCTTCCACAAGTAACCTATTGTTTTTCACTGTTTTATTTACTTTTCCTTGAAGGCTAGTGAAGAATTCAGGGAAATGATGATCCAGTGCAGAATAAGGGGAAAATTATCCAGAAACGTCTGGTTGATGATGTCCCCAAATCCGTGGATTGGAGAGAGAAAGGCTACGTGACACCTGTGCAGAGACATATGATTCCCACCTTCCTCAACACCTGTGGAGACAAGAAGTCACTGACATTCTCATCTGGTTGACTGTGGAACCACAAGCTGTTTTTTGATAAAATACTCAGCCATGTGAATATTGTTGGAGTTGTTGTTTTTCCGTAGATGACAACCTTTTCTTCTTTCCTCAGGGAAAATGTACAAAATGTACAAAATGTAATTCCTGTTGAGCTTCTAACGCAGTTGGTACCATAGGGCAGGTATTCCGGAAATCAGGCAAACGTCCTATTGAGAATACAGAATCTGGTGGACTGTTCTTGACCTCAAGGCATTAAGGTTTTCCATGCTGGTGGTAGTGAGATTGTCTTCCAGTATGTGAAGGGTCTGGAAGTAACCATGTCTCTTACTCCTTTACCTTTAAAGGAGGAATCCTGCAGGAACAACCCTGAGAATGCTACAGTTGATGTCACAGGCTTTGTGCAAATCCTGGTGAAGGAGCATGCCCTTATGAATGCCATAGCACCAATAGGGCCTGTCTCTTCCAGAACTGATGATAGACATCATTCTTTCCCTCTAGACATGAATGAAGAATATTTGTGACACCACCATGTCATGCGATCTTGATGATCTCTTTTTTCAGTTTTTAAAACTGCATTTAAGGCCAGGCGTCATGGTGCACACCTTTAATTCCAGCACTCGGGAGGCAGAGGCAGGTGGATCTCTGTGAGTTCAAGGCCAGCCTTGTCTACATAGTGAGTTCCAGGACAGCTGGGGCTACAGGGAGACTCTGTCTCAAAAAGATCAAAAAAAGCCCAAAAAACCAAAAAATCTACACCTTAGGTATAGCAATACAAATTTATATATTAAATAACAATATAGTAGAATGATTTGCTATAGTTTAAAAGAGGAGAAAGATGAGAAAATTCCATGTCACAAAACCCATTTCCCAGCACCAAAATTTAAAACTCAACATTTTCTAAGGGGGTCAATGTGACGAATGTATTCAGTGACCCATCATATTTCTTTCCTGTTGCACCGGTGATCAGTGGAATTAAAAAGAAAACCCAACTTTGACAATCACTGCTGAAAATGGAAAAAAAAAACATGTTAGATTCTTTTGGAATGCAAAAATGTTTTTTTGCTACTTCAACACACAGAAAGTTGAATTTACATATAAACCATACATACAGCAAAACTATGGTGGAGTAGAAACTTGAAAAAATATTAGCTTTACGTCTTCCTTCATGATTTGTGACTCTTTTGCCTACACTCTGTGTGAAATCCTCTCCTTGTCTCCTGTGTGTGTGTGTGTGTGTGTGTGTGTGTGTGTGTGTGTAGCAGGCCAAGTTCTGCATATGACGGAGAAGATGTGGTATTGATCTTTTTGAATTTGAGTCACCTTGCTTAATATTATACTTTCTACCTTCAATTTTCCTGAGGTAAAGATTTCTTCCCATTCTGTGGGCAGTCCATTTGCTATAAGTTCTTTTGTTGTGCAGAAAATTTTAATTTCATATAGTGTCGTCTCTTACTCTTGGTGACAGTTCCTGCGCTGTTGGAGTTCCCTGTTCAGAAACTTCTTGTCTATCCCAGTATCTTTTTAAAAAAGACTTTACTTGTATGTATGTCTGTGTATGCCACATCTCTGCTGGTGCCTGAGGAGCACAGAATAGGGTGCCAGATCCCCTGGAGCTGGAGTTACAGGCAGTTGGAAGCTACTTGCTGTGGGTGCTCAACCTGCTTTCTTATACAATACAAAACAGCCTGCCCAGTGGCCTGGGCCCTCCCACATCACTCAAAAATCAAGAAAATACCCCACAGACACAACCACAGGCCAGTCCAAAGAAGGAAATTCCCCAAGTGAGGCTCCTTCTAACTGGGTGTGTCAAGTTGACAACTAAAGCTATCCAATACACTAATTTAATACAGTTTTTTGGTATTATTGTCCTATTTTTGTTTAATTAATTAATTAATTAAGCTTTTGGCCTTTTTGTGACAGGGTCTCCCTGTAGCCCCAGCTGTCCTAGAACTCACTATGTAGACCAGGCTGGCCTTGAACTCACAGAAATCCGCCTGCCTCTGCCTCCCAAGTGCTGGGATTAAAGGCATGTGCCACCATGCCTGGCTTGTCCTAATTTTTATTAGTTCTGTTAATTTTTGAGCATGCCTAATTGACACATTAGCACTTATCATAGGCAAAATAGTATGAGTAAAATGGTCTATTTATTGTCTACTATTTATCTGCCATCTATCCATCTACCTATCATCTATCTATCTATCATCTATCTATCTATCTATCTATCTATCTATCTATTCTATCTATCTATCTATCTATCTATCTATCTATCATCTATCATCATCTACCATCTAGCTATCATCTATATATCATCAACTACCATCTATCATCTTTCTATCCATCTATTCATCATCTGTCTATCATCATTATCCACATGCCTACCTATGGCTTAGTACTATCTGTGGGCTCAAACATCAAGCACAGGTCTTAAATATATCCCCAATGGATAACAGAAAGACCAGCATGGACACATTTTATGCCTTCTGTCAGTGACTGCATCCAACCAGATATTTTATTGGAGCCAAGATTGATTGATAAGGTATAAAGATGAAGGAAATTTATTTTTCCTTTGGAACTGATTCCTAAATTGCTTTAGTTTGTTTTATTTAAAAAATTTTATTTTATTGACACCTAATATTCATGGGGAACATTTTTGAATTAAACACATGTATGGAACACGTAGCAACAAAACCAGTGTAATTGCCACTGAAATTACTAAAATATTAGAATATCTATGAATCTTCAAAGCCTTTTCTTCTAGTCATTTGAAACTTCATTTCAGTCATTTTTGGTGTACTGTAGTTCTATAAGGTCTTCCCCTCTCAACTGTATTTTCTACATATTATCCACTCTCCCTCTGCACTCCTTTGATGGTTAACTTGACACACCTGGGAAGAGGGAACCTCACTTGAGAACTTTCCTCCATCAACTTGGCCTGTGTCATGTCTGTGGGGGCATTTTCTTGATTATGAATTGGTGTAGGAGGGCCCAGCCACCACTGTGGGTGGTGCCAGCTCCGGGCAGGCAGTCCAGGGTTGTACATGAAAACCTGTTGAGCACAAGCAAGAGGAAGCAAACCAGTAAGCAACATTCCTCCACAGTCTCTGCTTCAGTTCCTGCCTTGAGTTTCTGTGCTGCTGCTCCTCTGTGATGGAGTGTGACCTAGGAATTTTAAGATCAAATAAACCTTTCCCCCCACCAATTTAATTTTGGCTGTGGTGTTTTATCAAAGCAATAGAAAGAAAACTAGACTAATGCCTCCATTTCCCATTCCTTCTAAATTTTCAGTGTGTTCCACCCCACTTTCTATTATAAGTCTGGCCTTTTTAGCTGTATTAAAAATGTGCAATTTTTCCTTCTGCATCTTGTTTATTTATAATGTCCTCTAGTTCCATCCCTCTGGCTATATATATCAGTATTTCTTCCTTTATTCTTTGGCTGAACAATATCCCATTGCAGGGTGTATTTGTGTTCATACTTTAAAAAATATTTTATTTTGTTTATTATTTTTATTTGTGTATGAGTATATTGCCTGCATGTATGTAAGTGCATTCATGAGATGTGTTGACTCATATCATTTACTTGCTCTTTTTATAGCAGACTACTTCTTTTATTGTTATTAACATGCTTGAATTCTGTGTACAGTTCAAATATTAACTTTTTACCAGATGTTTAATTTACAAAGAATTTTTGACTCTTTGTAGATTATCTCTTCACTTTATTGATCATTTCCTTGGCTGTGAAAAAGCTTTTTTGCTTGATGTAAGTCCATCTGTCACCTTTTGCTTCCTGTGTTTTTTGGGTCCTGTCTAGAACATTATTATTATAACCAACTATAACAGCCCAGTATGGAGAAAATAATCTTGTACGTATATCACCCACTTTCAGGCTCTTATGCAAGACTATTGTGCAAGAAGGGAAAGAAAGAATATAGGCACTGGGGAAGGGGTGGAGTGCAATGTAGTTATTTCTTCTGGGTTTAGCATCATGACCATTGAGCAGATCTTCTGTTGTGAATACATAAGTACTTGGTTTCCAGTCATAACAATTAAATAGCTGTAGTGATGCAGCTGATAGATAGGTCTATGATAATGATAACAAGACCATTAGCATTCCCAGGTGGGAATAAGGGAGGGAGCAACAGGAACCTCACCTGAAATTCCAGTCTTGACGGGTACCTTCTGCCCCAATTCTAGGTTATCCTGCCTCAGTCACATGTCGTCTCTGAGTAGTAATAGAACTTGTACAATGAAATTTTGATGAGTTTGCAGTTATCTCCAGTTGCTCACTGACAATGAATTGGCCTTGGGGTGGGTGGGATTTTTGGTGATGAAATTTCACAGGTGTCACTTATGATTCTATAAGTAACTCTAGTAAGCCTGTTGAATCTCCATTTTGGACTACTATCTTTTGTCGGGCAGTGTCTTCTCTATCAGAGGTGAACAGATAGTACTTTATGTCTCCTCAGGAAATGCATGCAACACTTCTCATGAGAAAGCATACAAGTTGTGTGAGACAGACTTGAGCCTAGGGTGATATTGCAACTGTCAGGGTCACATGGTTTCCAGGAATCCAGGCTCTGTAATCTGAAACCCAGTATGCTAATGAGGAATCCTACCCTCTATTCTGTGATAGGACGTTAAGGCTGTTATGCTAATAGGATGCTAACTCTGCTATGCTAATAAGGTATCCTACTTGCTGTGTTGTGATTGGACCACTACCCCTATATAAGCTTGTGCCTTCCTGCAAAAAACCAGACTTGTGTCACTGAACCTGGTCTCCTGTGTCTGAATGCGGCTCAGCTGACACAGTCTCCTCACCAGCCCTGGGGTCTGGGACCGGGCAGTAGCAGCAATGACAGGAGGCAGCACAGAGCAAGCAGAAGAGCTGCCTCAGCACCAGGGGAGCAGAAGAGTAGCCTCAGCCCAGGGCAGGCAGAAGAGTAGCCTCAGCCTAGGGTGAGCGGAGGAGCAGCCTCGACTCCAGTGAGAATGAAGGAGTGGCACCCACGAGAATGGAGGAGCAGCTGCCACTGGCAGTGACCGCAACAAGTGACCAATTGGCTTATGAAAAATGAAATATTAGAAGTTCAAGACTCCAAAAGTCAAATAGGGACTGAAGAGATGGCTCAGTGGTTAAGAGCACTTGCTGCTCTCACAGAAGAACTGGGTTTGATTCTGAGCACCCACATGGCATTTAACTCCAGTTCCAGAGGCTCCAACACTCTTTTCTTTCCCTGTGGGCACTGCATGACATGGGTGCATACATGCAGGCATAGCACTCATACACATAAAAAATAAATCCAAAAAAAAAATTCAAATAAAAATTAATCAGAAACCCTCCTCAATAGCCTAAATCAAGTAGAAGAAGGAATATCTGATTTTGAAGACAAATCAGAAGAAATATATTCTGGGAGCAAGAAGAAAGAAACTCCAGCATGACCACAGCTTTCAGTTAGTCTGTATTTCAATAGGAGGCTGTCATAGGGGGATCACATGTTGGAGGCCTAACTGGGTCATAGATTTTTTTTTCATATTTGTATTTTATTTTATTTATTTTAAAATTTATTGAATTTTTGTGTATTTCATGAAGAACATCTCAAACAATCTTAATGATCTTTATAGTCCTGTTCCCACTGGCACCCTCCACTGGAGCCCATATATTCTGTCATCCCTGTTAGGGCCCATTGGGTTGTCCGTGTCCCCAGCCATTCCCCAGTACAAGTCTGTCCACTGAGTCTAGTCAGCCTATCTAGAGTCCCCCATTTTAGGAAGATCGGCTCTCCATCTAGCAACAATCAGTTGCCAACATTCCTTCAGATAAGATTGAGATCTGCTGGGTTATTGTCTGCATGAGTGTGCTGGATAGCTTTAGTGTCAACTTGACACACTTGGGTTGAGGGAGCCTCAATTGGGGAATTAACTCTATTGGAACAGCCTGTGGCCATGTCTGAGGGGCATCTCCTTGATGAGTGATGTGGGAGGGCCCAGCCCATTGTGGGTGGTGCCACCCCTGGGCAAGTGGGCCTGTGTTGCATAAGAAAGCAGGCTGAGCAGGGGCCAGGGGATCAAGCCAGTAAGCAGCGTTCCTCCATGGCCTGTGCTCCAGCTCCTGCTTCCAGGTTCCTTCCCTGAGTTCCTACCTTGGACTCCCTGATGAACTGAAACCTGGGAGTTGTGAGCTGAATAAACCCTTTCTTCCCAAAGTTGGTATTGGTCAGAGCATTTTGTCACAGCAATGAAAAAACAAACTAAGACAATGAGTTTGCATGGGACTTGTGTATGCTGACACCATTGCCATAGAATCATATGACCAGGTTCCCAGTAACTTGTAGGACTCTGTTTCCATATGGTCATGCACCTCCTCCCTGGCTTTTATACTCTTTCCACCCCCTCTTCTGTGATGGTGCCTGAGCCTTGGGTGAGTGAAATTTAATAAAGGGGTCCTGTCCAAGGACCATCATTCAGCAGACTCTTGGTCTCTACACTTGGGCCATTTGTGACTTTTTGTGTTCCTGGCCTCTGCTGCATGAGGGAGTTTCATTATTGAGAACTGAAAGATTCATTAGTGTCCTCTTCTTTATCCATGTTCTATGTTCCATGAGCCTTAGGTGTAGAAGTTGTGTTGTAGATGTGTCACTTAGGTCTCGGCAATTCATGGACAATGTCCATGTGTGACCAGTTGTGGTACTTGGTACTAATCCCTGACAGGTGCAAAATGAGCTTCTTTGATGAGTGGTGACTTGGATATTTGTATATATAAGGACTGATGGATGGATAGATAGATAATAGATAGACAAACAGATGATAGATAGATAGATAGATAGATAGATAGATAGATAGATAGATAGATAGATAGATGTTGAAGATAGTAAGAAATCATAATGTGACAGTCTTGGGGTTTTCTCTAAGATCTATGGCCACTCCAGCCACGTATATTGGGTTATGTTTACAATACCACACTTGAGTTTCCTCCCTTTAAGTGGGTGTTTAGTCAAATTAGGTGGCTGTTGATTGCCCCCAAAATAAGAGTGCCACCACTGCACCAATGACTTATGCTGTGCTGGCCATTTATATGGTTATTTGGTCTTGAAATTAGCATTGGATCATCTGTTGATGTTTTCCCTTGACACCTTCATAGCGCTCTCCAAAGCTATGAGAGCTAGCCTTCAGGTGAAGTGGTTGCAGGTCAGTTGCAGCTCT
Source organism: Nannospalax galili (assembly GCF_000622305.1). NCBI lineage: Eukaryota > Metazoa > Chordata > Mammalia > Rodentia > Spalacidae > Nannospalax > Nannospalax galili. The sequence continues at coordinate 1,963,148 of NW_008338289.1, read as the reverse complement.
ACTGCTCCAAATCCTGTGCCCAAAGTATGTTCTGTCTTCAGCAGAAGGGTCTTACCTTCAAGTTCTGGGAGGCCACCAAGAGCTTTGGCAATATTCTGAGTGATTTGGGGAGTCTCTTGGACCACTATGGCCAACAACTCAAAGGAAGGTGTCTCCTGTCTGGCACTGTTTCTTGTTAAGTAACCTTCAGCTATATATATATGGACTCATGTAGAGATAATGTATGTGTAATTTGTCAGTATGTTGTTGGACTAATATGGTTCCCCTGTTTTTTATTTTAAAACTAGCTAGGCATTATTTATCCTCTCTCTCTCTCTCTCTCTCTCTCTCTCTCTCTCTCTGTGTGTGTGTGTGTGTCTCTCTGTCTCTCTCTCTCTCTGTCTAACCCTTTTCCTAAGGTTTCCCCATTCAAAGTACCCCCATTTTCCCCATTTCCCCTTTGATAATACCTATCTCCTATGGTCCCAACTCTCTTGAGATCTTTCTTTCCCTTTATCCCCAAGGTTCCTTGTATAACCCTTCCTCCTCCCCTCCCATTTAAACAACCCCATTTTTATCCACTTCTCCATTAGTAACACCTGTTTCCTCCTGTTCTGTTCTCTCTCAGGTTGTTTCTTTTCTTTTAACTCCCTGATTCCTTTTCATTATCCTGGTTTCTATAGTTATGTTTGGATACATCATACTCACTTATAAGGCTTTAGTGCTAGGATCCACATATGAGGGAGAGAATATACGTTGTTTGTTTTTCTGAGTCTGTATTATTTCACTTAGTATAAAAGTTTCTAGATCCATCCATTTACCTGCAAAATTCATTATTTCATCTTTCTTTACTGCTGAGTAGAACTCCATTGTGTAAGTGTACCACATTTTCATTATCCACTTGTCAGTTGAGGGACACTTAGGTTGCTTCCATCTCTTAGCTATTGTGAAAAGAGCAGCAATAAACATGGATGTACAAGTGTCTCTGCAATAGGATGAGTCCTTTGGGTAAATGCCAAGGAGTGATCCAATATAGTAGGTTCATTTTTTTGTTTCTTAAGGGTTCTCCACACTGCTTTCTATAGCAGTTGAACAAGTTTGCAACCCCATCAGCAGTGGATGAGCATTCGTCTTTCCCCACATCCTCTCCAACATTTGGTATCTTTTGTTCTCTTGATCTTAGCCAGTCTGACTGGGATAAGATGAAATCTTAAAGTGGTTTTAATTTGCATTTCCCTAATTACTAACAATGTTGAACACCTTTTAAGATGCTTCTTAGCCATCTTTATTTCTTTTGAGAACTCTCTGTTCAGATCTTTAGTCCATCTTTTAATTGGGTTACTTCCTTTCTTGACTCTGTTTTTTGAGTTCTTGATGTATTCTGGATAACATCCAGAATCTCTGTCAGATATTTCGCTGGTGAAGATTTTTTTCCCACTCTGTGGGTTTTCTACCTCACTTCCTTGGTTGCTTCCTTTGATGTACAGAAGCTTTTTAGTTTAATGAGGTCCCATTTGCTGATTCTTGACCTTATTTCCTGAACAATTGATGTCCCATTTAGAAAATCCTTTCCTAAACCTATATCTGGTAGGTTATTGCCAATGTTTTCTTCTAACAGTTTCAAAGTTTCGGGTTTCACATTGAGGTCTTTGGTTCATTTGGAGTTGGCCTTTGTGCAAGGTGAAAGGGGTCTAGTTTTATTCTTCTACATGTGGAGATCCAGTATTGCCAGCACCATTTGCCGAACATGCTGTCTTTCCTCCAGTGAATATTCTTGGCCCCTTTGTCAAATATCGGGTGGCTGAAATTGCATGTACTCTCATTTGGGTCTGTTGGTTAATTGGGCTAGGGGTCTGTCAATCTTCTTTATCTTTTCAAAGAACCAGCTCTTGGATTCATTGATTCTTCGTATTGGTTTCTTTATTTCTATTTCATTAATTTCTGCTCTGATTTTTAATACTTCTTGTCTGCTGGGTTTGGGTTTCATTTGTTGTTGCTTTTCTCATTTGTTTGTGTTTTTCTGATTTTTTTTTTTGGTCTTTTTGAGACAGGGTCTCCCTGTAGCCCCAGCTATCCTGAAACTCACTATGTAGACCAGGCTGGCCTTGAATTCACAGAGATCTGCCTGCCTCTGCCTCCCTAGTGCTGGGATTAAAGGTGTGCGCTACCACACCTGGCTCTGATTTTTTAATGTAGGCACTTAGAGCTATAAACTTCCTTAAGGACTGCTTTCAAAGCTTCCCAGAGGTTTTGTTGTATTGTATTGTCCTTTTCATTTAGTTCCAGAAATACTTTTATTTCTTTCTTAGTTTCTCCTTTGACCCATTCATCATTCAGGAGTGTGTTGTTTAATATCCATGTGTTTATGTAGTTACTAGAGATTCTTCCAGTGTTGATTTTAAGCTTTATTACATAGTGGTCTGATAGGATGCATGGAATTATTTCAATTTTTTCGTATTTGTTGAGGCTTGTTTTGTGCCCCAGTATGTGGTTAATTTTAGAGAAAGTTTCATGGGGCACTGAATAGAAAGTATATTCTTTGGTGTTTGGGTAGAATATTTGGTAGATGTCTGTTAGGTCCATTTGATGCATGGTATTGTTTTTTTTTTCAGATGTCTCTCTGTTAACTCTCTGCCCTGTTGACCTATCTAATGGAGACAATGGGGTATTGAAGTCCCCTACTATTAATGAGTTGGGGTTAATCTGGGTCTTAAAGTCCTGTAGTACTGTTTTTATGAAGTTGGGTGCACCACAGTTTAGTGCATATATGTTTATGATTATAATACCTTTTTGGTCAATTTTTCCTTTGATCATAATGAAATGGCCCTCTTTATCTCTTCGGATTAGTTTTAGTTTGAATTCTACTTTGTTAGATATTAGAGTTCTAACTCTTGCTTTTTTCTTTGTGCCATTTGCTTGGACTATTTTTTTCCACCCTTTCACTTTAAGGTAGTGCCTGCCTTTGAAAGTGAGGTAGGTTTCTTGCAGACAATAAAAAGATGGATTTTTTTCTTAATCCCTTCAACTAGTCTGTGTCTTTTGACTGGGGAGTTCAGTCCATTGATATTTAAAGTTATTAATGAAAGATGTATGTTGATTCCTGTTGTTTTAATTTCTGTTTGGATTCTTGTTGTACCCCTTGGGTACAGTCGTTTCTTTATTCAGCTCTTTGTATTGCTTCAAGAACTCTCTGGAGGGCTGGTTTTGTGGACACGAATTCTTTCAGCCTGTTTATGTCATGCAAGATTTTTCTTTCCCCTTCAGTTATGATAGACATTTTGGCTGGGTAAAGTAATCTGGGTTCGCCTCTGTGGTCATTTAGAACTGGGAATACTTTGGTGCAAGCTCTTCTTGCTTTCATAGTTTGCACTAAAAAGTCAACTATAATTCTGATGAGTTTTCCTTTATATGTGACTTGTTTTTCTTTTGCAGCTTTCAGTATTCTCTCTTTGTTTTGTGCATATAGTGTTTTCACTATGATATGCCATGGAGAGGTTTTTTTTCTGGTCCTGTCTATTTGGTGTTCTATATTCTTCTTGATTTGTATAGGCATATCTTTCTTCAATTTTGGGAAAGTTTCTTCTATAATCCTGTTGAAGATCTGGTCCATATAGTTATCCTGAGATTCTCCTCCCTCCTCTATACCTATAATGAATAAATTTGGTCTTTTTATTGTGTCACACATTTCCTGAATATTCCATTCCTCTATTTTCTTAAATTTTTCATAATCTTTGCTTGAGTGGTCCAATTCTTCAACTTTATCCTTCAGTGTTGATATTCTGTTTTCCATTTAATCCATTCTATTGGTGAGGCTTTCTCCTGTTGTTTCTAATTGTCCCATTGAGTGTTTCCTTCCTTCTTCATTTCAGCCTGAGTATTCTTCAATATTTCTAACTCTTCTGAATTCACTCGTTTATCCTTATCTTCTTTCAGTTCTTTGATTTATTTGTTTGTGTGTTCTTTAAATTCATTAAATTCTTTTATCATGTTTGTAATTGTTCTTTTGAATTCCAAGTCCTGTGTTATCTCTAGGGGTTTCTCATTGTACTCCTCTACAGGACTGTTTGTTCTTGGTGGGGACATATTATTTGGGTTTTTCATGTTATTATCTTTTTGCTGTGACTTTGGCATGTGGATTTCTTCTATAGTTACTGATTCTTGTGTAAGACTCAAGCCTTCCTTTGTTGAGTTTAGATCTTCTTCTGTTTGTACACTTTGTGTGCCTTTGTTGTTTACTTGTTGGGTATGAAAAGCTGGTTGGTCTAGGCTTCAGGTTCTCTCTTTTGATTTTATATTGGAGGGGCCAGATGGATTTAATCCTGCTGCACAGGAGTTCCCATGGAGGCCCAAGTCAGATGAGGATCAGATGCTCTCAGGCTTCCTCCTAAGGTCTGGATCCCTCTAGTCAACAGGCACAGTGCAATTTGGGAGGCTTGCTAGGTAGAGATATGATTCAGGAGTCTCAGGCAATCAGGGAAGGAGAATGATGTTAAGAATCCAGGGCAAGCAGGGAAGGAGGCTGGTCTGAGGAAACCCAGGAAGGTCGGGGACAGTGACAGCCAGGGATGAGGCTAGGGGACTAGACTGGAGTATTGGGTTGGTCTGGGTGCAAAGGATCAGGAAGCAGTGGGGAGTCTGGGCCAAGAGGGTAGTCCAGAGGTTTGGGGTACCAAAAGAAAAACTGGGCCAGTTCCCACATTAGAAGGTGAAATGGGATGTGGGATCTGGGAGGTAGAATCAGGTGGTGGGAGTCAAGGTGCAGTGGGTGGGGCCAAACTTACCAGGGAAAGACTCTGGCCTCAGGAATCTCAGGCAGGTTGGGGGTGGCACAGCTGGGGATGGAGATTGGTCTCAGGTGTGCAAAGGTGAGGTGGGAGGGCAGGCTTTGAAGGCTCCATGGGAGTGGACTGAAGAATTGGGTTGGTCTGGGTGTAAAGGATCAGGAAGCAGTGAAGAGCATGGGCCAAGAGGGTAGTCCAGAGGTCTGGGGTGCCAAGAGAAGAAGTGGGCCAGTGCCCACACTAGAAGGTGAAAGCCACAGAGAGTTTTGAAGGTCAGTCTGGACAAATTTATGAGGCCCAGTCTTTGATAGGGATATAAATCATTGGTAGAGCATTTGCCTTGTATGTGGAAAGCACTGGGTTCAATCTCTAGTACTGAAAAAAAGGAGAGAGAGAGAGAGAGAGAGAGAGAGAGAGAGAGAGAGAGATGCTCATACATGATTAAGCAACCAAACTAAAAAAATCCATGTGCTATAAGAAGCTCGGTTTCAAACTAAAGTCTTAGAAACCAATTCTGCATGTTCTAACAAAGAAGGGAGATGTGTTTGGGGAGAGAGAAGGAGGGAATGAGGGTGGGTGTGATTACAATATGCTGTATGCATGAATTAGGATTTCAAAGAATAAATAAGAGAGAAAACAGAAAACTTCCCCATCTGGGAAAAAGATACAGAAACAAATATTGTGTACATTTTAAACCTGCAAAGAACATGGCCAGAAAAGAACTTCTCCATGTATTTTGATTAAAATTCTGAGACTACAAAGCAAAGAATACTGAAAACTAAAAGAAATTTAACTTATTTAAAAGGCAAAGTTAATAGAATAACATCAGATATCTCATTGAAAACCAAAAGTAAGAAAAGCACGCAACATACTCCAGGCTCTGAAATTAAATAAATGTTTTACTTACTTTGTTATTTTTCCTCTTGCTCCAATAAAATACCAAGAGAAAAACAATGTGAGGGAGAAAGGGTCTATTTTGGCTCATAGGGTCTATTTGGCTCAGGTAGGTTGGTCCTGGCAGTAGGAACTTGAAATACCTTGTCACACTATTTCAGGTGCCAGGAAGCAGAGGGCAATTAATAGATGATGATATTCAGTTCTCTTTCCCCATTTGTATAGTCCAGGATCTTATCCAGAGGGTAGTTCCCACTCATAGTGGGCAGGTCATCCTCCATGAAATAATGTAATCAAGGTAATCCCCCCCCAAGACATGCCCAGATGCCCATCATCCTCAAGATTCGTGACTATTTCAAGTTGAAACTCATCACTATTGCAACTGCACCTGTGCTAGATAGATTTAGTGTCAACTTGACACACCTGGGTTGAGGCAGCCTCAATTGGAGAATTTCCTCTATTGGACTGGCCTGGGGTCATGTCTGAGGGGCATCTTCTTGATGAGTGATGTGGGAAGGCCCAGCCCACTGTGGGTGGTGCCACCTCTGGGCAGGTGGGCCTGTGTTGCATAAGAAAGCAGGCTGAGCAGGGGCCAGGGGAGCAAGCCAGTAAGCAGCATTCCTCCATGGCCTGTGCTCCAGCTCCTGCCTCCAGGTTCCTTCCCTGAGTTCCTATCTTGGGCTCCCTGATGAACTGTGACCTGGGAGATGTAAGCTGAAAAAATCCTTTCCTCCACAAGTTGGTATTGGTCAGAGTGTTTTGTCACAGCAATGGAGAACAAACTAGAACAGCACCCCTTGTCAACATAACCCCAAACACAGCACTTCTAAGCCATTATCTTCCACCTCTTCTCTCCATAGGCTAATGACCATCTTGTAGTGCATCCATCCAATATCAAAAGTCCCCATAATCAGCACCAGTGAGATGTCTCAGTGTGTAAGGTACTTGGCATTAAGCATGATGTCCTGAATTACATTCATAGGATGCACATGGTGGAAGGAGAGAACTCCCTCAAGTTGTCCTCCCTTATCTCTACAGGTACATCATAGCATGCACACCCATGTACACATAAATATTTGTACAAGTAAGTAAAGTCTATTTAATATGTCCCCTTAGTCAGTGATAATTCTTTATTATTATGATTAATTCTTTTAGAATTTCATAATGTATTTTGATAGTATTTGCCATATCCCCAATAGATCTAGCCCTTTTCCCTTATCCATGCAAATGTGTCTCTTTTTTTTTCTTTTTTAAACCCATTGAGTCTGATTTGATCTGGCCATATACTCTTGAGTGTGGCTGTCCACTGCAGTTTGTTTGTCCTACCTGAGGCCGCACCCTTAAAATTGACTCTCCCTCTTCCAACAGATATTGATTGCCAATAGCTCCTAAGCTAGGGTCGGGACTTGATAACTACCTCCCCTCTCCATGCTACAATTTTATCTGCATTGAACTTAAGAAAGTCTTGTACATGCTGTCCCAAACAATAATTTCATATGCACAACTGTTCTTTTGTGTCCGAAAAGCAGTTTTGTTGTAGTCACTAACTGCCTCTGGGTCTTATAACATTTCTGGTCCCTCTTCAGCAACAATCCCTAAGTCTTGGAAAGAGAAGTTATGATACATATGTCCCATTTAGGGCTGAGTATCCCATAGTCCTAGTCTTCTGTTCTCTGAACATTTACTAATTGTGAGTCTCTATGTTAATCACCACCTACTGTCAATAGTAGCCTCTCTGATTAGGGTTGAGAGTTGTACTAATCTATGGGTATAATGATAAATTCATTAGGAGACAGCTTAATACTATGCCCCTTTAGCAGAATAAGAGAAGTAGGTTCTCCCTTATGGTATATGACTTGTTTTGTCTCAGGTTCTTGGCTCCCAAAACAGTGCCAAGTGTGAATTCCATCTTGTGGAGTGAACTTTAAATCCAATCAGAAAATGGTTGGTTGCTCTGATGACATTAATGCCACTCTTGTACCATTAGCTAAATCTTGCCAGGCTGATTATTATTGTACCTCAAAAGTTTCACAGCTCAGTAAGATTGATGATTACTTTTCTTTTCACGCATAGCACCTTCCAACACTGAGAAGCTAGCCAGTAAGGATGAAGCTTCCAGGTTAGTTCCAGCTTGATTTATCCATGTTCTGTGACTCAAGTATGTAGTATATGTGGTGCCTACAGAAATAGGGTATTACAATCAAGTTATGGAGGATAACCAAGAACAAAGGCAATAACCTGTTCATAACTGGGGGAAGGCATGGTAGCAAGAAGCCTAGAGATCACATTTCTCTGTGTGTGTGTGTGTGTGTGTGTGTGTGCATGCGTGTAAGTGCATGTATGCAGGAAAGTGCACCTGTGTTGTGCAATGCCCTTAGAGGTCAGAAGAGGCTGTTGGATCCCCAGGGACTGGAGTTATGGACAGTTGTTAGCTGCCATGTGGGTTCTGGGATTCAAACCCAGGTCTTCTGCAAGGCCAACCAGTGTTTTCAACTGCTGAGCCATCTCTCCAGCCCCTGAAGATCACAATTCTATTCAAACAAAGGAGGAAGAAAGAGTGAATGGGAAGTTTGGCTATCAACTCTAAAATCTACTTCCAGTGGAATACTTTCTGCAACAAGGCTGTACCTGATAAACTTTTCCAAACAGTGTTGCCAACTGGGGACTGGGTATTCAAATATGTGAGCCTATGGGAGACATTTCTCCTTCCAAAAACCACACTGGGTCCTGTGTTTCCATATGAAATTTAAGATTCTTTTTTCAATTTTTGTGAGTAATCATATTTGAATTTAATGGGAATTTTGTTGAATTTGTAGATTGCTTTATGTAAGAGAGCCATTTTCACAATACTAATTCTACCAATCCATGAGCATGGTAGGTCTTTCTATCTTCTGGTATCTACTTCAATTTCTTTATTTAGTGTCCTAAGATTTTTATTGTACAAACCTGTCACTTCCTTGGTTAGATTTATTCTAAGGTATTATTTTTGAGGTTATTATGAATGGAATTGTTTCCCTGATTTCTTTCTTAGTATGTCTGTTGGTGACATATAGGAAGACTACTTATTTTGTGTGATACTCTTCTATCCTGCTACTTTGCTGAATATTTATCAGCTCTAAGAGTTTTCTAGAAGTCTTTAGGGTCTTTTGTATAGAATTACATCATCTGCAAATAAAGATATTTGACTTCTTCCTTTACAGTTTGTATCCCCTTTATTTCTGACACTTGCCTTATTGCTCTAGATAAAATTTCAAACACTATATTGAACAGAAATGAAGAAAGTGGGCATCCTTGTCTTGCTCCTGATTATAGTGGGAATGCTTTGAGTTTTTCTTTGTTTAGTATAATTTTTTTTGCTGTGAGCTTGTTGTATATTGCCTTTATGTTGAGATAGTCTGTATTCTTAGATTAGTAGTAGTTCTATACTTTAAACTTTCTAATCTAATTCTCCTAACTGTGAGTTACTATAAAATATAAAACAAGTTACATGCATCTAATTTAATGGCTCAGACAAAACTTTCACATTTCCCAAAGGAAGAATTGGGGCATAGCAAAGATTGATCAGACCACAGTAAGACCAAAATCCAGCAAACATCAAATCCGACAACTCCATATCTGGCACCTTGGACTCATGCTTGAGCTAATAGGTCTTCAAAGGACTTGGATAACCTCACCACTCTCACTCTCCTGCCTATTGAACAAAAACCCCTCCTTTGAACTGGTTTACTCTGTGTACATAACTGTCCTTGCTAGATGTCCCACAGTTCTAGCATCTCCGATATCCTTTACTCTCCACTGAAATTTCTGCTTTGCCTTCATAGATACATGCCTTGGCATCTCAAGGCCTCCTTTACAAAGACTCCAGCTCTTCCTCCCATGGCTTACTATCATTAGTTCTCTGGAACCACTGAGAAAGATGCCATGACCCATCAATTTTGCATCTTTTAAACTTCAAAACCAGTACCATGTGAATGCCACTATCAAGTTCTGCAGCCAGAAATTGTTCTGGGATGGAGACTGGCCTCCTTGGGCCACAGTTGCATCAGCTTCTGTGTGTTGAGTATGGGTAAAAACTTCTCCAGGAAGTGTTTTCGAGGAGCATGGAACCCCTTAGAAGTAGTCTCTGATTTAAATCAGTTTCTATCCCTTCAAGTGAACCTGGAACACCAATGAGGTGGAGCCTGCAATGTGCAGAGCTTTATCGTTAGGACACCTTTGCTATTGCCCCAGTGTGGCACAGGCTTCTCTTAGGTGGTGTTTGATGTTTTTGACAATTAATACTATTCTATGTTTTTCACCCTCCCTGTCTGAAACTTTAAACTTGCTCACACACATTTCCTCTGCCTAAAATTTTATTCCATTTTATTCAAATTCAGCTTTACCCAGATTCCTAGAACATAGAAAGAATGAAGCAAGGTTGTCAGCCAAAATATCACACAAATGGCCCCCAGATTTATTCCTGATAGTCTTTGTTCCCCTCTGAAACTTCCTGATCCAGACCTCTACTGTCTGTATTTCTCTCTACCAATTTGACAGTGAAGACTAGTCATCACATTGTCAATCAATATTAATATATCCAGCAAAATTACCTTTCAAAATTGATGGAAAAATAAATAGTTTACAAGACAAACACAAACTTAATTCATGACCACTAAAGGTAGTTTTGCAGAAGATGCTTAAAATGATGCTAAATACACAGGTGGAAAGGAGACAGTACAAACACAGGTCTCAAGAAAGATCCAATTTCATAAGTAACAGACAAAGGAAAACCATGAATGTGGCATGTATGTTCATTTTTATCATTTTTTTGGTAATAATGTTTTTATTGATTCTTTGAGAATTTCATACAAGGTATTTTGGTCATATTCAGACCCCTTCCACATCTTCTCTCAGATCTACCCTCACCTTTTTTACCAGCCCCTACTTCATAGCCTCTATTAATTTTTCAAGATCTATTGAGCCTAATTTGTGTCTCCCAAATGCTCTTGGATTTGGGTCCATTGCCTGGAGCCTGGTCAACCTACCCCGAATCACACCCTGAAAGAAAACTGAATCTCCCTCTCCCAGCATCTATCAATTGCCAATAATTCCTTAGCTACAGCTGGGGTTTCCTGCCCACCTCCCCACTCCATGATGGGTTTTTTTCTGGGTTGGGCTTGTGAGGGTTTTATTTTTATGTTAACACACATTTCACTGTGGCATTTCCATGCATATGAATTGTTACACCCTGTGCCCTTTTCTCATTTCTCATTTGTTCCCTCACCCATTGTCCTATCCCTTCACCTTCCTCCTAAAGCTTCCTTTCTTCCTCCAGCTACCCACCTTCTCATTTCTTATTAAATGAATTTCATTACCATTTCCCCACCTTTCTTTTTCTTTTCTTTTCTTTTCTTTTTTTTTTTTTTTTTTTTTTTTTATCTTTTTGAGCCAGGGTCTCCCTCCAGCTGGCCAGGATAGCTTTGAACTCACACCACCTGCCTCTGCTTCTGGAGTGCTGGAATTAAAGGCATGCACCACCACACCAAGCTGGAAACCGTATATTTTCACTGTTTGAAGTGTATCATTGCAGACTTTCATGATTTTCAAAGTTTCTGGTGAGATGATATTATTTTCATGTTTCTGCCTTTGTAGTGAGTTGGTGTTTTCCCTTGCATCTTTGTACGTTCTCTGCTCTGCACTTTCATATCTTGATTATAATATGGCATGGACAGATTCTCCTCTGTTCATGTCTGTTTGAGTTCCAATGATCTTGGGCTTGTATGTTTATTTCTTACTCTGTATTTTGGGAGTTTTGCGATATAATTTAATTGGCTAGATTCCTTATGGGTTTAGTGTTTATCTCTTCTCCTTCTTTTATCTCATTTATTCCTAAATTTAGTTCCTTGGCCATATCCCAGATTTCTAGAATATTCTACATGCTTTTTCCTTATTGAAATTTTGGAGGGATTTAACCAAACTTTTCCTCAGTCCCTGAGGTTTTTCCTTCTACTTGACTGAGTCCATTGGAAGCATCCCACTGTGGGTTTTATTTGATTCACTTGAGATGTTAATTTTCTAAATTTCTACTGGTTATTCTTTCCAAGATCTCAATTTCTTCCTCAAATTTTCTTCTTTAGTGCTCACTTTTTCAACCGTAATGCTGATTTTCTCATCCATTTTTCTCTGTAATACTGAATTTGCTCTGTAGGGCCCCGATTGAATTCATCTATTTGTTGCATGCTCCTTCAGTCTCTGGGTCTTTTTCCCAGAAATCTTCAGAAAACGTCATTGGACTTTCTATCTTCACAGTGTCCTGGATTTCAGTAGCTGAGGTATGATCACGTGAAGTCATGCTGCTTTGCTTTTTTATGTCTCTTGTTTTTCCTTCCTGTGTTTGTCCATCTATTGGTTTGAATATCTCTTCTTGGTTTGGAGGATGGAGACCTTTTTATTCAACAGCCTATTTTTAAAGACTCAGTCCCAGTACCACTCAAAAAGTAGGAGAAAAGAGCTGTAGCAACAACATAAAACCATAAAGGATATAAAAACACACCTTAAAATCAGTTACCACCCATTAATACTTCTAAAATGAGAATAGATTTAAAGGACAAAGCACCTGCTAGTGTGTAATGAAGTTAAAAAATTATTTCTGGTTATAGTCATGAACTGGACAAATGAAGGAAATGGAAGAAAGTTAAGAAAAGAGAATCAAGGTTAAATAAATGAAAGGGAAATAAGAAGGGGTTTATAGAAGTGTCACAGAGACGGAGATACTGGAAGCTGCTGAGAGAGGGAGAGTCTGTTTTCTTTAAGACTGTGGCCCCTTGCAGGTTGACCACTCTTCAGGGAATAGCCACAGACACAAGAGCACGTGGGAAGCACAAACTGAACTCACAACATTTAAAAGAAAAAGAAGAGGACAAAACATTTGTTGAACAGGGAAGGAGTAGACCTGGGAGGATGTGAGGAGTTCGGGAGGAGTTGTACAATATACAAAATATATTGTATGAAATTCTTGCAGAACTAGTAATTTTTTTTAAAGTATCTTGAAATAAATTTAAACAAGGAAGTGAAAGACTTCTTCAATGAGAACTTTAAGTCACATTAAAAAGAAATTGAGGATTGGAGAGATGACTCAATGGTTAAGAGCACCAGCTGTTCAGTTCCTGAAGGAGAGGAAGTGCCAGGCTTAAGCACGGGCTGCACTAGAGAACACAGCTTCAGCTTTGAAAGCACAGCCTGCACTTCACAAAATAGCCAAACTACAGTCTGCCTGGATGAGGGGATCTATGAGGAAACGACACACAAACTTATGGGACACTGGGGGCAGGGGGAGAGGTATATAAGGCTTGCACTTCCCAGCAATAAACAAGTCTGCAGCACCTTGCCTAGTGCCTGCTCTCACCCAACTCCTGGAGTCTGTGTGTTGATTCTATGCCACTCACACCCACCTTGGCTAGAACCCTCATCCCCTGCAGTCCCTTGTGGGCTGGACCCACGAGGAAACCTGCAACAGCTGGTGCCAGAACAAGGTTCTTGGCCCCCTGACGTTGGTGATGCCCCCAACTTCAGTTAGTTCAGTGAGTAGGCCCCAGGTTTTGTCTGTCCGTTTGGCTGCTTGAGGGTGAGAGAGTAGCCCCCTCCTCTGTCCCCTCTACCCTGTTTGTCATATTTGTTGTTAAATCAGGAAGGCACACTCCACCATGTGGTCCTGAAGGCCACATTGGCACCTTTCCCTTCTCAGCTTGTCCTGGTGAGTTCACATAAGGGCTGATCCACCCTGAACTCAGACCCCAGGCTTCAGGTCATCCTGTTGCCTGTCCTGGAGACACCCTGTGAACATACAGCTGGAGGTGTCACAGCCTTCAGATGTCCCTCACAAGCATAAGACATTTGGATCCAATACACCTTTTCATGTCAGGGTGGTTTATGTCCGAGTGGCTTATGGTCCTTGTTTGCTTCATTTGTGCCTCTTGGTAGTCACCTTTGCCTTTTACTTTTGTGGCGATCTCAAAAAACCTTCAATAGAGAACCCGAAGCTACTGTGCTCCCCTTTCCCTTCCGTAGCCTCTAGCCATTATTGCCAGCCTTAAAGCCACCTCCTCCGCCACCTCCTCCTCCAGTAGCAACAGTGACCGCCGTGGCGCTCGACCGGGCCACTCTCCTGGAGCTCAGGCAGGGGCTAGACAGGCCAAGGTAGCTGAGGTGGGGCCGGGGCACAGAAGGGGGTGATGGTGGAGGTGGCGCCAGGTTGGGATGGGGTCACAGATGCTGCAGATCCTCTGGCAGGGGGTGTGGGCCATGCTGAGTGGCTGGTACTATGATGTGCACCAGGCCACCTTCATGAATGCACTGCGCCTCTACCTGTGGCTCTTTCTGCTCAGCCTGCCCTTCACCTTCTACATAGCCCACCCACCCCTTGCTGCCCCTTGTCAGCCCATGTCTGCCTTTCCAGTTAATGTCAGCCCCAACACTGTGCAACAGCCATGGGTGCCCACCCCTCTCATGAACCTTGCACTCATCCGCAAAGCTGCCAACTAATCAGGACCTGACTCTCCATATTTTGAGCAAGTTCGCCACTCAAAGTATCCACTCACAGTCTGCCCTTCCTGGTATCCTAGCTCAGGGGAATGCCATCACAGATGCCCTGATCACGACAGTCCAGTCTAGCCCTTTAGAACAAGCAAGAGCTTTACATCAATAATTCCACCTGTCCCCTCAGAATAGTCATAAACTCCTCCCAGAAATCCCCATGTCCCAATGCAAGAAACTTATCCATTCATGTGCTACCTGTGCCCTGCTTATGCCTCTCAGGCCCCTTAACAGGGGAGGAGTGAATCCCCATGGTTTGATACCCAATGCCATTTGGCAGATGGATGTGACTCAATACCCCCCTTTTGGGAAATTGAGATTCGTTCATGCTGTAGTTGACACATGCTCCTCCCTTACTTATGCTTTAGCTCTCTCAGGGAAAAGACTATAGATGCCATTAAAGCTATAAAGTCTGCCACGTTAATCACGGGCATACCCTGGGTGCTTAAGACTGATAATGGGCCTGCTTATTCCTCTCAAGAATTCAATAAATTCCTCCTTGTTTCCTCCTGGGGAATCAAAAAATACCTTTGGTATTCGCTATAACCCACAAAGACAAGCCATTGTTGAAAGGACCAACAGGACACTTAAGTCCCTCCTGGCTAAAAGCCCCTTGGCTGAGGCCAAACGTGACCCTAATTTGACTCTTACTGAGGCTTTGTTCCACCTCAATTTCCTCATGTTAGATGACCAGAGTCTCAGTCCAGGATACAAACATTGGTCCTCTTTGCCTTGGGCTATGCCTCTGCCACTAGTCAGGTGGAGGGATCCGATTTTACTCCTGTGGCAGAAACCAGTACCCATCCTGACACGAGGATGAGGATACACTTGTATTTTTCCACAGGATGCTACAACCCCTATCTGGATTCCATCAAGAGAAATCCGGCCAGCTACGGAAACCCATCTGGAGACCAAGCCCAACTGCGAGTTTGATAAGCCATGGCATCTTTTTCTGGCTTTGTTATCTTTGGCACCCTTTTGTCCTTTGGCTGTACTTCTTCCCAGGCTTCAGATCTCTGGGCACTGGTCCCCTTGCCACCTCTGATCCTCCCTGTAGATGAAGTCACCCACTTTCCCAGTTCTCTTTACTACTAATGAAGGGTCCCTCAGTCTCCCCATCATGGAATTGATTCATGCGCCCATTCCCATAAATGGCGCATGGTCCCTTGCAGGATCACTCTGCTTCAGCCCAGTCCTTAACCCCTCCTCCCCTAATGTCTCTCACTGTCACTCCCTCTTTAACATCACAACAGGCGACTTTCATGGAAACCGAAGCCAGAGCTCCTCATGGGGCCTCAAAATCTGGTCTCCCTTAGTAAAAGATGCTTCTGAAACTACAGTGTCCTTCGTGGCTCCTGGGGCCACCACCCCTCCCCCCCAAGGGTCAGGCATCCTCCATGGACAAAGTGCCCTCCCACCTATAAACTTCCCACCACACTGTGCTTTCCTATTTCATGGGAACAGTGCATCCCGCTCACTCCTGGAGATACGCTCCCCTTTACAGATTATGATGGATGCCCTCAGGCTTCCTCCTTGGCAGCCTGGAGACACCTTGTCTCTACAAAATCCCCCTGAGGTCTGACAGGTCTGGCTTCCTAACATCTGAGAAGTGGCTGTGTAATTTCTTGCCCTCCTCCTCCCTCATGTGGTCATGCCAGAGGTCACACCCTTCGAGGGCTGGTAGCCATTGACGGGTAAGATGCTGATGGTCAGGATGACCTAAGACAGGCACAGTCCATCAAGATAAGTGTCCTCTGAGGTGGGGTCAACTATGTCAAGGCAAAGAACCTCAGCTCCCACTGACCTTTCTATAATAAAAAGGGATGGATATGTAGGAGAGGAAGTGCCAGGCTTAAGCACAGGCTGCACTAGAGAACACAGCTTCAGCTTTGAGACCGCAGCCTGTGCTTCTGCAAAATAGCCAACCCACAATCTGCCCAGGTGAGGGGATCTATCAGGAAGTGACACACCAACTTATGGGACACTGGGGACAGGGGGAGAGGTATATAAGGCTTTCACTTCCCAACAATAAATGAATCTGCAGCACCTCACCTAGTGCCTGCTCTCATCTGACTTCAGGAGTCTGTGTGTTGATTCCACGCCACTCACCCCTACCTCAGCCAGAACCCTCATTCTCTGCAGTCCCTCATGGGCTGGACCTGCAAGGAAACCTGCAACAAGTTTCCAGCACTCACATGGTGACTAACAACCATCCATAACTACAGTTCCAGGGAATCTGATGCCCTCTTCTGCCCTCCATGGATACTGCACTACATGGGTGCACTTACATATATGCAGGCAATTCACTCATACACATAAAATAAAAAATAATAAAATATTAAAAAGGACAAAAATAAAGAAGATATCAAAAGCTGGGAAGATCTCTCATGTCCATGGATTGGTGGATTGGTAGGATTAATATTGTGAAAATGGCCATCTTACCAAAAGCAATCTACAGGTTCAATGAATCCCCATCAAAATTCACCACAATTCTTCACAGAAATTGAAAAGAAAAGCTTAAAATTTATATGGAAACACAAAAGACCCAGATAGCCTAAATAATCCTGTGTAATAAAAAGGCTACTATAATTTGATTTCAAAATATATTACAGATCAATTATACTAAAGTAGTAACTATCATGAGTACAGATTGACAAGAAAGAAAGCATTATAAAACAATTACATTCAACCAGAGAGGATGCTGGATTTATTATTAAATAACAGATCACCATATTAATTCATTTGAGGAAATTATAGGAAATAAGAGTCTAAAGATGGTATTTAAAGATGCACTATGTGAATAAAGAGCTTGTGCATCCTGAGAAGTAGAATGCCTTGTTGAGAATTGAAATTATCAAGAGACAAGAGAACAGAGGTCGCATGATGACACCAAGAGCAAAATTAAGAAGGAAAATTTTTGTCACTCTTTAAAGATAACATTCCCCTTATGGTAGTGTATTATACAGTCCAAGTGAGAGTTGTCAAGTCAGAGGAATGTTATCTAGGTGTTGAGTCTCCTAGCTTCTGTGTGTGTGTGTGTGTGTGTGTGTGTGTGTGTGTGTGTGTTCCAAAAAGAGAAGAAGTAAACTGTTCAGGAAGACACCCACATGAGTGTCTTCCTCACAGACTGGGCATCCTCATTCCATAAGGGCAGGCAGGTCATAGTGGTGCCTGAGCATCCTTGGGGCCAAGGAAAAGACTGTTTGCCATTACAGGTGAAATGCTCTTTGTGGCAGGGCTTCAGAATAGCTGTGGTGTGTCCAAGTCAATGAGATGTCCATTTAGCCTGGTCAGGGTTTCAGAAGGTGAAGGATGCTCCTTGCAACTTATCAATGACAAGTGCTATATTTTGAGCAATATATCCAGTGACTAATTTTTTCACTGCTTACTATTTTACAAGTAGAGGCTATTTCAATGAAGTGTATAGAAGTGAAATTGTGTAGAGAGATTTAATGGCAGAATGAAAGACGACTTAAGCTCTACTGATACCTTCCCTGGTGACCAAGAGCACCGGGGTGGCTCTGACTCAACAGAGATGGAAAGTCCTTTCCCCAAGGCTTCTTTTCCTGTTTATTAGCTGTTTCCTGCTGATTGTGTCTTAGGGCTCAGAGGATTTTTCAACCCTAGGGTCCAGCCTCGAGGGTCACTGGGACTCAGTGATAGAAGCTCTTCTGTACACCATTCAAGGTATGTTATTCAAGAATACCTGAGGCAAGTTACTAATGTATGCTATATATATTCTCACCATCCTCTCCTTATAGGTTATAGACTGTCAAAGATGAGTTTGGATGGTATATGTTAGAGATGAAGAACATGTCTATAGGCTGGGAGGCATAAAATAAAGAGCAGATGCCTTTTGAGATCAGCCAAAGAATTGACACTAGATAGTGAATTCAGCCCTATAAATGTAGCCAGCTAGATGTAAGAAGCTTTGCCATGTAAATCTGCTTATGGGAAGTAGGAAGGCAAGAGTTTATGTCACTTGCTCTTGCTTGGTGACCCCACTTTTTCTTCATGGGAGTGTTGAAGAGATGAGTGCTCTTGGACTGGAGAGGTGGTTCAGCAGTGAAGAGCACTGGCTGCTCTTGCAGACAACCCGGGTTCAAATCCCAGCACCCACATGGCAGCTAACAACCATTCACAACTCCAGTTCCAAGGGATCCAGTGCCCTCTTCTGACTTCCATGAACATTGCACAACATGCGTGCATCTACCTACATGCAAACAATACACTCATATACATAAATAAGATAAAAAAGAGATGAATGTCCTAATAGAATTTAGCTGTTTACCTGTGATCACAATATTATGGCAAACTGAGTCCAGCCTCAGAAAAAGCAGACTTCACCAATTCCTGATGAACTACTTGCTCTGGGTCCTTAATGGTATTGATGGTAATAAAGACTGGGTATGTCTCAGAGACAGTGTAGGGTGAGACATCCATCAACCCAGTATTTCCAGGTTCTTGATACCAAATGAGAAAGACTTTGGAAAAGAGATCTGGAAATAGAGAATTTAGAAGAAGTTGTACTACAGACCAAAGTACCCACTCGAGGTGAGAGATCTTTAAGAGAGAGCCAACATTACAGAGTTTTGTGGGTGAAGAAAATCTTGGTGAAGAAGCAGAGGGGTCTATGGGTTCTATTTCATGTGGTGTTAACTGGCAATGAATGTTTATTTAATTAATGCTTCAAGGTGCGGGTTAGGTCAGATTTTTCTTTCAACACAAGCTTGGCTTGAATACTGCTGTTCCCACATCTGTATGGTATATGGTATTTAAGCTGTCAGTGCTTGCTTTTACATTCCTTCTTGATTTTTATTTATTTATATTCTTCCCCTTCATCACTTCCTGTGTCATGGTCAGATTGTATTTTAAATCCAATATGACTGAAATGTTAAATCTTCTATCTTATTTTCATTCTCTCATTAAGGCTTCTGCCTTTTTATTTTATTCCTTTCTTGATGATGTTTGATGGCACCAGAATGAAAGGAAGGTCCTGCAGCCACTGATGAGGATTGACTGATAGAGTCACTGGTTTCTAGAGGTCTTTGTTCGGATCCACTGGGGCTCTGACTGGAAATAGTGACTAACACTGATGGGCTAAGTTGGGAAATACTGTCTTTGGGAAAGTCACACTATATAACTGTTCTAACTAGATTCTGCCAAACAAATGTTGTATCTGTGCTCCGGAGCCATCTGCCAGTATAATTCTCATATCCATCACCAATGAATGCTGTCACATCATCAAAGAGATGGATGACACTATACGAGGTGTTTAACAGAATATCAGGAAGTCAAAGAACAGTATAGATAGAGTATTGAACCTCTACATACAAACAAGAAATATAGACCAAATACTTGCGATCTAAGTCTATTGGTGTCACAAATAGTAGAATAAGCTTACCAGTACTCACCATGGAGATTTTCAATGGCTACTTGTTATGAACTATAGGAGAAAACACGTGGTCTTCCCATATAAAAATGATGAGGAAGGCTCATAGTCTCCCTGGGGACTCCAACCAAGGAATAGAGGCTTTTTTTTTTTTTTTTAACCAAAGAACTAAATTCTCCAGAGTCATTTTACATTGATCTTGTCCAGTGAGTAAACAGCACATGCTAAAGATTTAGGAAATTGTCAGACTACAGAGAGGATTCCATGGTGTTATGACCCAGAGACTTCAGTGTGTTTTAATGGTCTTAGTAAGATGTTTATGCAATTCTTTCAGTATAACAGAGGTTTTAGGTTGACATTGGAGCCAGAGAAGTTCCATTTCCCTGTAGTGTTCACCACCCTGACTTCAAATTGCTCCTACTGTTTGCATCCTTTATAGTTCTTTCATGTACCAGATAGAGGAAAAATCAATAGATATTATATGTTTATTTCTGTGTTGGAAGCTACTTGAAATCCAAGCAGCTTGTTAAGCACTGAGAACTATTTTGTGGTGTTTTTCAGTTACACAGTGGTTCTGTGACTTACCTCATGAGGTTACTGTGAATAATGAGTTTAATTTTATCTAGGCTGTTTATAAAGTACCTGGAAAGTGGTTTCTCATTCAAGGTTAAGTATTTTAATAATTACGTAGGTGCTGATAAACACAGTGGAAAAATACACTCTTGAATCTGTAAAACAAAGGAAATAGGTTTGAAAATAAGACAATTCCCAAGAAAATATTAAAATTAAAGCAACAAATCAAATCACGTTTTGCTTATAAAATACATTAATTTGCATTTCACTAATGGCTAAGGTTGTTAAATATTTAAAAAAATATTTCTCAGTCATTTATCTTCTTGCCCCAATTTTTAATTGGATTGTTTGTTTTTTGATGTTTGATGGGGGTTTTTGTTTGTTTGCTTGTTTGTTTGATATCTCTATATATGCTGCATATGACTGTCTGCCTAATGCATAGCTGGTAAAGATGTTTTCCCATTCTCTAGACTGCCTCTTCACTCAAATGATGGTGTCTTTTGAGGTTAAGAAGCATTTTAGTTTCATGAGATCCCATTTGTCATTTGCTGATCTTAATGTCTGTGCTATCACGGTCCTGTTCATCAAGTCCTTTTCTGTGCCGCTAAGTTCCAATGTGTCCCCTACTTTCTCCTCTGTCGTATTCAAGATACCAAGTCTTATGTTGAGGTACTTGATACATATGGAGCTGAGTCTTGTTCAAGGGGAGACATAGAAATCTAGTTTCATTCTTCACGTGTAGCTATGCAGTTCGACAAGCACCATTGGCTGAACATGCTGCCTTTTGTCAAATGTGTGGTATTGGTCCCTTTTGTCAAAAATCAGGTGACTGTAAGTGCATGGACTTATATCTGGGTCCTCAATTGGTTCCATTTATCAGTGTGTCTGTTTTATAATAGTAGCATGCTATTTTTTGCATTTTATTGTACATCATTTTTAATTTTTATTGAATTTTTGTTTATTTCATACAGAAAATCATCTTTATACCCCCTTCCCCTTTGGCACCCTCCTATACCCCCCTACTGGAGTTCATACCTTCTATCATTTCTGTTAAGGCCTGTCGTAAAGTTAGTGTCCCTAGATGCCCCTCAGTGCAAGTTCATCCACTGGGATCTAGTCAGGCTGTCGAGAGTTCCTTGCTTTAAGATCAGCTCATTCTCACCCAACAGTAAGCAGCTGCTAAAAATTCTTCCACTAAGATCAGGGCCTGCTGTTCATGTCCACAGTTCTGTCCTGGGTTTTTGTCTGCTTAAATTTGCTTGGGCCTTGTATATTCTGACACCATTGCTGTAGGTTTATGTGAAGGTTTATGGTCATGCACCTTCACCCTGGCTCACAGTCTTTCTGCCCCCTCTTCTGAAATAACCCCTGAGCCTGGGTGGGTGAATTTTAATATAGGAGTCCTGTCCAAGGACCATCGTTCAGCAGACTCTTATTCTCTGTTTTGGCCATTTGTGACCTTTTGCATTCCTGGCCCTCTGTTGCAATGAGGAAGCTTCATTGATGAGAACTGAAAGATGCATTAGTGTTCTCTTCATCCCTTGTTCTATGTTCTGTGAACCTTAGGTGTAGAGGCTGCATCCTAGATGTGCCACTTAAGCTTGGGAAATTCACAGACAATCTTTGTGTGTGATCAGTTGTAGAACTCTGTAACTATATCTGTCTTTTGAAAAAGAAGCTTCTTGGATGGGTGGTGACTGAGACTTGTCTATAGAATTAAGGATCCATATTACATTTGTCTAGGGATGTGACAGCCTTGGAGTTTGCTCTAAGATCTGTGACCTCTCCAGCTATGTGTATTTGGCTAGGTTTATAGTGCTACATATGAGTTTCCTCCAATTGGATGGGCTTTAAATCCAATTAGGTAGCTGTTGATTACCCCCAGGATAAAAGTGCCACTACTGCACCAATGTTGTTTGCTGTACTGGTCATTGATGTGGTTTTTAGGCCTTGAAGGTATGGTTGGATCATTGATTGATGTTCTCCCTTAGCAGCTTGCATGGTGGTATCCAAAGTTATGAGAGTTAGCCTTCAGGAGAGGTGACTTCCAGGTCAGTTCCAAATCCATTGCTTCAAATCCTATGTCTGAACTATGTCTTGTCTTATCAATAGGGTCTTACCATCAAGTTCTGGGTGATAATCAAGGACTGTGGCAATAGCCAATGTAATTTTGGGAGTCTCTTGGATAACCCTGGCCAACAACTCAAAAAAAGGTTTGTCCTGTCTGGCACAGTTTCTTGTTATGTCGTCTTCAGCTATGCTTGTGGACTCGTGTAGAGATATTGTATGTGTCATTTTTCAGTAGGTTTTTGGACTAAGATGATTCCCTCTGGTTCTTTATACTAGCTAGGCACTATTTATCTATTCTTTTTCTTGCCCTATCTTATCCTCCCTCCCTGCTATCTCAATTTAAAGTGTCCTCATTTTTCCCATTTCTCCCTTGATAATTTCTATCTACTATGGTCTTATCTCTCCTGAGCTCCTTCTTCCCCTTTATCCCCATAGTGCCTTGTATAGCCCTCCTCTTCCCCCTCCCATTTAATTACATTCCCTTTACACATTTCTCTCTTAGCAACACATGACTCCTACTATTCTTCTCTCTCAGGTTCCTTTGTTCCCTTTACCTCTTTGGTTCCCTTCCATTTTCCTGGTTCCTGCTGTTACATCAGGATATGTATTCACTTATAAGGAAGTAGCATGCTATTTTTATTACTATAGATCTGCAGCATATTTTGAAATCAGGGACAGAGATGCCTCCAGCATTTTTTATTTTTCAGAACTGTTTTTGCTATTTTGAGTTTGTTGTTGTTGTTCTTACCCCCAGTCAGAATGGCTAATACATGAAAAAAAAAAAAAAAAAAAAAAAAAAAAAAAAAAAAAAACCAAAAAATCCGCAAATGATTACAGAGGTTGGGTAGGATGTGGGGAAAGGGGAACACTTATTCACTCCTAGTGAGAGAGTGCAACCTGGTGCAGCCACTGTGGAAGTCTATGTGGAGGTTCCTCAAAAATATAAAAATAGATCTAATTCCTTGTCCAGCCATACCACTCTTGGGCATATACCCAAAGAACTTTGTATCCTACTACAGAGAAAACTGTTAATACAGGTTCATTCCTACTCTATTTACAATAACCAAGAAATGGAAAAAAAAAAAAAAACCTCGATGTCCATCAACAGATGAATGGTACAGTTACACAATGGAATATTATTCATTTGTTAATGAAAATGAAATTATTAAATTGGCAGGTAAATCAAAGGAGATGGAAACAGTCATCCTAAGTGAGAGATCACTCAGACACAGAAAAGCAAATGTTACATGTCCTCTATCATAAGTGGATGCTAGCTCTCTATCTTTAGATAGGTGTGTTTCAGCTGGAAAATCCTTAGAGACCAGAAGCTAAAAGGGGCCATGGTGGAGACGGGAGGGGGCTGTTCATGAGAGGGGAAGTAAAATGCAGTGATATAAATAGGAAAGGGGAATGGTCGATAGAATAGGTTTAATGGATGGGGAATGGGAGAGCAGGGCAGAAGAGGGAGTAAGAGGAAGAGGGGTAACTAACACTAAAAGCCTTTTGAAAGAATCATATGGAAACCTATGATAGAAACCTCTATGGAAACGTGTGTGTGTGTGTGTATGTGTGTGTGAGTGTGTGGGTGTGGGTGTGGGTGTGTATGTACAATAT
Organism: Nannospalax galili; assembly: GCF_000622305.1. Classification (NCBI taxonomy): domain Eukaryota; kingdom Metazoa; phylum Chordata; class Mammalia; order Rodentia; family Spalacidae; genus Nannospalax; species Nannospalax galili. The sequence continues at coordinate 1,939,274 of NW_008338289.1, read as the reverse complement.
AAAAAGAGTTTAAATGTAGTTACTCTATAACAGGGGTTCAGTGACCCAATAGACACCACAGGCTACTAAATGAAAAGCCTAATGCCAGAAATGGACTCCTTCCTTTGAAGTTGCTGACCAGGGAGATCCCATAGATCCTCAAACAATAGTGGCTGTTGATATTACGTTTGGTTACTGACCAATACTTGATGGTAAGATCCTATTGCTGAAGACACTGCATACCTGAGCTGCAGAACAAACAAGGAGAAATCAAATACTGACATCAAAGCTTCATCTCTGCTGGCTGGCTTTCAGTGTACTAGAAGGTGCTACTCATGTTACTGGCAGAGAACGGTAGTCATCATCCTTACCCAGCTGTAACCCCTATGAGCAACAATAACATCTGGCTTGGCAAAATATGCCCACTGATAGAGAAGTGACATGAATGTTATGAAAGTAAACAACCACCTTCTGATTGGATTTAAGGCCTGCTTCACAAGATGGAGTCCATACCTGACACTGATATCAGGGCCAAGGACCAGTGGCTAAATAGGTCATAGACAATAGGGGAGGGCCTACCACTATTATTTTCCTAAATAGACATAATATAATACTGACTCATAATGACTAATTATTATACCCACAGACTAGTGCCTCTCAACCCTCACCAGAGTAGGTTTTTCTTGCAGTTGGTGGCAACTAACACAGAGCCCAATTAATGAGACATGCAGAGCATAAGAAAACAAGTGCTCAGCCCTAACTGGGACACCTATAACATAACTGCTCCTTAGAGCTCAGGAATCATTTTGGAAGAGAGGGTAGAAAGATTACAAGAGTCAGAGGCAGTAGATGAATACAAGGAAACTGTTGTCTGGACACCACAGGGTTCCACATCGCATATGAACCCACAGCACTTATGATGGCACATATAAGACCTGTGCAAACCCAAGCCAGACAGGGACTCAGCATGGATGGGAGAAGTTGGCAGAAATAGATGCTAGGAGAGGGGAGACAGTTTTCCTTACTTTTGTGATGCTTGGTAGGATAACCATAAGGAAGAGGAGAATTGACAGAATATTTCCACTTCTGTCTAACATGGGAATTCTAAGAACATCAAATAGGAATGAAAACTCAAGTTTGAAGAGGAGGGATCTTGGTGTGTCACATCTGTGTGCTCCTTAGATTGTACAATCAGCACCATGGATGGGATTCTTTCACAATTAAACATTCTTCAAAATGTTACTGAGATAAGAAAAAATGGAAAAGGAAAAGGAAGAATGGAATGAAGGAAGAAAAAGAAAAAGAAAGAAAGAAGGGAAAGATGAGGAGAGAGACAGAGACAGAGAGACAGAGCGATTCAGACCTGTCCTGAATTTTTGTTGCTTCTGTGAGAATGTAGACTAAAATAGCAGTGGTGGAAATCAGTCTGGTTGCTCTTCAAAGACCCGTTTGTACCACCTACCCTGCTATGTCTACATCCAGGACAAATGAAGATCTATGTTAATGCGAATTCAAGGGCACACATTTCCTAGTACCATTACTCTTAGTGGCCAAAAATTGTAGCAAGTGTCCATCAATTAAGAATATATAAACAAGCTGGGCATGGTGGCCAACCTGGTCTACATAGTGAGTTCCAGGCCAGCAGGGAGACTCTGTCTCAAAAAAAAAAAAAGAAAAAGAATATATAAACAAAATGTATAATCATGCAGTGAAATATTTTGGCTATAAAATGAAATCTTGATAAATGCTACAACATTAATAATCTTAAGAACATTATGGAAAATGAACAAGTCAGACATAAAATTAAGCACTTTATAATTTTATTCATGATTATTTCAAGAATAGACCAATCCATAAGACAGAAAGTGAAAATTATGAAAATGGATAAAGAAGAATTGAGGATAATAATGGAGTTTATTGTGAAGTGAAGGAAATGCTCTAGAAACATTGAAATATTCATTTGGAGATGAAAATAGTAACTTTTGTATATCAAGGTAAAAATATTATAATGAAAAAACTCAAGCCTGGTGTCTGACTGTGGCCAATAGAAAAGACAGTGAAGATCTTTGAACTGAGAGACCAAAGTTCGTATATGCCACACAACCCCAGTCATGAGGTCACTCTAGGAGGAAGGATCCCCATATGTGAGGACACAGTGGCAAACCATTATTGACAAGATTCCTGCTGCTGTGCTGAGTTTTCAGATGGGACTATAGGTAAGTAACACTGAGGTTCCAGGCACTATTCTGAGCAGTTTTCACATGTTCCTCTGTCATTTTTACAACAACCCTGTGTCCGTGGTTCCCAAAGTTCAGTAGAGATCAGAATCATCCTCAGGGCTTAATAACAGTTCAGATGGCTGGACACCATTCCCTGTAGCTCTGATGGTCTGAGGCAGATCTCAGAACTCTCTTTCTTAACAAGATCCTTTGTAGATGATGAGCTGTCTATGACCAGGCCTTAGAAATGGCTGCTGAGCTCTAGATCCCTCAGCCTCATTCTTCCACTCATTTCCCATTATTTGCTTGGCAAACTCAACTACGGGAGGACAATGGTCCCAAGAGAAGTGGACTGTGAATCTTGAGGCCATCTAAGATGGGACTTCAAGTCTCTGTAAGAACATTGTTTACATTTGATGAAGGTGGCTACTCACCTGTAATAACAATGGAAAAATAAATTCTAAATTAAATGCTTTACAACAGAAAATTGTTCTGTGACACTCACTAAATTATATCTAGAGACTATTAAAAATGATAGAGATACATATAGAGATGACATGTTGGGTTCCTGCAGTTATGGAGAGGGGCTCAGCTCCATATAAAAACATGTAAGGGTATTTTATAGCCAAGCAGTACAGTGGGGTTCCATAGATGCAAAAATATTACAGACAAACAGAAACATCACTGGTTAAGGCGATTATAACTCAGTAAATGTTCAGGATTCTTCCTGCAGACAGGCCAAGTTAAGAAGACCTCACCTGAGGCAGGTGGAGGAAAGCATCCTGATCAGACCTAGAGGGTGATCAGAGATCAATAATGATGATTTGTGTTAGTCTGGCTTATTAGGATTCTTGTCTACAATGGGATGCTATGAGGAAGGGCACAGACATTGTTAGCAGAAAATGGGTCTGAATTGTGTAGGACCAGGTATCATTTAGCAGATTTGAAAAAAATAGTTATTTTAATAATTCACAATGTTAATATTGTCTTACTCTCTGTGATTTAAGTATCTTAACTATTTCTCCTACATTTGGAAATTTAGATGTTGTGTACACTGGGTAGGCTATAGGGAATATATCCTTTTATTTCCCAATCTAAAGAAGCAACCAAATGCAATAGACAAACAAAATATGGTGTCTCCCTGTAACAGACTATAACCTGAGATAATAAAGGTAATTTGACACTGGTGACTGGGGGATAATTTACCTCTTTTTAAAAATATTTATTATTTTTATTTTATGTGTATGAGTGCATTGCCTGTATGTGTGTAAGTGCGCCTGTGTTGTGCCAATGCCTGCGGAGGTCAGAAGAGGGTGTTGGATCTCCTGGAACTGGAGTTAAGAACAGTTGTTAGCCTCCACGTGGGTGCTGGAAATCAAACCTGGGTCCTCTGCAAGAGCAGCCAGTGCTCTTAACTGATGAGTCATCTCTCCAGGCCCACTAATTTACCTCTTAATGGTCCCACTCTTTAGTAGGCAAATTCCTCTACAGAGAAAACTCAGTGGAGGCTCCTGGTGTTGGGGAAGAGGCAGTGACTATGTTCAATGAATGCAGAGTCTCTTTGAAGAAGAGAAAAATGTTTTAGATATCTACTTGGTTTAAGTTGCATAACAATGTGGGTGTCCCCAAAGCCATTGAAATGTGTACCTAAAATGGCTAAAATGGGAATTTTCATGTTATGGATCTGTTACCCTAGTGTAAAGAGTAACATGTCAGATTGTGCTTCCAGATGGGTGCTCAATTTAACAAAAGACTAAAAAAAAAAAGTGAAGCAGTTCAGGAGACATCTCTGTCCAGCTCCTTCATGTTCCCTCTTAGGTTTTGGTCTTGAATATCACTTTACTGTTTGGGGATCACCTTTCCCTAAAGATTCTTTGGAGAGCCAGCTCTGTTGAAACCTGATGCATCCCAGTGGCTGTATTCTCCTAGGACTCCACCTTAGTTGTGGCTCAAACATGAAGTTCTAGACTAGAATGTACTGACTGAGACTACTCCAGGAGATTTTAGTCAAACTGTCTTATTCTAAAGTAAAATAAGCATTAATCTGATTTTCACATAGTTATATGAAGAAACCTTTTCTTGAGCCCTTCATCAAACAAAATGTCAGGATGCTACGTGATCTCAGCCCTAAAGTTTGGTTCCATACCTTCCACTGTCAATATCCATAAGCTCACCTCCCCACAGAAGACTGAGGTAACCTACACCCACTCCTCCAGGGCAAGCTGGAGCCAGATCTGTACATGCCTGGAATCACAGAGCCTGGAGGCCCAATCCAGTCACCAACACAGCCAATCAAAAGAATGGTAAGGTTGAGGGGTGGGACCAGAAAATTGGGATTTAAAGCCTGAGTGAAGTGTGGCTGGGCCAGATCCTGTGATCTCAGAAGAGCGGAGTCTGTGGAGTGCACCAAGGCAGCAGCGGTCAACCCTGGTGAGGCCCTGACTCTGCCGCTGCAGAATAGGAATTGACACTGGCGGGGAGTGCTTTGAGGGATTCCTTGGAGTATCAGGCAGATCCCGTCTGGGAGAGAATCTCTCCTCAGTCTCAGTAACCTTAATGTGGGGAAGAGGAGGAGGGTATAGAATCCAAATGGGGTACCTGGGCTCCTGAGGGGCTCAACTTTGAATAGGTTCTCATTACAATCAAGTCTAGGTATGGCCACAGAGAGTGTCAGCTGGTCCCTTGCACACCAGCTACCACGTCCATCTCTTCCTGTGCTAAAGGGGATCATCCTCTTATGCATCATCCCTGGGTATAGGCCTCTGTTTGGGGTTTGTACACGCAGAAGGAGTAAAAAGTGGCATGTCCCTAGCCACATCCTACATGGAGTGTTGCTTAGAAGACCCAGAAAGTCCTGAAGCTGAAATCTTAGGAGAGGCCTGCTCTTGAAACACCTACAGTGGCAGCTCTGATGCCCAGTGGCTTTTGCATGTGACCCCTTCCTCACTGAGGTCGTGAATGGGAGTTTTGGTGGCATGGGCCCAAGCGTGGGATAGAAGGACTGTTAGTTGTCATCCTTCCGATATTCCGTAAGGACTTTTGAGAAAGTTTTCATTCTAGGTGGGAGTTTTTGAGAAATGCCTTTTTCCTGTGTCTTAAGCAGTAACATAATGTCATGTTGCCCCAATTCTTGACATCATCTTGTACTTAGCATCAGATGCTACATTTTCTTGGTACAAATCCTAGGTCACCAATATCTTAAGTGCCCAGTTGTTTTGAACCTCAATGTGCTTGGGCATCTTTCTAACAGAAGGTGCAGAGCATGGGCAGTTTTCATGCCCAGAACTCTGGGCATCTGCTCTTCATTTTAGTAGACAATCTGTATACCATATGTGGTTGTTTTAGTCCAACAACAGCTTTAGCCTTTTCCCAAAATCTTTGGATAAATATTTGGAAGAAGAACTCAATTTTATTTTACTATGGATGGATGATTTCTCAAGAAGGAGAAAGATGTCTTTTTTTTTTTAATATTCCATGTATTTTGCCTGCATGCATGTAAGTACATCTGTATTGTGCAATGCCCAATGAGGTCAGCAGAGGGTGAAAGATCCCTTGGAACTGCAGTTATGGAAAGTTGTCAGCTGCTAAGTGGGTTCTGGGGACCAAATCTGGGCCTTGTGCAAGAATAGCCAATGCTTTTAACCTCGGAGCCATCTCTTCACCCCCCCAAGAAGGCATTTTTAGAAGAGTTGTTATAGTGATGTCTTTATTTCTCTTCCCTCTGTAGGTTTCTGAGACATGACTCCTGTTGCCTTCCTGACCATCCTTTGCTTGGGAGTGGTCTCAGCTGCTCGCTCACTTGATCCCAGTTTGGATGCTGAATGGGAGGAGTGGAAGACAAATTATGAGAAAACATACAGCCCGGTTGGCAACATGGAAACTCCTCAGAGGGACTAGCACTTGCTATTGGGAGTTTATGGGCACAAAAGGGGCCACAGAGGCCACCCCTCACTAAGGGGTTGCCTAACCATGTGCAATGTGAGCACAGGGTCACCAAGATCCCTGTTAATCAGGGTGTGGAGAATGACTTTCTGAAGGGTTCTGAGATTTCTCTCCATGGCTCCTCCTTACCTGTGGCAGGAAATGCCCTTGGTCAGCCTGTGGGAGAGTTTACTTACAAAGAAATAGCCATTATGTGTATTTCTAGGATGAAGAAGTACAGAAAAGAGCAGTTTGGGAAGAAAACATGAAATTGATCAAACAGCACAATGAGGAACATGACCAGGGGGAGCACGGCTTCACCATGGAAATGAACGCCTTCGGTGACATGGTTTGTGTGGGGATGGCTTAACACTGTTTCTTCTCTTTAGTCCTCTACCTTTTGGTTTTCACTGTTTTATTTACTTTTCCTTGAAGACCAGTGAGGAATTTAAGGAAACAATGATTAATCGTCCAGTCTCAAATCTCAGGAAAGGCAAAAGAATCCAGAAACGTCTGGCTCTTGATGATTTCCCAAAAAAAATGGATTGGAGAAAGAAAGGCTACGTGACTCCTGTGCAGTATCAGGTATGACATCGTCACACTCCTCTCTTCCTCAGCCCCTGGGGGGACAAGGAGGCATTGGCATCCTGTTTTGGTTGACTGTGGACCACCGTGCAGTCCATTTCTTAAATATTCTTTATTCTTTGCAAGTTTCATATATTTGTACAATGTGTACGGATCATATCTATCCACCACTCTTTCCTTTCTACTCCCTCAGAGACCCCACCTCATCTGAACCCCCTCCCAATTCACATCATTTGTTTCTTTGTCATTAATAACCTCCAGAGATCAGTAGGTCCAACCCATATGCGCTTGTCTGTGTTGCCATCCACTGGGGCATGAGCAACTTCCAGCAGCTGAGTAGAGTGACGTCCTTAGGCACCATAAACTGCCAATTGCTCATTTTTTTTGATAAAGTATGTAACTGTCCGTGTTGTTGTTGGAGTTACTCTTTGTTTGGAGATGACAATCTTTTCTTCCCTGTTCAGGGTAGATGTAGTTCTTGTTGGGCTTTTAGTGCGGTTGGTGCCATAGAAGGACAGATGTTCGAGAGAACAGGCAAACTGGTCCAGCTGAGTGTACAGAACCTAGTGGACTGTTCTCAACCTCAAGGCAATCTGGGCTGCCATGGAGGCACTGTAGCCGGTGCCTTCCAGTATGTGAAGGATAACGGAGGTCTGGAATCTGAGGAAACCTATCCATATGAACGAAAGGTAAATGGAACTCCTATGTGGTTAGCATTTCAGCTTAGAGTTTAGAAAGTAAAATAATTGCAGAGATAATCCACTGCTTTCAGATCTCACCTTTAGTTGATAGACTCTCTCTATAAGCCATCAGTACTGTTGTGTCAGGATTATTCTTTGCACAGTTGTCCTACGTGATGATTTCCATGTGGTTGTTCCTGCTTCTAGGAACATAGAGGATCTGCAAACCATTCCATGCATGATGCAGATTCCTCCACTGTGAAACTGTATGATGACAGGAAGATTTATGGGGTGCCATTGAAGACCTGTGAGCTAGTTTCCAGTTTCAAATCAACCAGCAGCATTTCACTTCCTGCGATGAATTATAATAGCTCAGACATGTCAATGCTTTTATGCCAAGTGCTACATGTGGTAGTTCCAATTCATACTCCCCAGGAGATGGACAGAAAAAAACAAATCTCTTCTGCCTTTCATTTTTAAAGGTAGGACCCTGCAGATACAGTCCTGAGAATGCTACTGCTAATGTCACAGACTTTATGATCCTCCCAGTTGGTGAGGATGTCCTCACGATTGCAGTAGCAACTATAGGGCCGATTCCTGTTGCAATTGATGCTTCCCATGATTCCTTCCGGTTCTATAAGACAGGTAAACATATTTCCTTCTGGGTGTGAATAAAACAAAACTTGTGGTGACACCACCATGACATGCCAGATTGATGGATCACATTTTGTTTATAAAATATGATGTAAATGTTTGGGCTTGTGGATTTTACATCAGTACAATAGTAGTTCTGTACTGTTTCTACTTGATATGAATGTGAGCACTCCATAATTGATAAAAAATCTTATTGTTTAGCCTAATTTACTCAACTTTTCTCTATCTGGTGAATCTTTTGGATTTGGGAGAAGCATGTATTTATATAATTAAATTTTAGCAGATCCTCTTGAAGTAATTTATGTGCAGTGAGATTTACCTGGAGTGATTTTCTAGTAGTGAAAATATAAGATATTAAGGAGTTATGTGCACCTAGGCAAGTGTTTTTCAACAAATTCATGCTGAGTTGGATTTCTTTAGTTTTTAGATTTTATTATTGAAGTTTTGGGAATTTCATACAATATATTTTGATCATATTTAGTCCCTCTCCTGTATCTACACCCACACACAATATCATGCACTC
>NW_008338289.1:1922125-1930654 GCF_000622305.1 Nannospalax galili | reverse complement strand
TATATATATATATATATTTAAGTCCTTTTGTGTCAAACTTGTGTCCCTGAGTACCCTTCGATATGGGTCCATCCAGTGGAGCCTGGTTAACCTACCCAGAGCAATACCCTTCAAAAAGACTGACTCTTCCCCTCCCAAGAGCTATTGGTTGCCAGTAGTTCCTCAGTTTGTATTGGAATTTCCCATATACTTCCCCACTTCTATGCTGGGATTTTATCTGACTTGAGTTTATGTGGAACTTATGCATGCTGTCACCACTGCTGTGAGTTCATACGAGTAACTATTTGGAAAACTCTGTTTGTTTGTCATCACCACCACTGGCTCTGATAATCTTTCCACCCTCTCTTTTGCAATGATCCCTGAGCACTGGGAGGCAAAGCTTGATATAGGTGTCCTGTTCAGGGATGAATGCTCTGCGGCCTCATATTCTCTGTATGTTGGCCAGTTGTGGGTGTCTGTGTTAAATACCAACAATCTTCTCTAGTGAGAGTTGAGAGATGTATTAATCTAACAGTATAACAATAGTCATTAGGAGTTGATTTAATATTATGTCTACTTAGAAGAATGATATTAGTAGTCTCTCCCTACTGTTTAGCCTGTCTAGCCTGTGTAGCTACAGGTTCCTAAGCCTGATGTCAGGTATGGGCTGGATCTAGTGAAGCAGACCTCACATCCAATGGCAAAACGATTGATTCTTCCTATAACATTTGTCCCACTATTGCGCAAGTGGGCGTATCTTGCCAGGACAGTTGTGGCTTGTAGTACTCACAGCTGGGCAAGAGCTATGATCACTCCTCTCTTCAGTTATGCAATTCACCTTCCACCACTATGAGAGCTAGTCAGTAGAAAAGAACCGGAAGTCAGTACCAGCTTGATTTCTCCTTGTTTATTCTACTGCTGTGTATATAGTGTTCTCAGCAATATGATATTATGGTCAAGTTCTGGTGGGTAATCAGCAGCAGGGGCAATAGCCAGTATTGTTTAGGTATCCATTGGACCCTGATCAACAGCTTCAAAAGAGGGAGTACATTTTTTATGGGGTTTTCATTGCTAGCCTATGATATCTGATAGGGGAGATGTCCCCATGTTATAGGCCAATTCCTTTTAATTTTTTTTATAGAATATATGTATATGCTTTAAGAAGTTTCTATGGTGGCAGATTTCTGCATGGCTCTTTCTAAAGGCCTTTAGTGTTAGTTATCTTTCCCAATACTCCCTCCTCTGTCATTCACCCACCTCCCATTCCCCACCCCAATGAACCCTTCCTACTCCATAGCTCCCCTGCCCCCTTTATATCATTTCATCCCATCTCCCCTCCCACAAATCCCCTCCACCCCATCTCACGGACATTTACTAGTTTCCTGACATCTATGAATTCTCTGATTGAAACAGAACAGATCCTATTTTTAATATTACTGAAATTTGTAACATTTCAGTGATCTTAGGAAAGGCCTCCCCTGTTGTTGGCGACAACAGTAGCATTGTCAAAAGCCTTGGACACATCCGCCATCTTCTCTTTTCTTTTTCAGGCATTTATTTTGAGTCAAATTGCAGCAATATTTCTGTGAGTCATTCTGTTCTTGTGGTTGGCTATGGATTTGAAGGAGAAGAATCAAATGGCAATAAATACTGGCTGGTCAAGAACAGGTATAAATTGCCAAAATTACTTACACGTGAAATGCCAAAGGGATTTCCTGTTTGCAATCAATATTTTGATAGATGTTCCAGAAAAATTTGTCCCACTTAAGCTGAACAAAAAACTTTAAACAAATTTCTCATGTATGTGTGTGTCACATATGCAAGTATGCATGGCACATGTAAGCATGTGTGAAAGTGCACATATGTAGATGCCCAATGTCGACATCTGTTGTCTTCATGGTTCCTTATTAGTCTTATATATTGTGCAGTGTCTTTCACTGATCCTGGCATTCACTGCTTGATCAAATCTGGTTAGCCAGCTTGTCCCAGGCTTGTCGGGTCCCTACACACTCAGATTATAGGTGGACTGTGATGCCAACTTGGCATTTAAGTGGGTTCTTTGAGTTGAACTTTTTTCCTTATTCTTACAAAGCAAGTGTTTTACCTGCTGAGCTGCCCCTCTAGCCAGAACAACCAACTCATAGTGTATGGTCACAACATTAAATTTCTGTCAGTGGTTTCCTTGGAGGGTATTAATATTGTATTTATGCCATTACACTTCTAAATTCTGAGAAATTTCTTAGTTCTCTACACCTGTGGGTATAAAGACACCTATGCTTTCTCTGCTGTGATTTTTTTTTTTTTTTGGTCTTATGTAAGGCAGCTATTGGTATGTATTCAGGAGTAGAACGTCTAAATTTTCTAATCCTTTCTGTTAAGGTGGCTCCTGGTAAATGTTTAAATGAGTTATTGTTGTAAATCCTCTGTTAAGCTCTGTGTACTAAATGGGAAACATGCTTTTCTTTCAGCTGGGGTAGAAGATGGGGAATTAAGGGCTACATGAAACTTGCCAGAGACCAGAACAATCACTGTGCAATTTCCTCAGCAGCCAGCTACCCTATTGTATGAGCTACCTGATGGTGACAGGGAAGGACTGGACTTGGGACAGCATACATAGCAGAGTGCCCCCCTTTCAAAGCGACCAGTCTATGCTGTGGAGGATACAGCACTTGAGTCATTGAAGAGTCATATTGTAATGTGAATTCTGTGACACACTTACTCTAGTAAAACATTACCGCATTACCACTATAACTAATGTTCTGCATGAATTTGTATTAGTTATTCCTATAGTGACTTGATTTTAATGACGGTACCAACTAATGCCTTTAAAAATAAAGGTTAAATTTAAAAGCGGTGTCTAGCTTCTTTCTGTTTTTGTTGCACTGACTTTTTATGTGGTCACACATGTAATTCAGCTTGGAGACATGACTGAAGGTTGTGGTGTTCTAGGAGAGTGGGTGATTCTTTTGTTGCAAAGCCAGTATTCTACTCTTGGCTCTGATTTGGTTACAGGGTTTTATGTATCCACAATGAACCCTGGTCCGGAAATCTGTATGAAAATATCTGGTGTTAAAATTTTTTTAATTCACATACACACAAAAAAAATTAACTCACACGAATTCATCCAGCTTTGGTGACTTGCCATTCTGTGTGGTGACAAGGCATTTTGATCTATTCCAATGCATTGAGCCTGGGCTGTGAGTCTCCCCCTTGTCCAGTGCATTGGACTGTGTCTGGACATCAAGGTGACTAGATCCATTGCCTCATGACTGTGTCTGGACATCAGGGTGACTAGATCTGAAGTTATAGGACTGCAGTTCAAGAGACTTTTCCATGAGCCAATGGTGAACCAACATGTAGGAATACTGATGCCTGCCATTTTAATGCAGCTTTTTATATTGTTGTCCTACTTTATTATTAGCTACTGACATTAATTTTTGAACATATCTATTTGATACATTAAACATTGCCTTGGGGGTGGAGAGATGACTCAGTGGTTAAGAGCACTAACTGCTCTTTCAGAGGACCCAGGTTTGATTCCCAGCACCCACATGGTGGCTGCGAACTGCCCTTTACTCCAGTTCCCGGGGAATCCGAAGCCCTCTTCTGACCTCTGTGGCACTGTACGACATGGGTACACTCACATACATACAGGTAACACACTCATACACATAAAATAATAAATAAAATATAAAAAAAATTGCCATAAGCATATACGTATGGGGAAAAAGTGTGTGTATGCACAGGTGTGTATGTGTGTGTGCTGTGTGTAGTTTAGTGGACTCAAACATCAAGCACAGATCTTAAAATGTATCCCTAATGGAGAATAGAGGACCATCAAAGGCAGATTTTATACCAGCTGCTGAGTGCCTGTATCCTTTCCAGTCCTTTACTGAAGCTAAGGTTGATGAAGTATCAAGGTGAAGGAAAAATGTTTTTCTTCATGAATCAATTCCTAAATTGCTTTAGCTTTGCTTTATATTTAAACATTTTTCTTTTACTGACACATGATATTTGTCCTTATTTATGGGGCACAAATTGGATTTAATACATGGTACAATATACAAAAAAAAATCAGTATAATTTTTATTGAACTATACTCAAATATTAGAATTTCTGTGAATCTGCAAATCGTTTCCTTTAGTGATTTTGAAATTTCCAGTCATTTGTGGCAGACTGTACTACCTTAGTGTGCAGAGTACTCTCTGACAATTGTATTTTCTAAACCTTATTCACCCTCTCTGCCTTAGCATCCCCTTTCCTTCCAAATTTCCAGCGAATTCTGTCCTCTTTGCTTCTAAAAATCTGGTATTAGCTTGGATGAGAACGTGTGTGGTTTTTCCTTCTATGTCTGGCTTATTTCACTCAACATGATGTTCTTCCATTCCTTCTGCACTGCTATAAATAGCAGCATTTCTTCCTGTATTCCCAATTGTGTTGTTTGTGCCATGCTTGGATACATATATAATAGATGCCTATCTTGCAATATTCTATTATTATGAATGTGGATTCAATAAACATGGACATTCAGGAATCTCTCAGATCTGTAGATTTTAATTTCTTAGACACTAGTTCCATAGTTGGATATCTGGATTGCATGACTTGTGCATGTTGTCACCATTGCTGTGAGTTCATACGAGAAACTTTCCAACTGTCTGTAAAGCTCTGTTTCCTTGTGGTTGTTCACCACCTCTTACAAGCCTTCTGCTATCTCTTCTGCAATAATTCCTGAGCCTTGGGAGGCATAAGTTTGATACATATGTCTTATTCAAGGATAAGCACTCTGAAACTTTGTTCTTTGCACTTTGACCTGTTACGGGTTCCTGTGTTAACCACCATCTGCTTCATAAGGAAGCTTCTCTGGTAAGATCTGAAAGATGCATTGCTTTGTGTGTATAACAATAAGTCATTAGGAATCAGTTTAATATTTTATCTATTTGGCAGAATGATAGTATCAGGCTCTCCCCTTTGTCCAGTGACCTGTCTAGCCACAAGTTCCTAGGTCTGATATCAGTGTCAGGTATGGGCTCCAACTTCTGAAGACCAATTAGAAAGAGGTTGGCTACTCCCATAATATTCGTGCCACCATTGCACCAGTGGGTCTATTTTGCAAGCCAGGATTCACAGCTGGCTAAGGTTGAAGATTAATTTTTTCTTCTGGTAGCATGCATAGCACTTTCTAGCACTATACAAGCTAGCCAGCAGAGATGAGGTTTTGAAGTCAGTATTTGTTACCATGCAAAAAAACTCAACTCCAAATCGATCCAGGATCTCAATATAAGTCCTGATACCTTGAGTTTGATAGAGGAGAAAATAGGAAATACACTGGAATTTTTAGGCAGAGGAAAGGGCTTTCTGAACAGGACTCCTTAGGGAAAGCATTAAGTCCAACAATTGAAAAGTGAGACCTCATGAAAAAAAAAATCTGCGTAGAAAAGGACACCATTATTCAAGTGAAGAGGCAACCTACAGAATGAGAAAAATCTTTATCAGCTCTACCTCTGTCCTAGTTTGTTTCTCCATCGCTGTGACAAAATACTCTGACCACTACCACCTTAGGGAGGAAAGAGGTTTTTTTTGTCTTATATCTTCTGGGCCACAGTTCATCAGGGAGCCCAAGGTAGGAGCTCAGGGCAGGAACCTGGAGGCAGGAGCTGAAGCACAGGCCATGGAAGAACACTGCTAACTGGCTTGCTCCCCTGGCCCCTGTTCAGCTTGCTTTCTTATGCAAAACAGGCCCACCTGCCCAGGGGTGGCACTACCCACAGTGGGCTGCCCCCCCATCATTCAACAATCAAGAAGATGCCCCACAGATACGGCCACAGGCCAGTCCAATGGAGGAAATTCCCCAATTGTGGCTCCCTCAACCCAGGTGTGTCAAGTTGACACTAAAACTATGCAGCACAAACTCTGACAGAGGTGAGTATCAAGAACTCCAACTACTAATATTTGTATGTTGACTTTGTGTGCTTCTACTTGGTTCATATCTAAGAGTGATTTTGGTGGACTCTCCATGGACTTTCAATGATAAGATCATGTTGTTCACAGATTGGGGTAATTCGGCTTTTTGATTTAATATTTGTATTACATTTATTTACTTTGTCATATCACTGTGGCCATGACTTATGCACTATATTAAGTAATATTGGGAAAAGTCAACATCTTTGTGTCCTTCCTCATCTTAGAGGAAATGCCCTGAGTCTTTCTTCATGTAGTAAAATGTTGGCTTCAGGTGTATGATGTGTCCTTTATTAAGTTTAGGTATTTCTTTTCTATACCAGGTTTCTTCAGGCCTTTTATCCTGAAGTAATGTTGGACTTTGTCAAAGACCTATTCTTTATCTATTGAGATGACTGTATCACTTCTGTTCTTAAATTTGTTCCTGTGTTCCATGACATATAGGATGTGCATATACTGAAACGATCTTGCATTGCATCCCTGTGATGAAACAAACTTGCTCATTATGTATGATCTTCCTCCATGTTTGTGAATTTGATTTGTGAGTATTTTATTGGGAAATTTTCAGTCCTTTTTCATTAGGGAAATTGTTCTTTAATTGCATATTCAGACTGTTTTGATATCAGGGCAGCACTGGTTCATAAAGTGAAAGTGATGAAGTTGAGTTCTGGAGTTTCTGGACTTTTCATTAGGATGATCTATTTAAGGCAAGGATGTGGTGTTGAAATCACCTACTATTATGGTATTGGGACCAATGTAACAATTTATGCCCATTAGGGTTTCTCTTATAAAATAGAGATTTCCTAACATTTAGCAAATATGTGGTTATAACTCTTTTTTTTTTTTTTGGCTTTTTTGAGACAGGGTCTCCCTGTAGCACCAGCTGCCCTGGAACTCACTATGTGGACCAGGCTGGTCTTGAACTCACAGAAATCCACCTGCCTCTGCATCCCGAGTGCCTCCCACAATGCCCAGCTATAAGTCATACTTTTAACATTAAAATTTTATTCTCCTGAGAATTTCATACATGAATACTGTATTTGCATAATATCCACCTCATCCAACTCCATTCTAGTTCCCCCATGCACTCTTAATATCCTGCTTTCTATTAAGTAACTATACTACATTACAACAATGTTTGAATAAAAGAAGCCTGACTCTTAGCATCCATTTCAACCAGGAATGGGACCCAGACTTTTCTGAGAATTTGTTCCTTCAAATTTCTCCCAGAATCATGCTCTCTGAAAAAGGCCTTGCTCATTCTTTATTAAAATTGCACATTCAACCTGAAATATGAAAGGAAAAGCAGAATTTGTCTTATCATGAAATTTTCCCTTTCTGAGACTTCTGGGGGTTTGAGCCAGTGACCCCCGCACAGTGATGATTGGGGATGAGTAAGTACGCCATTCGCCAGCCCACTCCACCCCCAGTACCAGGAACACTCAGGGGCAATGGGGAGCCTAGTCAAGCAAGGACTCATTTATTGCAGGTGTTACAGAGCTTATAAAGGCATCTGGAAACCTCCCCTCTCCCCTGAGGGTGTATCTTAAGGATGGTCATGCACTGATCATGCACTCTTCAGCAGTGCAGAAGTATCCTTCAGACTTTTAAAACAAGTCGGGCCGCACCCCAGTAACTTCCTCTCGGACCTCTGCGAGGTAGGGCCTTTAGGTCCCCACACCTACCCCTTTTATTTTTATTTTAAGGCTGGACTGACTTTATTTCATGGGTTACCCATCTCATAGACGGCTCCCTCAGGAGAGATGGCTATCTCCTTCCTCTAATCTTATGCATTTTTGCCTGTCTTAGGTTGTGTCATCTCTGACCAAGCCTTGCCCATCAGTGGATCATGCACCTGGCCAAGTGCATGCCCTGTCTTAGGAGCACTTGCCATGGGACATCTTACCTGTCCTTGGCTAAAAATGCATCATGATTATGGGCAGCCACATGGGTAATGCCAGCCCGTGACGGTCTTAGTCTCTGCCTAACTCGGTTAGCCAACTGTGGGCAATTGGAAGGGGTATATCCTGGGGAAGTCCATAATCATGAAGAGGTGGGCCATGGCAGTTCTAAGGATCCTCTGTCGCCAAATTATCTGGTAAAGACACTTAAAGATAAGCATTAGCAAGAGAAACAAAGCAAGTCATGGCATAGGACAAGTTGAAATACTTCTGAGACCATGTACCTTTTAGCCAATCAGCCAGTTATAGAGGCTGACTGGCAATGAAGCCAAGGAACTGAGTCCTTTACCTCAGATACATACAAATAAAGAGAGGAATTTTTTTTCATGAACTATTGTCCATGGACCATCATGCTAGTCAGTCGGATCCTGGCCTACCCACTTAAGGTTTTTCGCAGGCACCTATATGGGGTTTGAATCTCCTGTAGGGTAGACACAGCCAAAGCCTCGACCCATGGTTAGCAATGGATCTGGGCCTCTCCACTCTCCTGTAATGGGGTCCTTCCACCTTACCCATACCTCAGGTCTCTGTTCCTGTCATCCCCAATGCTTCTGAAACCAGGATTCCAACTGATTTTTTTGAAAATTAAGAACATTAATAGTGAATAAGGCCATACCCAACTGTTGCTGGG
>NW_008338289.1:1905181-1922045 GCF_000622305.1 Nannospalax galili | reverse complement strand
CCCCTAAGTGAGAAGAAATCTTGTAAATTTTTGCTCTCAAAACATGGCCCATTATCAGTTTTAATTCTTTGGGGGCAATCCCAAAGTAGCAAAGCACTGGAGAAAATGAGACTGAGCATGTTTAGACTTCTTTCCTGTATGAGCAGTAGCCCAACAGGCATGTGAGAATGTGTCAATGGACACAAAAATATATTTAAGCTTTCCAAAAGGAGCACAGTGTGTGACATCCATCTGCCACAAGGCCTAGAATTGAGCTGAGCCATCACAAGTGTGAACATATCTTTTTGGGTTTTCATCTGCCCCCAGGTATACTACCACTACAGCTCCAATTCTGCTCCCATCAGTGAAAACATTGTAAGCTTTTACTAAGGGCTCCCTCGGCCCGGGATTCGGTGAACGTTGCTGCTGGCGGGGCTGTAACCCTCAGGGGTGGGGTGGATCCCCGGCCGCACGTGGAACAGATGGGATGGGGCAACCCCCCGAGCTACCTTCCCTGGCTGGGCCTTCCCAGCCATCCCAGAGCTGGTCACGGTGCACCACCAATGGTGTTTTTTGTTGGGTTTTTTTTGGTTGTTTTAGTTTCTTTTTGTTTTTTTTTTTAATGTGCCTGGAGGCGGCCGGTCACCAGCTGGGGGGTGGTCCCCCGCCTGGCTTTTGCGCAAGCCCCTGACTCACGCACACGTTAGTTCAAGGTGGGTTGGGTGGGCAGCTTTCACCGCTGACCCCATGCGTTCCGCTCCTCCCTGCCCTTCTGAAAAAGGCACCCATGGGTCCTGTTTTTATGGGTCCCAGGAGGCCCTGAAGCTGGCCAGGGCACACCCGAGGTGCTGCTTGTTACTTTGGCTGCTTTTGGTTTCACTTATGTTGCATTTCCGCGTTCTTCCTCAAACTCTTCCCATGATTCCCATGTATCCCCAGTAAAAACGTTAGCCCCAAGTAGTCAGGGAGCAAAATGAACAGCCTCTGCTCAAACCTTTTGAGTTACCAAATCTGACAGATCCAATCCCCTATTTTTAAGCATATCTCTCAGTGCTTTAAGCGCTGGGTCTGCAGGCTTATTTGTTGTATTAACCATCTTTCAGGTCTCTCTTAACCCAAATTTCCCGATTGGCCCCAATCTGTTTTTCTTCTTTCTTTCTTCTTTTCACCTTCCTTCAAGTGCCACGCTGGGTGCCAGTTGCTGGGGGTTCAAACCAGTGACCCCGTTCAATGGTGATTGGGGAAGAGTAAGTGTGCCATTCACCAGCCCACTCTGCCCCCAGTACCAGGAACACTCAGGAGCAAAGGGGAGCCTAGTCAAGCAAGGACTCATTTATTGCAGGTGTTACAGAGCTTATAAAGGCATCTGGAAATCCCCCTCTCCCCTGAGGGTGTATCTTAAGGATGGTCACGTGCTGACCATGCACTCCTCAGCAGTGTGGAAGTATCCTTCAGACTTTTAAAACAAGTCAGGCCATGCCCCAGTAACTTCCTCTCGGACCTCTGCAAGATGGGGCCTTTAGGTCCCCACATGAGACCTATTGACTTAAAATAGTGCCCACTAACACAAGCAGGTGTTATCAATCTAACCTCACCAAAGATTTATAACACACATAGGATAATTAGTTGCTTTCAAAAAATATCTGCTGCTTGTAGCACTTGATATTGACAACACACACATACATTGTTCTGGTCAAGGGCAAGGAAGGGTCATAATGGATTAAAGCTATTTGTTTGGGTTACAAGATGAGCCCAAGGCCTAGTAAACTTGTTTACAGTATTTCTTAATTTATTTTTATTTTATGTGTATGAGTGTTATGCCTGCATGTATGCAAGTGCATCCATGTCATGCAGTCCCTGTGGAGAACAGAGGAGGGTGCTTGATCCCCCAGAACTGGAGTTATGAATGGTTGTTAGATGCCATGTGGGTGCTGGGATTTGAACCCCATTCTTCTGCAAGAAGTGCTCTTAACCATTGAGCTGTCTTTCCAGTCCCAGCTTGTTCATATTCTAAGCAAGCTGATATAGTGTGAAATGATTTCAAAAGAAAAGGTTAACTTTGGTTGCAAGGTTAAGTAAAAGTCATTTGTCCAGAAAACCCATTCTGATTGTGTGTGTATACATACATACATATACACACACACATTATATATACACTGAGGCAGCTCTGACACAAGGTCAGTCTGTCACTTCACAGTAGAGAGAGAGAGAGAGAAAGAGAGTCTATTTAGAATGTTAATGTGTTTAAGGCTGACCACTTGAGATTGGGTAACCTCTAAGGGAGATTGTCCCTGGAGAAAATGGATTCATCCTCTCTCAGCAGTCATGAATTGTATGTAACTCTTCATCTAGAGGTTTGACCTGGTGTAATTTCCTCCATCTGAATTGATGGGTCAGCTTGTGTTGTCATTATGCAGGTCTTGTTTAGGTCACCATATTTTTGAGATTTCCTGGATGCAGCTTACCTGTCATGTCAAGAAGATAATATCTAGTCTTAAGTTCAGCTCTCCGCATCTGGCATCTCAGCTCACAGGCCTCCTTGGGTTGTGCGGCTTTGTGCCCCAGACCCGCAAGTTTCCTCAGCTTGATGAGCTCCATAACCCTAGCCTTCCATGCCCACCATCCCAACTCTCAGGCCTGTATTGGTCACACAGCTTCATACAGGATTCAGAATTGTGAGTTCCCTTAGCACCAAATTAACACACCTATTTTAATGTTTCATGGGAATGGCAATCTAGTTCATGCACAAGTCAATGATTTCAAAATAGCAATTATGGATGTGTTCAAGGAACTCAAAGAGTATATGAATAAAAAAGTGAATGGAGATCATGAAAACACAAAACAGTAGAATGAAATAAGTAAAACAATTAAAGACATGAATTTGGAAGTCAGTAAAGAGATAGAATCTCTGAAGAAAAGACATTGAAATAAATTTTGAAATGAAAAACTTAGTAACTCAAACAAAAAGCTCAGAGGAAAGGATATAAAATAGATTCGATCAAATGAAAGAGATTATCAGATCTCAAAGACAAGGTTGAGGAAATTGATCATTTAGTCAAAGTGATCAAGAGAATGTCAAATCTAAAATAACCAAGGAATGGAGTATGAAGAACCTCTGGGACACTGTAAAAAGACCAATCCTTTGAATTATGAATTATAGGTATAGAAGAAGGAGAAGAAACCAGGTGAAAGGCACAGGAAATATTTTTAACAAAATCATAAAAGAAAACTTCCCAAATCTAAGGAAAGAGATACCTATCAAGGTACAAGAGGCATAGAGAACATCAAGTAGACAGGACAAAAAAAGAAACTACTCACATAGCAGTACTCAAAACACTAAATATACAAAATGAGGAAAAGATATTGAAAGCTATGCACAAGTTCAAGTCACCTAAAAAGGCAGGCCCATTAGAATAACAGCTGACTTTTCAGTGGAGACTATGAAAGCAGGCAGGGCTTCAACTGATGTCATACATGTCTTGAGAGAACACAAATACCACCGCAGACTACTATATCCATCAAAACTATCATTTGTAATGGAAGAAGAAACAAAAACTTCCCATGTTAAAAAGAGATTTAAGGAATTTATATTGATGAAACCAGCTCAACAGAGAATACTAAATGGAGTACTTTGGTCTGAAGAGAGAATTAAACACTCTAAAGTGGGAATAAAGAATAAGCAATTCCAGATCAGTTAATAAAAAGAGGTCTAAGAAAACAAGAGCAAAACACCAGTATAACAGGAATTAATTTTTTTTAAAGTGTCAATAATAGCCGGGTGTGGTGGCACATGCCTTTAATCCCTGCATGCAGGAAACAGAAGCAGGTGGATCTCTGTGAATTCAAGGCTAGCCTGGTCTACATAGTGAGTTCCAGAACAGCTGGGGCTACAGAGAGACCATGTCTCAAAACGACCAAAAATAAATAAATAAATAAATAAATAAATAAATAAAAATAAATAAATAATGTCAATAATAAATGTCAAAATTATTTGCCTCAATTCTATAATAAAAAGACACAGGCTGACTGATTGAATTAGTCAGGATACAGGATCCATCAATTCACTGACTCTAAAAAGCACCCCTCTCCATCAATTACCAGCAACATCTTAGTGTAAAAGGATGTAATAAGGTATTGCAAGAAAATTGTTTCTTAATACAAGCAGGCATAGTTAGTCTAATATTTGACAAAATAGCCTTCAAACTAAAAATAATCAGAACAGATAGAGTAGATCACCTCATATTCAGTAAGGGAAAAGTCCATCAAGATGATCCTACAATCCTAAACATATATGCACCCAAAGCAGGGGCACCCAATTTTATTAAAGAAGCTCTATTAGACCTAAAATCACATGTTGACTTCAACACACTGATAGTGAGTGACTGTCAACAATAGATAGGCTAAGCAGACAAAAACTAAATAGAGAAGCCTGGAGTTAAATGACACCATAAATCAAATGGAGTTGACAGAAATACACAGAACATTCCACCCAAACACCAAAGGATAGACTTTTTTCATTGCAGCCCATGGAACTTTCTCCAAAATCAACCACATATTAGACACAAAGCATGTCTCAACAAATTTAGAAAAATTCAAATAACATCCTGTATTCTATCTGACCACAAAGGAATAAAGCTACGTAAAACCAACACTACATATGGGAGAAAGTGCAAAAACTAATAGAAACTAAACAACACATAGTGAATAAAAATTGGGTCAAGGGAGAAATCAAGGAGGAAAATTTAAAATTCCAAGAACTGGATGAAAATGAAAACAAAACACATCAGGGCTGGAGAGATGGCTCAGCATTTAAGAACACTGGTTGTTCTTGCAGAAGACCTGGGTTCAAATCCCAGCGCCCATACGGCAGCTAACAACTGTCTGTAACTCCAGTCCCAGGGTATCTGACAGCCTCTTCTGACCTCTGAGGGAATTGTACAACACGGGTGCACTTACCTACATGCAGGCAATACACACATACACATAAAATAAAAATAATAAATAAAATAAAATAAATAAGAAAAGAAAAGACAACACATCAAACTCTATTGGACATAATGAAGATAATTCTGAGAGGAAGATTTATGGCATTAAGTGCCCACATCAAAAAAATTGGAGACATCTTAAAACCTTAATGGTGAACCTGAAGTCTTTAGAAAACTAAGAACAAATAACACCAAAAAGAGAGTAGATGCAAAGAGATAAATAAAATCAGGCTGAAATTAATTAAATAGAGATGAAGAAAACAAGCTAGCTGTGGTGGTACACACCTTTAGTCAGCACTTGGGAGGCACAGGAGGCAGATCTCTGTGAATTCCAGGCCAGCCTGGTCTCCATAGTGAGTCCAACCCTGCTGGGGCTACAGGGAGACCCTGTCTCAAAAAGACCAAAAAAAAAAAGACCAACCAACCAACCAACAAAACAAAACAAATGGAACATCATGAAACTAACCTGCTTCTGTACAGTAAAGGACACCATCATTCATTCAAGAGAAGATGCAGCCTGCAAAATGGAAAACTATCTGTACCGGCTATACTTCTGATAGGGGGTTACTATCTGGAATATATACAGAAAACTGAAAAACAGACATCAGAAATCCCAGACACCACAATGAAAAAATGGGACAAGGATGTAAACAGAGAGTTCTCAAATGATCAAACACAAATGGCTGAGAAATATTTTTGTATGCCAAATCAACTTATTAAATCTATTTTGCTATTCAACAAAATATTCAAAAGAAATTAGATATAAAGTACAATCTTTAAGCATAAAAATAACACCACACTCACTTCATTTCAGGGCAAGATGGTTTTCTAGAGTCATCATTTGTCCTCAGCTGTGAAATTTCATCTACTACAGAGCATGCTCCATAAAATGTGGTCTCTCAAATATCTGCTATTCAGGTCACCATGAAATTACAGTCTACATAGTGAATTTATATTTACATGTGAAAACATAGAACTGACTAGTTTTTCTCCATTGCCATATTCTGACTAATCTTTAAAAATAAAATGACCAAAGAAAACAGTAATCATTTTCATGAATCAAAGTTGGTTATTATTAATCTAGGATGAATATGAAATGCACAGTGCAGTGTACATGTAGAAACTTGAGTACATAGGAACTCTGATCTTCATACAGCATTTCTGTGTGTTTCACTGATTATTAAAATCCAGTATGAGATCTGAATGGGAGCATACTTAATAGAATATATTTTAATCATATTTAGATCACCCCCCATATCTGCTCCTCCTTACTATCCCACCACCAAATTTCAGTACGTGTGTGTGTGTGTGTGTGTGTGTGTATTAAAGCCTATAGAGTCAGGTTTATGTTGCCAAATGCCCTTGTTGGTTCATCCACTCGAGTCTGGTCAACCTACTGACTCTCACCCTTAGATGAGTCTGAATCTTGCCTTCCCAGCAGCCATTGGTTGGAAATAGTTTCTCAAGTAGGGTTGGGGTTCCTTACCCACTTCCCCATGTCTATGCTGGGATTTCTCTGGCTTGAGTTTACGTGGAATTTGTCCATGCTGCCACCATTGCTGTGAATTCATATGAGTAACTCACCAGCTGTCTGGGAAATTCTGTTTCCTTTTGGTCATCCACCTCCTCTGGCTCTTGCAATCTTCTTGCCTCCTCTTCCAAAATGATTCCCGAGCCTTGGAGGCAGAAGTTTGATATAGGTGTTCTATTCAGGGATAAGCAGTCTACAGCCTCTTATTCTCTGTAAGTTGGCTGTTTGTGGTTCTCTGTTTCAGTCAGTATCTGTTGATAAAGGTGTTTCTCTGTTGAGAGCTGAGAGATGCATTAATCTAAGTGTATAACAACAAGGCATCGGTTTAATACTACATCTATTTAGTAGAGTAATTGAGTTAGACTTTCTCCTAGGGCCTGTGGGCTATTTATCCTCAGGTTCCAAGGCCTGATATCAGTGTTAGGTATGGGCTCCATCCTATGAAGTGAACCATAAATGCAATTAGAAAGTAGTTGGTTGCTCTTATAATATTCGTGCCACCATTGTACTGGTGGACATATCTTGTCAGGCCAGTTGTTGTAGCTCACAGACTTACCAAATCAGTAGGGTTCATGCTAAATTTTCTCTTCAGGTAGTTTTCCTAGCACTTTCCAGTACTATGAAAGCTAGGCAGTAGAGATGAAGCTGTTATAAGTACTGTGGGTTCATACATGCAAGTACCCAGATGGTCCTGTTTTTCCAATCTAATCATCTAGTCTGTGTCTTTTGGGTTGGAGTTGAGACCATAAGAATGGAATAATATTCAGCTGTTAAGAAAAATGAAATTATTGGGGCTGGAGAGATGGCTCAGTGGTTAAGAGCACTGACTGCTCTTTAAAAGGATGTGAGTTTGATTCTCAGCACACATGGCAGCTAACAACTATCCATAACTCCAATTCAAGGGGATCTGACACCTTCTTCGGACCTCCACGGGCATTGTACAACATGGGTGCACTTACACTCATACATACAACACACTCATGCACATAAAATAATACTTTTTTTAAAAAAGTGAAAAATAAAAGTGTTAAATTTGCAGGTAACTAGATGGAACAGTAAACAATCATCCTAAGTGAAGTAACCCAGACCCAGAAAAACAAATGTATCATGTTCTCTCTTGTAAGTGGATGCTAGCTTTCATTCTTTAGATAGGTATGTTTTGATTAGAAAATGCTTAGAGATCAGAAAACAAACAAGAAGTGCCTATAATGAGGTTCAATGGCCCTAATAGACACC
This sequence comes from Nannospalax galili, assembly GCF_000622305.1. NCBI lineage: Eukaryota > Metazoa > Chordata > Mammalia > Rodentia > Spalacidae > Nannospalax > Nannospalax galili. The sequence goes on along the minus strand of NW_008338289.1, from coordinate 1,914,314 downwards.
TCAGGCTAATAAATGAAAAGTCCAGTGCCAGCAATGGGCTCCCTTTTATGGAGCTGTTGACCAGAGGGCTTCCACAGACTCTCAAACAATAACAATATAGGCTACTGCCATTGCACTTGGTGGCTATCTGACCTTTCTAGTGCTGTGATAAAAAACTGAGCAAAACAAAATTGGAGGGGAAATGATTTATTTCATCTTACACTTCCTAGCAACAGTTCATCTTTGAGGGAAATCAAGCAGGAACTCAAGGCAAGAACCTGGAGGTAGGAACTGAAACACAGACCATGGAGAACATTATCTACTGGCTTGCTCCTCTGGCTCTGCACTTGCCTACATTCTTATGAAACTCAGGACCTTCTGCTCAGGAATGACACCACCTACAGTGGGCTGGAGCCTCCCATACCCCTCAATAACCAAGAAAATACCACACAGACATGTACAAAAGCCATCCAGCCTGGAGAGATGCTTCAGCAGTTAAGAGCACTGGCTGTTGTCACAGAGGGTCTGTGTTCAAGTCCCAGCATCCACATGGTGGCTAACAACTGTCCTAACTCCAGTTCCAGGGGATCTGATGTTCTCCTCTGACTTCTGAGGGCACTGTATGACACAGGTACATACAGAGGCCACATACATACAGGAAATACACTCATACACATAAAATAAAAACAAGAAATAATTTTTTCTAAAAAAAAGGTCTGGAGAGATGGCTCCGTGGTTAAGAACACTGGTTGTTCTTGCAGAAGACCCGGGTTTGAAACCCAGCACCCACATGGCAGCTAACAACTGTCCATAACTCCAGTCCCAGGGGATTTGATAGCCTCTTCTGACCTCCGTGGGCATTGCATGACACAGGTGCACTTACCTACATGCAGGCAATACACTCATACACATAAAATAAAATAATAAATAAAATTTTTTAAAAAGCCATCCAGGCCAGGCGTGGTGGCTCACACCTTTAATCCCAGCACTCGGGAGGCAGAGGCAGGCAGATCTCTGTGAGTTCAAGGCCAGCCTGGTCTACATAGTGAGTTCCAGGCCAGCTGGGGCTACAGGGAGACCCTGTCTCAAAAAGACCAAAAAAAAAAAAAAAAAAAAAAAGGCATCCAATAGAGAAAATTTCCAAATTGAGGGTCCCTCTTCCCGGGTGAGTCAAGTTGACAACTAAAGCTTTCCCATAAGAACCTGATGGCAAGATCCTATTACTGACAACACTACACACCTGAGTCACACATAATAAAGACAGAGAAATCAAGGTGGTACTGGCCCTGAAGCTTCATCTATGCTGGTTAGCTTTCATAGTACTATAAGATGTTATACATATGGGGCTGGAGAGAGGGCTTAGCAGTTAAGAGCATTGACTTGACTGCTCTTGCAGAGGACCTGGGTTCAATTTTCATCATCCACATGGTGATTAACAACCATCCATAGCTCCAGTTCCAGAGGATCTGATGCCCTCTTCTGACCTCTGCAGGCATTGCATGACACAGTTGCACTTACACATATAGAGGCAATTCACTCACATAAAATAAAAATAATAAATAAAATATTTTTAAAAGATGTTATAGATATTACTGGCAGAGAAAGGTAATCAACAATCTTACTCACTTGTGAACTCTGTGAACTACCAAATCTATGCATTATAGCCATAGAGGAAAGAGAAGAAATCCAGGTCAATGACGTTGACCAAATCTGCAACAGGATTACAGAAAAAAGAAATTCCCTAAATTAAGGAAAAACATACAGATACAAGAAGCACAGAGAACACCAAATAAACAGAATAGAATTTCTCCCGTGGCATATCATAGTAAAAAAACAAAGCAAACAAACAAACAAAAAAAAAACCCTAAATGTACAGAACAAAGAGAGTGTACTAAAAGATGCAAGAGAAAAAACAAATTACATGTAAAGTAAAACCAATCAGAAGCACAGCTGACTTTTCAATGCAAACTATAAAACCTAGACAAGCCTGAACCAAATTATTCCAAGTTCTAAATGACCATAGAGGCCAACCCAGCAAAACTATCATAGTCAAAGCGGAAAGAAAACTCTTCTATGATACAAATAGGCTGAAAGAATTCATGTCCACCAAATAAGTCCTATAGAGAATACTCAAACAATACAAAAGACTGAAGAAAGAAATTAGCATACTCAAGAAGCTACAGAAAGAAAACAAATGAAGGTAGAAAGGATGGAAACACAACATAACACTAAGAACACAAACAGGAAATAAAATGACAGTAACCGATACACAACTTTCAATAATAACTCTAAATATCAATGACCTCAACTCCTCAGTCAAAAAAACAGAGGCTAGTTGAACGGATTAAGAAACAAAATCAAGGGGCTGGAGAGATGGCTCAGTGGTTAGGAGCAGCTGGCTGCTCTTGCAGAGGACCTGAGTTCGATTCCCAGCACCCACATGGTGGCTGCAAACCATCCTTAACTCCAGTTCCAGAGGGATCCGAAGCCCTCTTCTGACCTCCGAGGCATTGCATGACACAGGTGTACTCACATGCAAGCAATACACTCACACACATAAAATAAAAATAATAAATAAAACTCTCAGCACTTGGAAGTCAGCTCTCTGTGGGTTCCAGGCCACATAACGAGACCCTGTCTCAAAAAACAGACCAAATAAATAAATAAATACATAATACATACATACATACATACATACATACATACACATAAAATAAAAATAATAAATAAAATATTTTTTAAAAAAAAGAAAAGAAAGAAAGAAACAAAATCAACCTGGGCCTGGTGGTGCACTTGTTTATTTCCAGCACTTGGGAGGCAAAGGTAAGTGGATCTCTGTGAGGTGGAGGCCAGTTTATTTTGATATATCACAGTGAAAGATTTATCGTCCTCTTTTTTTTTTTTTTTTTTTTTTTTTTTTTAAAAAAAAAAAAAAAAAAAAAAAAAAAAAAAAAAAGGAATCCATTCATTGTCTACAAGAAACTCACCTTACCTCCACCTTAGGCAGCAGTTGCTATTCTAATATATGAGAAAATAGACTTCAAATTCAGAAGAAATAAAGAAGGTTAATATGTTCTGATAGTGGAAACAAGTGATCAAGAAGAATTTACAGTTATGAACATAATATGCACCGAACCCTGGTGTACCCAGTTTCATAAAAACAGTACCATTAGACTTCAAGACACATATTAACCACAACTTGTAATAGTACATACCTTCAATACCCTACCTTCTCCAATAGACAGGCCATCTGGACAAAAAATAGACATCTGAATTAAATGATATCACACACAAATGGACCTAACAGACATCTACAGAATATTCCACCAAAGCACCAAAGCATACACATTCTATTCAGCAGCCCATGGAAGTTTCTCTAAAACAAACCACACACTGGGGCACAAAACAAACCTCAACAAATATGGAAAAGTTCCATGTATTCTATTAGACTACTGTCTCCCAATTGGCTGGTTCCTCCAACGGGGCAGGGCCTGATGCAGAGAGTGGACTATGAAAAGGCTGCTGGGAGCTACCTTGGGATGGAAGCCACAAGCTGTGGGAAGCTGCAAGCTGTGGGAAAGGGACAAGCTGAGCAGTGGGAATGGCCTGCCATGTGCTGCAGAATGGCCCTACACTTATGCACCTGGGGCAAGATCGGGGCCCCTGAGGTGTGAGAGAATGCTAGCAGTGACTATGGTAGTTATGGCACAGTCTGATATGGCAGGTGGCTAGGCACTGGGTACTCCTTTGTAACTTAATAAATGCACATAAAATATATTATATGGTTTGCCTGATGGTGCAGGAGACCCAGAGGGAATTCGGGCTACAACCACAATGCAATAAAACTTAAAATCAACAGCAAAAGGAGGTCTAGTAACTACACAAACCCATGGAGATTTAACAATACAATCCTGAATGATAAATGGATCTGTAAAGTTAAATTTACTTCTGGGAGGCCCATGCTGCATATGCTCTAGGCTTTTAGGCCCACTGGGAGACATGCTGTGACCCTCTCTCCCCACGCTGTCCTATGACAAAAATTATAATTTAGGGAATAAAGATATTTATTAGGGTTGAATCTGAGGGGCATCTTTAGTTATTTCTACTTCTAGGCTGTTCCCTTTCTCATTACTGTCTTTTTCCATGGGTTCATTGACCCCTGGTCCCAGGATGACCCTTGTATTACAGATTTAGCCTGGGCTCTCTTTCCTCTTCGGTCCCCTAGCCTTAAGTTAAAAATCTCCCTTTCCCTTTCTCTCTCATGCAGTTTACTTGCAAGTTCTGAGGCCAATACAGAATCAGCAGTAACTCCTTCTTAGTCTTTTCAACCTCCCTTTGGGCTATTGTCTCTAACTGGACAAGGACAATTCTTTTATTATGCAAAGAAGCAGCCAGGCAGCTTCAGAGACTGCTTTTTTCCTTTTGATCCCAGCTCTGCTTCCATGCCTTGTAAAATTTTTTCTAGACCTTCCATAATCCTTACAGAATTTTCATACATGTGTGGTGACAGCCCCCATCACTTAAGGAGCTGTGCTATTTTAAGCCATTTACAAGATGGTGGGCACCTGGGGATTTCCCCCATGGAGCTCATCCCCTTAGGTGGCCCCATTTTAGTTACATATCTCACTATCCATCACATAATCCATGTGGCTGCTGCTATCTCCAGTAAGCTTATGGGGATTGCCCACATTCTCCCTTCCCCTAACTTTGATTCAGTCTTTTTCCACATCAGAGATATCACCATTGCTCTTCCCAAACTCCTCTGTATTGTATCCTGCATATCCAGCCGTACTATGCCAATTATAAAGTCAAATTTACTCCTTGTAGGCCTGCACTGTGCATGCTCTTGGCTTTCAGGTGCACTGGGAGATGCACTTTGAACCTCTCTCCCCATGCTGCCTTTACAACAAAAATTATAGTTTAGTGAATAAAGATATTTATTAGGGTTTCCTTACAGAGTTTGTGATGTCTGAGAGTGCGTTACTTACAAAGGCATACACCCATGGGCTTTTTTCCCTACATCTCCACTGAGCTTTCCAGATCCGTGGCTGCCAGCCCACAGGCCAAGAAAGCAGTTTCTGCTGCCTCCCTGGCTTCTTCAGTGTCAATCTTTAAACCCTTCTCCTCATGCAATCCCTCCCTTTCTAAAGAGTCTCTTAGGGTTTGGAAATCCAGCTATTGCTAGTTCTTTCAGAGGACACACCTATCCAAAGGGTCAAAGAAGAAATCAAGAAGGAAATAAAAGTATTTCTTAAACTAAATGAAAATGATAATATAACACAACAAAACCTCTGGGACACATTAAAAGCAGTCCTAAGAGGGAAAGTTGTAGCTCTAACTGCCTACATTACAAAATCAGAAAGAGCACATATAAATAAATTAATGATACAACTCAAGATTTGAAAAACCAAGACCAAACCAAACCCAAACCCAACAGACAAGAAGAAATAATAATAAAAATCAGAACAGAAATCAATGAAATAGAAACAAAGCAAACAGTATAAAGAATCAATGAATCTAAGAGCTGGTTCTTTGAAAAAATAAACAAGATAGACAGACCCTTAGCTCAGTTAACCAAAAGAAAAGTAAGCCCAAATTAACAAAATCAGAGATGAAAGGGGAAACATTAAAAAAGACACCAAAAAGATCCAGAATATTATAGGAGAAAACTTTAAAAACCTATACTTTAGGTGAGCATGGTGGCACATGCCTTTAATCACAGCACTCAGCAGGCAGAGGCAGGAGGATCTCGATGAATTCAAGGCCAGCCTGGTCTACATAGTGAGTTCTGTTAGGGTTCCAATAGCAGCCTCCTCCCCCTCCCCAACAGGGACCTACAAACTCTGCTGAGAAGCACTGCCTTTCCTCTGCTACCTGCTTCCCCCTCCATGATTTCTCCCCCAAACATTCCCCCTTCCACACCCTAAAGCCCCCATATATAAAGTCCCAGCTCACAACCCGTGGGTGGACATCTTTCCTGGACATCTTTCCCTGACATCTTTCCCTTCCTAACCCCCTTCTCCCTTCCCCCTTCCCCCTTCCCTTCCCTTCCATCTTTCCCTTCGTGGACATCTTTCCCTTCCCGAGGGAAAGGTGCCCCGTGCAAAATAGATCTGTGTCCCACTGAGAATTCTATCTGTGTCTCGGTGCCTTCATCCAACCGCTCGTGCTCTCCATCCGCGCCGCTCGCTCCCGCCCATTCTCTACCTATCAAGTTCCAGGCCAGCTGGGGCTACAGTGAGACCCTGTCTCAAAAAAGATTAAAAAAAAAACAAAACAAATCAAAACAAAACAAAAAAACTGTATTAAATTAGAAAATATAAAGTAAATGGACAAATTTCTAAATTCAACAGATTCAAGGTAAATCAAGAAGAGATCAATAGTTCAAACAGACCCATAACCAATAAATCAAAATTGTAATATAAAGCCTCCCAACTAAAAAAACAACAACAAAAACCCAGGTCCAGCTGGATTCACATTAGAATTTTACCAGACCTTCAAAGAAGATCTACAATCAATAATCCTTAAATTACTTAAAAAGATAGAAAAAAGAGGGAAGAACTCCAAACTCCTTTCTTTCTTTTCTTTTTTTTTTTTATTTTTAATCTTTTTGAGACAGAGTCTCCCTGTAGCCCCAGCTGGCTTGGAACTAGCTGTGTAGACCAGGCTGCCCTTGAACTCAGAGATCTGCCCGCCTCTGCCTCGCCCCCCAAAACTCCTTTTATAAAGCCAGTATTACTGTACTACCCAAACCAGGCAAAGACACAATAAAAAGAAAACTATAGACCTATATCCTTAATGAACATAAATGCAAAAATTGTCAACAAGATATTTGCAAACCACATACAGACGCATATCAAAAAGATCAACCATGATAAAGTTGGCTTTATTCCAGAAATTCAAGGATGGTTCAATATATATGTCAAAACATGAATAACTGGGCATGGTGGTGCACACCTTTAATCCCAGCACTTGGGAGGCAGAGGCAGGCAGAGCTCTGTGAGTTCAAGGCCAGCCTGGTCTAAAAGAGCAGACAGGAAAGGATAACCAAAATCATCACTGAAATTGGTGACAAAAAAAAAAAAAAAAAAAAAAAAAAAAAAAAACATTTAAATGGAATTAAAGACAAAAATCATATGATCATCTCAATAGACACAGAAAAAGCCTTTGACAAAAATCCAACTCAGATTCATAATAAAAGTCCTAGAGGGAAATGGACTGGAGGGAACATACCTTAACATAATTAAAGCTATATACAACAAACCTACAAGCAATATCATTCTAAATGGAGAAAAACTAGAAGAATTCCTATTAAAATCAGGAACAAGGGAAGGCTGTCCACTATCTCCACTATTTTTCAATATAGTGCTTGAAACTCTAGCTGGAACAAGAAGACAAGAGAAGGGGAAGCTAAAGGTGTACTACTTGGAAAAGAAGTAGTCAAATTATTCCTATTTGTAGATGATATGCTATTATATACAAGAGATCCCAAAAGTTCTACCAGAAAACTTCTGGAAATGATCAGACCTTTCAGCAAGGTGGCAGGTTACAAAATAAATTTACAAAAGCTAGTAGCCTTTCTATATACCAGTAATAAGTAATCAAAGAAAGAGTGCATGAAAACACTCCCATTCACAATAGCTTCAAAAAAAATCTAGGGATAAACCTAACCAAAGACATTAAAGACCTTTACAATGAAACATTTAAATCTTAGAGATAGAAGAAGAAACATGGAGATGAAAAGACTTCCTGTGCTCATGGATTGGTAGAATTAATATTGTGAATATGACCATGCTACCAAAAGCAATTTATAGATTCAATGCAATCCCAATAAAAAACCCAATTGTCGGGAGCCGCTAATCATTGAGCTGCAGCAGCCTCATTTACTGAGTTTGTGTCATGCAAACCAGTACTTAACCTGCCCATTCAGGAGGAAGAAGTTTTCTGGAGAGCCTCACAATACCTGACCTTGAGGCATTAGTGGTAAACAAAAGGATCCAAGAAGCCTTTGATCTGACCGCTCCCTGACCCTCAGATACAGGTGGGGAAATACAGCAGTTGTAACTAATTGAGTTCTTCTGTATAAAAAGACAGATGAAATAAATCGAGGCTGGCAGTATTCACTGTGAACCCTCCCAAGGGAAAAAAAAAGTATGTACTCATTAATAATTTTTTCCCAGTGGTACTCAAATTTTCTTCTAAGAAGCATCTTTCCTGTCTTCTTTCTTTCTTTCAATCCTCACTCCCCCTTTCAGGTACTGTCCGTTTTGGCCGGCTGGCACCAGCATAGTGGCGCCCGAACAGGGACTTGAAAAGTAGGGGATAAAGTGAAGGACACTGCTGGAGAAGTTAAGTGAGTGCACTCGGTACAATTGGGGAGCGGTGAGTATTTATCTTGGGAGAAGATGGGGCAAGCAAACAGTTGCTCAGTTTTTGTAAGATATATACTTTGGGCCCTAGGAGTAAAGGCTGAGACTAAAGAGGAGAATCCAATAAGCTATGGCTGGGATAAAAGTGAAACCAAACCTTCTGCTCCACCAGAGCCAGATCCACCCTATTATGAGGACCCCCGTCTGGGGCTAGAAGAGGGATCTCTTGACCCTGAGGATGAGTCTGCCCTAGGAGAGGAGACAGTTGAGTATGATCAGAGAAGTGTCCACCTTTAACTGCTTTGCCTGATCACTGGAAAATTAAGCAATTAAGGACAGAGTTAGATGCTCTGAAGAAGGAAATGTTAAAGAATAAGGAAGAAAGAATTAGGACAACCCCAACACCCCCTCGAAAGGAAGTTGCACCTCCCATGATTGCCATGGCTCAGGAGCCTTCGGCAGGAATCTGGTACCCGCTTAGAACCATGCAATCTCCACTACAACAGGCCATTGGGGCCGCGGTAGAGCGAGGAGAGTCAGTGCATGGATTTCAAGTCTTCCCAGTTTCTGAGCAAGTTGATCAGCAGGGCAACAGGGTGCGGTCTCATGCACCTGTGCCTTTTAAGCAGCTTAAGGAACTAAAGACTGCTTGTGCTCAGTATGGTCCCACTGCCCCTTTTACTCAGGCTTTGTTAGAATCTTTGTCCATGGATGCGCTTCCTCCTGGAGATTGGAAACACATGGCATGTGCTTGCCTTTCAGGGGGAGGCTATCTGTTGTAGAAA
>NW_008338289.1:1897209-1904236 GCF_000622305.1 Nannospalax galili | reverse complement strand
ATATAGGATATCTCAGAGTGCATAGTAGTCTTCCTGGGCCATTAGCTTTGGGGAATGCCTTAGCAGATAAAGCCACTCAGCTTACAGGATTGACTCAGGTAGAGCAAGCTACAAATTCTCATGCCATTCATCACCAAAATAGTCAAAGTTTGAGAAAACGATTTCACATTACTAGGGAAGCTGCAAGACAAATTGTACGACAGTGTTCATCTTGTCCTCAAACACAAATCATTCCTCATTATGGAGTTAATCCTAGAGGGCTAAAGCCTAACTAATTGTGGCAAATGGATATTACTCATGTTGCGGAATTTGGCAGGCAACGGTATGTACATGTTACAATAGATACATTTTCTGGCTTTATTATGGCTACTGCACAAACAGGGGAAGCCACAAAAAATGTTATAACTCATTGCTTGACTTGCTTTTCCATAGGTGGTATCCCTAATGTTATAAAAACAGATAATGGCTCTGGCTATATAGTGTTTCTGCTTGCAATTGGGCATTGAGCATAGAACTGGGATACCATATAACCCACAAGGACAAGGTATAGTGGAAAGAGCTCATGGTGCTTTAAAAACACAATTACAAAAAATAAGAAAAGGGGAGTTATATCCCCAGACACCAAGTAATCTTTTACATCATGCTCTTTTCATTTTAAACTTTTTGAATTTGGATAAAAATGACCACTCTGCGGCAGACAGAATGTGGCATCCTCAGTCACAGGATACCTACGCCCAAGTCAGGCGGAAGGATCCTTTAACTGGACAATGGAATGGCCCTGACCCTGTATTGATATGGGGAAGAGGGCATGTTTGTGTTTTTCCACAGGACGCTGATGGAGCCAGGTTGCTGCCAGAAGGCTGGTGAGGTTTGCTGGACGAGCGCCAAAGAAAGAAGAAGTAGAAAAGAATGATGAGGAGACAGATGTGGCTGAAGATGATGATCTTGCAAGTGATCGTGGCTGAATTATACTGGACTTATGTTCCTGATCCACAACATTGCACCCCGTGATATGGAAGAAAAAAGAGATAGTAGTGACTGTGAATGACTCTTGGTTAATTGCTCAGCCTGCTTCAAAACACCTAATGATTATTTTGGATTGGGAAGCGGGTTGCCTATTTTGTTAAAAATAAGTGTGCTGTGGGACAAAGTGGATATTGTACCAATGTCAATGTGTTATTGCCAAGAGATAATTAAAAAAAAAATTTCCCCACATTTTCACCCTGTAAACAGCGGCAGATATTCTAAAAAGGCTGAGAGCCTCCTTTCATGCTTTTCCTCCTCTTTGTTTTCACCTGATGGCAGTAAAGTTGTTTATGCCTGTGGCAAATCAAGACAGCTGTGCATGATATGAGATTGTGCTCCCTCCCCTAACAGAGGCCGGTAGTCAAAGATGGGTAAGATCTTCTGGGAGAGAGTCAACCTAAGACAGGGCATAGCTGATGGAAGCTGTGTGCCAATGATGGGTAAGGCTTTGCTCTGGCAGAAGACAACCTAAGCCAGGCACGGTCCTTCTGTCCCAGATAAGCATAATCTGGGGTTATAAAAATAAATAAGGAAGGGGGATATGTCGGGAGCCGCTAATCATTGAGCTGCAGCAGCCTCATTTACTGAGTTTGTGTCATGCAAACCAGTACTTAACCTGCCCATTCAGGAGGAAGAAGTTTTCTGGAGAGCCTCACAATACCTGACCTTGAGGCATTAGTGGTAAACAAAAGGATCCAAGAAGCCTTTGATCTGACAGCTCCCTGACCCTCAGATACAGGTGGGGAAATACAGCAATTGTAACTAATTGAGTTCTTCTGTATAAAAAGACAGAACTGAAATAAATCGAAGCTGGTAGTATTTACTGTGAGCCCTCCCAAGAAGCATCTTTCCTGTCTTCTTTTATTTCTTTCAATCCTCACTCCCCAGAGGCTGGCAGTATTTACTGTGAGCCCTCCCAAGAAGCGTCTTTTCTGTCTCCTTGCCTTTCTTTCAATCCTCACTCCCCCTTTCAGGTACTGTCCGTTTTGGCCGGCTGGCACCGGCACCCAATGACATTTTTCACAGAATTAGAAGAACACATCTTAAAATTTATATGGAGTTGTAAAAGACCCATAGACAGCCAAAGCAATCATGAGTACAAAGAGCAATCCTGGGGGGATTATTATACCAGATCTCAAACTATATTTCAGAACTATAGTCATAAAACCAGCATGGTACTGGCACAAAAACAGATATGTAGATCAATGGAATATAATAGAAGACGCAAACATGAGTGTGCACAGTTTCAGCCACCTGATATTTTACAGAAGTTCCAACTATACACACTGAAGGAAAAACAACATCTTCAACAAATGGTGCTGAGAAAACTGGATCTCCACCTGTAGAAACATGAAATTAGAACCTTACATATCACCCTGCACAAAAATCAACTCCAAATGGATCAAAGACCTCAACGTGAAACCTGAAACACTGAAACTGTTAGAAGAAAACTTAGGTAGTAATCTACAAGATATCGGTGCAGGAAAGGACTTTTTAAATTGGATATCATTTGCTCAGGAATTAAGGCCAACAGTCAACAAGTGTGACCTCATTAAACTAAAAGCTTCTGTATAACAGAGGAAACAACCAAGCAAGTGAAGAGGAAGCCCACAGAATGAGAGAATGGCTTGAACAGCTTCACAACTGACAGAGGATTGTTACCCAGAATGTATACAGAACTAAAAAAACAAAGAATCAAGAAAACGAATAACCCAGTTACAAAAATGGGCTATGGATTTGGACAGAGAGCTCTCAAAGGAACAAATAAAAATGATTAAGGAACACTTTAAAAAGTGTTCAATATCCTTAGAAATTAGGAAAATGCAAATCAAAACCACTTTTGTGGGAGACAGGCTTGAGCCTAGGGTGAAAGTCTTATTGACAGCCATACAGCAGGCCTGAGGCAACGGCTCGACCGCTGGAGCCACAAGAAATGCCTTGTGACATTTGCTCCCATTGGCAGATCATGAGACTGATGCCTAGAGCTCACCACTCCCTAATCACCACCCTTGATATTCCAAATTGCAACACTTAGATATTGCAACAGTCGGGGTCACGTGGTTTCCAGGAATCCAGGCTCTTTAATCTGAAACCCAGTATGCTAATGAGGCATCCTACCCGCTATTCTGTGATAGGTCGTTAAGTCTGTTATGCTAATAGGACGCTAAACCTGTTATGCTAATACGGTATCCTACTTGCTGTGCTGTGATTGGACCACTACCCCTATATAAGCTTGTGCCTTCCTGCAATAAAGCAGACTGGTGTCCCTGAACCTGGTCTCCTGTGTCTGAATGTGGCTCCTCTGACACAGTCTCCTTGCCAGCCCTGGGTTCCGGAACTGAGCAGAAGCAACGATGACAGAAGGCAGCACAGAGCAAACAGAAGAGTGGCCTCAGCCCAGGGCAAGTGGAGGAGCAGCCTTGATGCCTGTGAGAATGAAGGAGTGGCACCCACAAGAACGAAGGAGCAGCTGCTGCTGGCAGTGACCGCACACTTTAATATTTTATCTTACCCCAGTCAGAATGGCTAAGATCAAGAGAACAAATGATGCTAAATGTTGGTGAGGATACAGGGAAAGGGGAACATTAATTCACTGCTGATGGGTTTGCAAACTGTAGAAAGCATGTGGAGAACTCTAAAAAAAATAAAAATGAACCTAGCATCTGACCTGGTTATACCACTCCTTGATATATACCTAAAGGGCTCATCCTACTGCAGATAGGATACTTATACATTCATATTTCTTGCTGCTCTTTTCACAATAGCTAGAATATGAAAATAACCTAAATGTCCCTCAACTGATGAATGGATAATGAAAATGTGGTACATTTACACAATGGAGTTCTACTCAGTGGTAAAGAAAAATGAAATCATGAAATTTGCAAGTAAATGGATTGAGCTAGAAACTGTTATACTAAGTGAAGTAACACAGACCCAGAAAAACAAGCAACATAAGTTCTTTCTCATTTGTGGATCTTAGCACCAAATTCTTATATGTGGGTATTTACTGTGACTGTAGGAACCTGGAAAATGGAAAGGAACCATGGTAGTAAAGGGGAAGAAGGAGCTCGAGAGAGGAAAATAATAGGTATTATTATTACCACAGGTATTAATGTGGAAATGGGGAGCTATTCTCTCACTCCGTGGGCTTCCTCTTCACTTGCTTGGTTGTTTCCTCTGTTGTACAGAAGCTTTTAGTTTAATGAGGTCACACTTGTTGACTGTTGACCTTAATTCCTGAGCAAACGATATCCAATTTAAAAAGTCCTTTCCTGCACCGATATCTTGTAGATTACTACCTAAGTTTTCTTCTAACAGTTTCAATGTTTCAGGTTTCATGTTGAGGTCTTTGATCCATTTGGAGTTGATTTTTGTGCAGGGTGATATGTAAGGTTCTAATTTCATGTTTCTACAGGTGGAGATCCAGTTTTCTTAGCACCATTTGTTGAAGATGTATTAATACCACAGGCATTAATGTGGAAATGGGGAAAATGGGGTTTTTAACTGGGGAGGGAATAGGTACAGTCATATAGAGGGAGAGAAAATAGAGAAAAATAGCACAGGTAGTGTGAAAAAAAGAAGTAAATGTATTAGTTCAAAAATTTAATGAAGAATAATATACATGCATCTGTAAGCTGAAGGATTACATAAGAAGCACAGTTCCAGAAAGGAGAAACCTCTCTTCAAATTGTTGATCAGGTAGTCCTATAGACTCTAAAAATAGCACAAGCTATTGCCACAGCCCTTAACTTCTTCCCTGAACTTGAAGATAAGACCCTATTGCTGAAGACATTCCACACTTCACACACAGGACTTGAACCAACTGAGCTAGAACTAACATGGAAGCTTCCTCCATAAAGACTAGCTCTTATAATATCAGAGGATACTATGCAAGCCGCTAAGGGAGAAAATCAACCAGTGATGTAAAACCAAATAACCATAACAATGACCAGAGCAGCAAACTACCTCTATTGGTGCAGTAGCAACACTTTTATCTTGAGGGTAATCAACAGCTATCTAATTGGACATAAAGCCCAATTAATGGGCAGGAATTCATGTGTCATACTGTAAACACAGCCAAATACACATGGCTGGAGAGGTCATAAATCCTAGAGAGAAACACACATCTGTCACATCCCTAGACAAATATAATTTGTTACTGTATGTATGCTAAATATGTATCCTTATATTATATATCCTTATATATATATCCTTATATATATATATCCTTATATATATCCTTATAAGGCAAGTATACCTCTTACCACTCATCAAAGAAGTTGATGCAATAGATGGAGACTATTACAGAGTTCCACAACTTGTCAAACACAGAGAATAAATGTCTGTGAGATGCCAGCCCTAAGTAACACATCTACAATGCAACCTCTACACCTAAGTCTCAGGGAACATAGAAGAACAATGGGCAGAGAGAATATTAATGAATCTCTCAGTTCTCACTAGCAAGGATTCCCCATGCAGCAGGTGATGATCAACACACCTGGCCAAAATGTAGAGAATAGAGACTGAAGAATGTGTGTCCCTGGATAGGACTCCTATATTAACCTTTACCAGGAAGGGCTTAAGGACCATTGTGGAAGAGGAGGTGGAAAGACTGTAAAAGGCAGGGATGGTGGATGAGCACAAGAAAACAGAGTTTTCATATTGCCCATACGAATTTACAGCCATGGTGACAGCATGCACAAGACCCATGCAAACTCAAACCAGATAAAAACCCAGCATAGAACTGGGGAAATGGGCAAGAAGCCCCAACCTTTTCTGAGAAACTATTGACAGATGGTTACTGCTGGATGAGAGAGAGTTGATCTTCTTTAAGGGAGTGACCTTAGATAGGTTGACCAGGCTCCAGTGGATGAACTTACATCAAGGGAGATTTGGGGACAAAAATTTGATTTGATAGGCCTTAACACATGTGATAGAATGCACGAAATCTGGCAGAGAGATTATGGGAAGGGTACAGAGAGGGGAGGGGAACTAAATATGATGAAGATGTATTACAGAAATGTACAAAAATTCAATAGAAGTTAGGAAAAAAGAAGGAAGGAAGGAAGGAAGGAAGGAAGGAAGGAAGGAAGGAAGGAAGCCCCAAGAGGAGTCCCACACCAGAACCTGACCATGCTGACACCCTGCTGGACAATTATCCTAGACTCTACAACCAAGAAAAATAAACACTTTTTGTATAACTAAAAAAAAAAAAGCCTGAAACTCTGAAACTGTTAGAAGAAAACGTTCGGAAAAACCTATAAGATATAGGTGTAGGAAAGGATTTTCTAAACCAGACATCAATTGCTCAGGAAACAAGGGTAAGAACTGACAAACAGGACCTCATTTAACTTAAAAGCTTCTGTACATCAAAGGAGGCAACCAGGGAAGTGAAGAGAAAACCCACAGAATGGGAGAAAATCTTCAACAGCAATACATCTGACAGAGGTTTAATATCCAGAATATATAATGAACTCCAAAAACAGAGAATCAAGACAAGAAGTAACCCAATTAAAAGATGGGCTAAGGAGCTGAACAGAGAGTTCTCAAAAGAAGAAGTAAAGATGGCTATGAAGCATCTTAAAAGATGTTCAACATCGGTAGAATCCTCCGGAATTCCCAAGCGGGTCCTTATAAAAGGAACCCCAGACTACTATCCTCAGGCCTCTTGGGGTAAGTCTATAGTGCAGCTCTCCGGGCCGGGACTCCCTAAGCGACATTCACCCTTCCATCCCCCGCCTCGCCGTTCTATACTCCTAGTTTGGGCCCTGCGCCATTCCTAGTCTCGGGGCCCCAGACACCTGGGGAACCAATACTGCTTCCTTACCCTTCCCACCCAGAGAAACTCAGTCCCTTTCTTGGGCTCCAGGAGCACCACTTCTGGTCCTGGCCCTGCCCTCACCTCTCTCTGCTTCCCTGGGCCTGCACCACCGGCTAACTCTCCTAGCATGCACTACTGTCCTCAAGCCTCTTGGGGTAAGTCTATAGCGCAGCTCTCCGC
>NW_008338289.1:1888330-1889247 GCF_000622305.1 Nannospalax galili | reverse complement strand
CTAGCAACTGTTATACAAAGTGAAGTAACACAGACTCAGAAAAAAAAAATCGACAAATGTTCTCCCTCATATGTGGATCGAAGAACAAAATCATGATAAGTGAGTATGTATCCAGACATAACTACAGGAACCAGGATAATGGAAAGGAACCAGAGAGGTAAAGGAAAAGAAAGAACCTGAAAGAGAAGAACAGTAGTAAACAGGCCTTAATAAGAAAGATATGGAAAAAATTGGGTTAGTTTAAGGGAGGGGGGAGGGAAGGGTGTACAAGGAACCGAGGGGATAAAGGGAAAGAAGGACCTCAAGAGAGGTAAGACCGTAGGAGAAGGGTATTAGTAAGGGAGAAAGGGGGGAAATGGGGGCACCTTAAGTGGGAAAACCATGATGGAGGGGTGAGACAATGTGAGAGATAAATAATGCCTATCTAGTTTTAAAAACCAGAGGGAACCATATTACACCTATGACCTACTGACAAATTATTCATAGCTGATCAAGAAATATATGTCTAGGTAAGATTTATCTGAGAATATTTTTTTTTTGCCCAAGATTTATCTACGTGACACAAAATAATTAAAAGTACCAGACTGGTAGAACTAACCTTCTTGGATGTTTAACAGATCTACTTTAAGGCCCATAATAATTTGGTCAGACGGACATAAAGGACAGTTTTTGTTCCTTGCCCTCCTAGGTTGACTAGTTACAGGGGACTATAAGCATCTCTCAAAATGTCCTTTAATTGTGGTGGGTCACCTGTCCTCTTGATCAAGGAGGCCGAGGAGATGCCACCAGATGGACTTGAACCAGTGTCCAGTCTACAAAGAGGAGGGTCAACACAGAGGAATCATTTCCTCCATGCTTCCAAGCGAAGCCAACCATGGTCGAGCAGGACCTTTGACTTATCTTCACATAGGCAGAAC
>NW_008338289.1:1881175-1888203 GCF_000622305.1 Nannospalax galili | reverse complement strand
ATAACAAGCAACAATGCCAGATAGGAGATACCTTCTTTTGAGTTGTTGGCCAGGGTGGCCCAAGGGACTCCCAGATAGTAACCCGGCATAGAACTGGGAAAATGAACAGCAGACCCCAATCTTATCTAAAGGAATATTGACAACTGATTGCTGCTAGATGAGGAACAGCTGGCTCTCCTAAAACAAAGACATCTAGATAGGCTGACTATATTCACCAGATGAACAAGTAGTGGGGAATGGCTGGGGATGCCGACAGCACAGCACAGCAGGGATATCAGAATATAAGGGCTCTAGTGGGGGGGGGGGAAGCTATGGGAGGGTGACATCTGGGAAGTGGGTGTATAGTTGAATAAGATGGTTTGGGATGTTCTGTGTGATACACACACACACACACAGTCAGCAAATTTTAAAAAATGTATTTTATTTGAGGAGGAAGCATAGAAATTTACATCATGCTAATTAGTAGAGGTGATAAACATTACCACTGAAATCTACCCAACGACTTATAGACATACACAGGCGCCAAGGATCCAAGTGGAAACGATTATGACTAGTAATAATCAGATACATTCAGATTAGAGATTCATGTGCCAACATCTCAGTGTTAGTAGCAAAAACAATGAGTCTTTCTGCAAGGAACAGTATATTCTAAAATGAAATGGATATCTTTTTTAAAGGTTAAAAACTCAACTTTTTGTCTTACAGGGCTTATACTGAGTTCAATATTGTATAACTGTATTAATTCAACTGTGAACCTAGAAACTTACAGCCACTTGTGAAAGAGATGTACTCTTGCTCTGGAGTGTGTTACTGAATATGTTAAAGCTGTAGTGAAATGCTTCTAATCATGTAGTTATTAAAAATTTTTAAAAAATAATGATTTAAAAAAAAGAAAAAAGAAAGAAAAAAGAAAGAAGGAAAACAAAACCCAATAACCCAATGGAGGCTTACTATCTCACAACCCAATTAAAAAGTACAACTGGGGAGAGAGAGAGAGAGAGAGAGAGAGAGAGAGAACAATACACACAGTCAGAAAGAAGAGGGTAAAATACTGGATAGATGGAGATATGGGGGAGTGTGGCGAGAAGGGAGTAGCAGGTGGGCGCACCTAAATTATGGTGAGAAAGCCTTATAGTAAATTTCAGATAGTAATCTAATCTCAAATTTTAATTTTAAAAAATCATGGTACTGCCCAAAACTGGACACAGAGATCAATGAAATTAAGTTAAGAGGACCCATATATAAGCACACCTACCTGAATTTTTACCAAAAGGCAAAAAATATACTTTGGAGAAAAGACAACATCTTCAACAAATGATGCTGAGAAACTTGAGTGTCAACATTCAGAAAAATAAAACTGGACCCTTATGTGTCACTCTACACAAAATCAACTCCAAACAGGTGAAGGATGTAATCCTAAGACTTGATTTTGTGAAGCTGCTTGAAGAATAATTAAGGAGTAAGGTGTACCTTTAACTTATACACACAGGTAAGGATTCCCAAGTAGGCCTCTGTCATCAAAGGAATTAAGACCATTCATTGACAAATTGAATCTCTTGAAATTATTAAGCATCTGTACAGCAAAGGAAACTGTCAATTGAATGAAGGGGCAGCCCAAACAATGGGAGAAAATCTTTGCCATTTATACATCCAACAGAGGATTACTGTCTTGAATATGCAAAGAACTAAAAAAACTAAACATCAAGAAAGCAAACAACACAATTGAAAATGGGCTATGGAAGTGAACAAGAAGTTCTCAAAACAAAAAATACAAATGGCTAGGAAACATTTAAATGGTATTCAATACCCTTAACCATTAGGGAAGTGAATATTAAAACATTAAGATTCTATCTCATCTCAGTAAGAATGACCATGAGGAAGACAAATGACAAGCAAAAGTCAGCATGGATGTGGGGATAGGGGAACGCTTACGTATTGTTGGTGGGAGTGTCTACTAGTACAGCCACTTTGGAAACCAGCCTGGAGGTTTTCATAAAACTATAAATAGAACTACCATACGACCCAGCTGTGCTTCTCTTGGCCTATACCCAAAAGGACTTTATATTCTACTACTGAGATATTGCACGTGTGTGTTCTTTGCTGCTCTAGTCACAATAGCTAGCAAACGGTATCAAGGAAGATGTCCATCAGCTCATGAATGGATAAGAAAATGTGCAACATAGGCACAAAGGAACATTCCTCAACTGTAAAGAAAAATGGAATGATAGTATGTGCAGGTAAATGGATGGAATTAGAAAAAAGTTATACTGAACGAGGTTACCCAAAACAGCATATGTTGTATGTTCTCCATCACGTGTGGATCCAGAGTACATGTGGAAGCCAGGAAACTAGAAATTTGGGTGAGTGCATTAAGGGAAGGGAAATTGTAAGATATAAGTAAAATGGAAGTAGATGGGGGAATACTGAGGGTGGGAAGGTTTTATCATGAAGCGGGGATGGGGAAATGAAGGGGCGGCAGACTGCTTAATAAAAATGAAGAGGGCATGAGAGAGTTATATGGAAACCTAAGATCTTCCAGTTCAAGAAAATAATAAATTAGACATGACAATAAGACACAGATGGCATGAAAGGAGGAGGGAATACGGAGGATTAAAGTTTAAGTGGAGGTGGAGGCAGAGGGATAAGAGAGGAAGGGATAAGTGATGAGTTAACCAAAACTAAGGATGTATGAAGAAGTCTTATGGAAATCCACTAGTTTATAAACTAATTGTGTGTGTGTGTGTGTCTGTGTATGAATACAGTACAAACATACCAGTGCGAAAAAGCCCCTCAGATCTAAAAGCTTGGAATGAATGGAATTAATTGGACAGTGAGGAAGGTAAGATAGATGTAGGAGTGATAGAATGTGCACTTCAGGGGCAACCTTTAATACAGAAAAAGAGAGCAGAAAAAGAGGCTTGCTCAAGTCACTTGAAAGCAAATGTGGAAAGCTTTGTATGGGATCTGTTCCTAGAGAAACTGAAAAAGGCATGTTTGTGAGGCTCAGGGAGTCTGACAACAATTCACTACAGGGATGAACAGCAGAGTGGTGTAGGTAATTAAAAATGCATCCTTTGATGAAAAGGAAGGTGACTTCATAGGGGTGGGAATCACTACATTCGTTTGCCTAATGAGGTGTCCAAGGTTTCTATGTAGGGTGGCCAGAAGCTTAACTTGAATTACAAACTTATTGGTCATTGTCTAATGTGTAGAATAATTGGAGTTTGGTGGTGGATATTGGAGCTAGTGTACCTTAATTTACGGCACTTTCCCAAAGCCCCAGGGTCAGTGGGCAACAGCAGTGGATGGATATGGAGATAAAATGATGTTAAATAAAAAAGGGTAAGCTTATTCTGTTTGTAGGTAGTATTTCTCAACCCTCAGAGTACTCTGTCCATTTTCCTCCTTCAAGAAAGTATACTTGGTGTAGATGAAACACACCTTGAACATTCACTTTTTGAGAGTTTGGGCTGGTGGAGCACACTGTCAAGCATGGTTACATGGAATAGAAACCTGTAAGGTAGTGATTATTCATTCAGTTTGAAGTCTTTCAATAGCCAATTGTGGCTGTCAGAGAGCTAGAAAATAGAGAATAATTGTGGATTGAGTAAGACTAAAGATGCTCATCTATTCCATTGTAGCAAACATTGGTCTATTTTTTAAAATTATTTATTTGTATCATTGTTTTGAGAATTTCATATAATGTGTTTTGATTAAAGTTTACCTACCATTACTTGGGTACCTACCATTACTTCTCTTTCAATTCCTCCCCTATGCCTTCAATCACTATCTTCTCCTACTTTGTTTTGTTTCTTGGTCTTTTTGAGACAGGGTCTCCCTGTAGTCTCAGCTAGCCTGGAACTCGATATGTAGACCAGACTGGCCTTGAACTTACAGAGATCTGCCTGCCTCTGCCTCCTGATTGCTGGGACTAAAGGCCAGCGCCACCACGTTGGCTGTGTTCTTTTCTTAAAACCCACTGAGCACGCTTAGTTTTGCCAGTATGTTCATGGGTGTGACGCCGCCTGCTAGAACATAGGTAATAATCTCCTGGGTTGCATCCCTGAGGAAAACTGACTCTCCGTCTCACAGAAACCATCAATTGCTAGTAGTTCCTTAGCTAGGGGAAGGACTTCATGACCTCTATCCCCCTCTGGGGTGGGATTTTTTTCTGGCTCAATCTTGTGCAGGTCTTGTGCATTATGTCACAGACACTGCGTTCATATGTCTACCTGCCTTGTGGTGTCTAGGAAAAAACGTGTGGTAGTCCTCCATTGCCCTGGTTCTTACAGTCTTGCTGCTCCCTATTCTATGATGATCCTTGAGCCTTGGGAGTACAGGGTATGATACGAATGTCCCATTGAGAACTTCAAACGCCAAACTCTCTTATGCATGTGTCTTATGCAAAGTCTCTTGGGCTCTGTCTAGGGAATTATGCACTAATTGCTATGGAGAGCTGTGACCACAGTGGCTCCAGAACTCTCACTTTGGGTTCTGATTTTTCCTTTTGGTCTATGTACTTTAAACCTAATAACTTGGCTTGTATTGTCTAGAATCATACAATTATTACAAGTAGAAATATAGACCTTCAGTACTACCCCGCAGTGGCTGACCCAGAAAATCCTAAACCTGAAATGGAGCTTCCTCTCCAATGGATGAATAAAATTGGAAAAGAATTCTGCGGTGGATAGGGTTCAATGCAGCACGTGGCTGCCTTGCTGCAGAAGGGACTGGAGCTGGTGTCCGAGGCTCCTCCAGCCGAGCCAGGCCAAGGCGAGCGGGGCTCGGGTGAAGCGGGCCCAGAGATCGAAGGCGAAGACTTCCCAGGCCCGGAAACTGCGGAACACAGCCAAGGGAGAGGTCCCCAAGTCCACGCTGGCCGAATACCAGAAGAGAGGGTGTCAGTACCACCTTCAAGCAAACCTGAAGTTTATGACCAGCAGGAGAAGCACTTGTGGCCAGGGTCTGTGAGCCAGCAGATTCTGCTGCAAAACCAGGGCCTCAAGGCCTGTGATCTGCCAGCAGCCAAGACTAAGAAGAAGGCAGAGAGCACCGTGTTCACTGAGGAGGACTTCCAGAAGTTCCACCGGGAATATTTTGGCAGCTAGACTCCCTGGACGAATGATGGGTGGAAAAGGCGCCAGCCTCCTTTGATTCCCCCTGCCTCTGCTCTCTGTGGCTCCGAAATGCAGTGCCACGTGTGACCAGCAGGTGGTGATGCAGAGACAGCCTGGCTTGGAGCTGGATTCCACAAGGACATTGGAATGGAGCTCTGGGGCAAATTTGCAGATTGAAGCTGACTTCTGCAGGGTTGGGTAGAGTCACCTGTACCTTCCAGAAAGGAACATTTCTGACCTGTTTGCTTTGGTAGGGGTGGGCCCCTGGGCTGTTTGCTGTGAAATGGGGCCAGGTCTTGACCCTCACAGGCCACACCTCCAGGAGCCAGAGGGGGCTGGGGTCACATAAATGCATGTTCAAACTGCAAGAAAAAAAAAAAAGAATTCAGTGATATGTTACATAGAGACCCTAAACTCCTTCTCAGCCTGCCTGTAAGAAGTGTGTTCTGTAGAACACACAATCATTTTCAGTTCCATGAAGGATTATGACACTACAATTCTCAGTAAGGAATTGAGGTATGCATGAGAATAGTGTAGAGTGAGACATTGCAGAGGAATCAGTACTAACGTGAAAGGAAAACTGCACACAGCTCCCCAACAGACACAGGCTACATGCAAGATAACAGAGCATTCAGAGAAGTGCATCATACATAAATGACCCCCAAAGATCAGAAGATCCATACTCTCTATTTGAGGCTTGGTCTCTTTCCATCACTAGTCCATTTCCTAGCTTCAAAGTATTTTTCTCCCTTAATAAACTATCTCCTTCCCGTCATGACCCACATATCTCTATCCAAATCATTGTGCTAGACAACAGAAATATGGTAATCTCAATAGTTGTCTTCTGATCTCAGATCTACACCTTTAACATCCCAATATCTATGCCTGATTGTTGAGAAAAAAAATGCATCATCTACCCTAAGACCCAGGGACCATTATGGAATAAGGATAAGAAAGAATATGAGCTGTGGGACAGGGTGGAGTGCAGTGTTTTATTTCCTCTGGGTTTAGCATCATGATCATGAAGCAGATTGTGATTGTTGTGACTATAGAAGTGCTTGGCCCCCATTCATAGCAATGAAATAATAAGGACACAGCTGATGATATGACAATGGTAATGGTTCTGTTTACATTCCAAGGTATGAGGAGGAGAGTGAGTCACAGGACGCTCATCTGAGATTCCAGTCATGAGTCCATCTGCACTGTTTGCAGATTATCCTGCCTCAGCTGCAGGTGGCCTCTGAGTTAGTGCTAGAATATATAAGCCAAAAGGATTTGATACATTGAGGTATAGCCTCAGTTGTTCAGGCGACCTGAATTCGCCTTGCTGCAGCTAGAATTTCATGTGGTTCAGCTTTACACTCATGAGCCTATAATAAACCTGTTGCCTCACCAATTTGAACTTAAATAGAATGCTTATTTTGTCTGTCAGTGCCCTCTCTACTAAAGAGGAACAGATATCATTTTATGTCTTCTTAGGAAATGCATGTAACTCTTCTCAAGAGGAAGCATACAAATGACCAGTAGGTTTATGAAAAAAATAACAAAACAGGAAAATGCAAGTTAAAGTCACAATAAAGGTGTCATTTCACTCCATTAAAGATGACTATTATCATAAAGACTAAATATAAATAAGTATTGATAAGAATGTTGGAAAGATGGAAGACTGACATGCTGTTGCTGAGAAAATGCATTAAAATACCAACATAGAAAATAGTGCACAGGTCTCGTAACATTGAAAAAGTATAGTATGGCCAGGCATGGTGGAGCACACCTTTAATCCCAGCACTCAGGAGGCAGAGGCAAGTAGAGCTCTGTGAGTTGGAGGCCAGCCTGGTCTATATAGCAAGTCCCAGGTCCGCTGGGGCTACAGGGAGACCCTTTCTCAAAAAGACCAAAAAAAGGAGGAGG
>NW_008338289.1:1856036-1881152 GCF_000622305.1 Nannospalax galili | reverse complement strand
ACCACAATCTCACTACTCAGTATATTTACAAGGAAAGACATGTAAGCAGAAAAGAGTGATCATTATACTCCAGTGACTATTGTGGCACTATTCCCAGTAGTGAAGAAATAGAAGTCAGGAAAATGTCTATGAGTTCATGAATGGATAAACCAAACGATGGTACACCGATGCAATAGAATACTCATCGGAATACTCATCAGCCTTAAAGAAATCCTGTTTTTTAATTACATGTGTGGAATGGCCTCCAATACATGAAGTGAAATAATTCAGGCAAAGAATGACAAGGACTGTCTGATCAGACTCATTGGAGGAACATGAAATAATGCATCTTATAGAAGCTGAGGGTAGAATGGCTGGTAGAGCTGGAGAGGTGAGAGGAGTGAGGGACAGAGAAAAGAAGACCAAAGGGGACTAAGTAGCTGGAAGCAAGGTTTTCAGGTGTGTTACTACACGGTAGAAAGTGTGATGATTATGTACTATGTATTTCAAAGCATGGAACATGTTATTTGGAATGCTTTCATCTGAAAGAAATCGTAAGTGTTTGAGGATATACTTATGTTTACTCTGAATTAAACATCAAATAATGTATATGTATATAATACATATATAAGATCACATGAGGACCTTGTAATGTGGTTCAGCAGTAGAGTACTTGCCTGCAATGCACTATGATATGGGTTAGATTTACAGAACTGAAAAATACCAGACAACTCACATTCCATGTGGCATTGTGCAAATATTGTTCAAGTTAAAATGGCCATTCATCCATCCTGGGTAATTGTAATGGAAAGCCCATAGTCAAATGGAAAGTCCTCCAACATAAACTAGGTGGGGATAATGATCCTGTCCCTGGGAAGCAGAATGTGAGTGCAGAGCGGGCTGAGTTTTCAGTATCTGAACCAGTCTAGTTTCTGGGATGACCCTCCTAGAGTTAGCACATCAACGTACCAGCTGTCTTGCAAAATAGTCAGTTCTTGACTGGAAGTAAGCAATATAACAATAATGAATGGTAGCTTGGTTCTCATAGAACAATTTCTCTAGACAATAAGTGGAAATAAGGAGAAAATTGGTCAACTTTACAATGACGAGTGCTGCTCAGAATTAAAATTAATGAGCGGTAAAACTCATTTTGCATGTATCAGACCTATTACTCCCTTCTTCCTGGGTAGAACTGTATCCTGCCCCAAGTGGAAGGTGTATCACTTTTCAATGTTCTTATCTGGCTCCTCCAGGTTTGGGCAGTCTTCCATGTCAGCCTGCAAAGGGTTAGTCATCATTCTTGATGAAATAGAAGCTAAAGTGCTGTGGTGAAAGAAACTGGAAACTCAGAGAACACCAGGGATCCAGGCACAATGCACCTCCTGACAGCATTCATGCTCACAAGCATTTATAAGACTTTCCAGGGTCTGATGTAAGTGTCTGTTCCAGACAATGGAGATACAGTGAATTGAAGGAGCCAGACTCAGTCAGTGAAGAAATATGAAAATGCCAGCTGGTATCCTCAGGTAACAGGTTGACCTACAAACCAATGTCTTCTTATCTTTTGTTTTTATAAATGTAATATATTTAGATGTAGCCACACTCATTCATTCACTCTACTGTGATTGGTTTGTATACACAACAGTGTTAAGGAGATGCATCAGGGACCATCTGGCTCTTTACAGAAAGATTTGCTGCCCTTTGGTGTATATGCTGTACCTTGCATTAAAACATAACCTGAAAGCTTCACCATTGGCTAGCTTTCATAGTGCTGGAAAAAGCTATGCATGCTATTGAAGGAGAAAAAAATAATCATCAATCTTACCTAGCTGTCAACCATGCCAGCTACAATAACCCCTGGCCTGGAAAGATAGGCTCACTAGTACAGTAGTGGCATGAATGTTATGGGAGTAACCAACCACTTTCTGCCTGTATTTAAGGTTCACTCCACAATGGAGCCCATACCTGGCACTACTATCAGTGCCAAGAACCTGTGGCTAGACTGTTCATAGGCCCAAGGGGAGAACCTAAAACTGTTATTCTGCTAAATAGACATAGTATTAAACTGATTCCTACTGAATTGTCGTTACATTCATAAGATGGTGCATCTGTCAGCCCTCCTCAGAGAAGCCTCTTTTTGCAGAGATGATTGACACAGAGACTCACAATTGATCAACATGCAGAGAATAAGAGACTACAGAGTGCTCAGCTCTAAATGGGACATCTATACCACACTGTTTCCTCTCAGTGCTCAGGGATCATTGCAGAAGAGGGGGCTGAAAGATTGTAAAAGCCAGAGGTGCTGGATGACTACAAGAAAAGTTTTCTGGAAACAACAAGGCAAGTGCACATACGAACTCACAGCAACTGTGACAACATGCACAAAACTTGCTCAAGCTCAAGCCAGACATAATCCCAGCATGGAGTGGGGAGGTGGATATGATACCCCACTCCTGGTTGAATAGCTATAGGCAATTGATAGCTCCTGGGACATGGACAGTCAGCTTTCTTTAAGAGTGTGGTCCCTGGTAAGTCACCCACATTCCAGTGGACGGCCACACACCTGCAAGTATATGGGCAGCACGAATTGGACTGGATGAATTTAAAAAAATAAAAAAGGGGATACAATGTCAGGTGGGTAGAGAAAGAGGTGTTAGACCTGGGAGGAGTTAAAGGATGGGATGAATATGATCAAAATGCATTATATTAAATTCTTAATAAACAAAAAAATTAAAAACTCAAATATATTTTGACATTAAAAATGGTGACTATGATTGCAATACCTTATATAGATATATGAAAATATAAAATAAGTAAAAATAAAAGTTAAATTTATATTAATGTATTGGTAAAGGAATTGTTTTCATTTTACAAACTAGTTAATAATATCTTATTATTTGAAGACATAAAATTTAAGAAATTACAAAACACAAAATGGCACACAATGGCAGGCATGGAGGACACTAGCATGTCAATCACATGGAATTATCAGGAATGATAAATGTATCTTGAGACAAATAGCTGAAGGCCAAGAGGGAGATGTTCTGAAGGAGGAGCGGGAGAAGGTAGAGGGTATTGTGCGTGCAAAAGGTCTGAGGGGACAGGGTGTGGTGGCACACACTTTAATCCCAGCACTTAGGAGTCAGAGGCAGCAGGATCTTTGTGAGTTCAAGGCCAGCCTACATAGCAAGTTCCCGGCCAGCTGGGGCAACAGGGAGACCCTATCTCAAAAAGACTGGGAAAAAAAAGGTCTTGTCCAAGGGAACAGGTCAAAAGCAGTGAGCACTATATTATACGGTCAGAGTCCTGGTGTAAGCATAGAATTTAGGGAGAATAAACTTGGTCTAGGCCTGTGAAGCAGGCAGATGCAAAGCTTGCCACAGTTTAAATTCTCCCCCTGACATCTTGGGCTGCAGTTTCATCTGGAAGAGGAGCAGAGCAGGAGGTATAGGTGACAGAAGAGATGTGCTGGCGCTTGGGAGGAGTTGTGCAGGCTCTGTTACTCTGTGAGCATTGGGCAAGAAGCAAATGGAGGCTGATAGTCCTGGGTAGGTATTAAGGCAAGGGATCAAAGCTTTTCCATAGATGAGTATAACATATCTTAATGATAACTTGAATGTTTCTAGTTTGGCATTCTGTACTCTTTGGAGTTGGGACTTGTATTCTTTTTCTATCCTGAATGCAGCCATTCTGAGAAGGGCTTATTCACACTCAAGAATTCTATGAGGTTCATGTCTATTCCAATGAACCGTAGACTGGAAACACAAACTTAAAAGTATTTCAAGACACAAGTCAAAAATTAGATAGCACAGGGACTGGAGAGATGGTTCAGAGGTTAAGAGCACCGGCTGCTTTTGCAGAGGACCTAATTTCAATTCCCAACACCCACATGGTGGCTAAAAGCCATCTATAATTCCAATTCTAGGGGAATCTGATACTTTCTTTTGACAACCGTGGACATTACACAACACAGGTGAACTTACATACATACCGGCAACACAGTCATACACATAAAATAAAAAATAAAAAAATAAAATTTTTGGACTTTTTTTTCTTTAATCTTTTTTAGACAAGTCTCCCTGTAGCCCCAGCTGGCCTGGAACTCTGTAGACCAGGCTGACCTTGAACTCACAGAGATCTGCCTGCCTCTGCATCCCAAGCACTGGGATTAAAGGTGTGCACCAGCATGCCCTGCTTTGATTTTCCAGTTTTCTGTATCTTTAGATAAAAATTAGCTACACAGAACTTTAACACTCTAATGAACATATGTTTTCAGTTACATATCCATGAAATTAAATATATAATTAACTGGAGTTTGAATTCATCTGAAACTAACCAGTTTGCATAGTAGAGCAGCGGAAAAATAGAAACAAGCAACAGATAAACTGTGAGGATGAAAGCTTCTATATTGTGATCTGAGATACACACACACACACATGCATGCACACAAACATACACACAACATGAATTTGAACCAACACATGCGTAACATGAGCTCTAAATTTGTAAAAAAAAAAAAGAATGTCATACTTCCAACATTGTTTTGTAACTTATTTTGTCAGAAGCATAGCTTACTGGCTGAAGTTACCATCAGTTATAGGAATGTGTTCAGATCAAGCAATGAGTCTTGTTAATGGAGACTCGTTTTCAGACAGTTACCAGTAGGATATCTGCTTTACATGTCTCAGAAATCACCACACCAATAGGTATAGCTGGCCCAGGGGAAACATGACCACTCCATTATGCACAACATCTAGATTTGATGAAATTGATTTCAGCCCAGGAGAGGGGTACGTCCTTCTGATGGGATACTCTAAGAGATCATAGATTGTCATAGAATGACCCCACCCAGCAACTACATGAAGACCCTAGTTCACCTAGAATCATCCAGAGTAGGAGAATGGGACCACTTTTCTCTTTCCTCTAAATAAACAAATAGATAAGTAAATAAATAATAAATAACAGCATTACTATTGCCATTAGACTTTCAGACTAACCATTATAGACAAGGCAACAGAGAAACAGTTAACACATTAAAAAATGCAACAAATTAGTATTATCAAGAGCACAGGCCGGCGAGAAAGGAAGCACCTATAATACAATTACATTGAATCAAAGTGCATGTTAATATTTATTATTCAACAACAAATCAACTTTTTAATTCATCGGAGAAGATCATAGGAAGTCAAAACCTTACAGGATGTTTAAATATCTACTTCATCTCTAAGGAGCTTATGCATCCTGACAAATATATGTCCATTGGAAAACCAAATTAGCCGTTGACCTAAGACAACAGAGCTCACATTTCCAGCACTTGAGAACAAACGAGAATTAAGAAAGAAAAAACTTTGACTCTTTAAAAGTTATGTTCCCCTTTATAGTAGTGAATCATGTAGCCCAATAGGGAGTCCATAGGTAAGGAATGTTGTTTGTCATGATGTCTCCTAGCGTTTGTCTCTGTGTACAATACAAATGGAGAAGAAAAGACGGAGGAAAATAGTGTTTAGGAAGAAACTTATATGACCTTACCCATCAGATTGTGCATTCCCATTCAATGGGGAAGGACACTTTGGTGCCTGAAATGAACAGCCCCGTTGCCCTTGCAGACTAAAAGGACTCTTGTCTGGATAGTGTTTCAGAGCAACAGTGACATACCAATGTACAGAAGTGTCCCTTTAGCCTGGTCAGGGTCTTAGAATATGAAGCAGTACATTTTGGGCAATACATCCGATCATTTATTCACTGCTTACTATGTGATGGTGAAGGCCATTTGAATGAGGAAGGGCTTAGAAGTGAAATTGTGTAGGGAGAGTACAGAGCTGAGTAAAAGAGGATGGAAACCCCACCTACTCCCCCTCTCTGTCCAAGCTCACCTGGGTGACTTCAACTCAAAAATGGGGGGATGTCCTTGCCACAAGGCTGTTTCCATTCCTGTTGATCGTGTCTATCTCTTTGTGCTCAGGGAGTTCTTCATCTGTCAGGTACATACTCATGGGTCCCAGGGACTCAGAGTGACAGAAGTTCTTCTACAGACCTTCCTGAGATATTGTCACTCAAATGTGGCTATATGTATTCTGATTACTTTCTCAACACAGCGCACAGTCACAGCCAATGTAATCCTGTCAAAGCTGTTTGAATGGTATATATTTCAGTTTAAAGAATGTGTCTAGATAGACCCACTGAAGGGGTACGCTAATTGCCTCACCCTAAGTCCCTGTTCAGCATGGAAGAAGCCAGAGCGGTCGGCATCCTTATTCCCTATTGGCAATTTGGGTAATCCCTTCAGAGGATGTGTGATAAGAATAGGAGGTAGGAATTGGCTAGGCAGTTAGGGTAAAAAGACCCCAAAGAAATGTAGCCAGTTTCTTGGCTAAAAGTCAAAATGTCCTTGGGCCTGTTAGCAACATACTCTGTTCCAAGGCCAAAATGTCAAAAGTATTTGGGAGCTTGTATCTAATCCTTAAAAGATTTTAGGGTTACCTCTTCAGAGGGGGAAATGTTGGAGGGGAGAGAGTGGGCATGAATTTGATCGAAACACCTTATATGCATGTATGAAATTCTCAAAGTTTTTTGTAAAAATTAATAAAAAAGAATGTGTCTATAAGTTGGGAAGTAAAGAAAATACAAGGCAGATTACTTTAAAGATCAATAAGAGATGGACTGGAGAGATGGCTCAGGGGTCAAGAACACTAACTGTTCTTGCAGAAGACCTGGGATCAAATCCCAGCACCCGTGTGGCAGCTTACAACTGTCTGTAACTCCAGTTCCAGGACATCTGACCACCTCTTTTGTCCTCCTCGAGCATTGCATGACACGGGTGCACTTAACCTACATGCAGGCAATACACACATACACATAAAATAAAAATAATATGGGGCTGGAGAGATGGCTCAGCGGTTAAGAACGCTGGTTGTTCTTGCAGAAGACCCAGGTTTGAATCCCAGTACCCACATGGTAGTCTGGAACCTGATAATGGCTTGTGATCTGAGGGTGGAGATGGACACTGTGAATCTTTTTCTGAAGCTGAACTGCCATGCACACTGCAAGCAGCTGCTCTACCTGCATTCAAAGCTTGTGAAAATGTGTGATTCTCCTGCATCCCAGGTTGCCACCTTCTGAAATGATAGAAATGATAGAGTCTTTCTAGCTTTTCCTACAACTGGTGATATTCTTGCTGCAGATCTGGGGTTTGGGTGTCATTGACCTCTCTTCCTCTCTTTAGACAGACATCCCAATTCTCCAAACACTACAGAGTTCTTTTTCTCTTGTTCTCATTCTCACTGGTCATTCCTCTTGTGATGCAGATGTTACTCTGCCATTAAATGTATTTGGTAAAGTCAAACTGACTTTGTAAAGAGAATAGACATTGCTGGGTGTGGTGGCACACGCCTTTAGTCCCAGAACTCAGGAGGCAGAGGCAGGTGGATCTCTGTGAGTTCAAGGCCAATCTGGTCTACATAGTGAGTTCCAGGCCAGCTGGGGCTGCAGAGAGACCCTGTCTCAAAAACAAAAGACAAAAGAAAGAAAATAGACATGATTTAAGCATTGTGGTTCTTGGCAGTTTTCTTAGTACTCAGTGGTAGAAAGATGAGTTTGAAGCAATTCTTGGACTTAAATCTGTATTCTCACTTCTATTCTGTTGATTTTATATATATATGGAGAGAGAGGGGAGAGAGAGAGAGAGAGAGAGAGAGAGAGAGAGAGAGAGAGAGACTTGAGAGACTCCTGCTTCCAAGGCTTTTTGAGGCCTTAAGTACATAAGAGTTATCTGAACATTTTATTCCAAGTATGGATTATTGGTTGCTATACCTGGAGATTGTCTTTAGTAGATCCGACATAGGGTATCCAAGAGCCTGCATTTCTGACCAATAGTACTGCCACCAGCCTCTGTCCTCTCTTCACATTGTATATAGTGCATGTGGTCCTCAGATCAACTTGGAGAAAATACTGTGCTCCATTTCCAAGGAGGAAGGGGATTCATTTGATTATAATTTTGCTTTGGAGAATTTCAAGATACAAGTGTTTTCATGACTTTTTGAAAGTTTTCACAAATATGAATCTTAATTGCAAATATTGAAACCACCAGATGTTTAATATTCACTGGAAATTGTACATGGAGACTGGAAATAATATTTGAGAACTCATGAGTAGTCTTCTGTCAAAAAAAAGTCCCAAAAGATTGGTTTGACTGTGTAGTAGTAGAACATAAAACTGTGACTTAAATTCTTACACATGTGTAATATTTCTATTCATTGAGGCTTCATACAAAGATACGCTGCTTTTATCACATTCACCCCACTCCTGACCCTAACTTCTCCCAGATTTATTTCCCACCCTCTCCCAACATGTGTCTGCTTTTTTTTTTCTGCTATAACCCACTGAGTCCCATTTGTGTTGCTCAAATCCTCTTGGGTGTGAAGCCATTCACTGGAGTGAAGTTGATCTTCACCTAGAGGCCTCACCCTTAGATAAAACTGATGCTCCCTCCCTCAGAAACCAACTGTCAGTGGCTCCTCAGCTGGGGGTGGAGGCAGTTGAGACCCTCCTTTGCCCTAGCTGGGATGTTGACTGGATTGATCTTGTGAAGATCTTGTGTAGGCAGCCACAGCTGCCGTGTCTTCAAGAATGCAGGTGTCCTGTCATGTCCAGAAGACAGAGCTTCACTCGGGTCTTCCCTGAACTCTGTGCTTCTTCTGCTCCCCTCTTCTGAGGTGGTCCTGAGATTTAAAAACTTTGTAGGTCTACAGCATTTTCTGAATAACATTTGGAAAACCTACCTTCATAGTTATGAGATTATATCAAGCTTCCCATTGGCCTTATGAAGGCTAGCCAGCAAGGAGGAATTGCCTCCTTTGGTTTCTCTGAATTCAGCAACCAAGGTGTGCCTTCAGGAATAGTCTTATTTTACGTTCTGATGAGAGACCGGATCATTACCTGTATAGCTTTTGGAAGTCTCTGGAGCTTTCTTTTCCAGCAACTCCCAAGGAGTTGAACCACCCATAGTTTCTAGGAACTGCATTATCTGTTCATGCATGGTACTTCCATTTAAAGTCTTTCTTAGCTGGGCATGGTAGCACATGCCCATAATCTTAGCACTTGGGAGGCAGGCAGGCAGATTTCTGTGAGATCAAGGCCAGGCTGCATTCCACAGTGCATTCCAGGCAAGCTGGGCTTATGGGGAGACCTTGTCTCAACAAGATGAAAAATAAAATGAAAATAAAGTTTTTATATTGTGTTTTTAAATTAGCTTATAAAATAGTGGGTTTTCATGTCACTACTCTGACATCCTTAATTTTAGTTAACTCCCTCCCTGTATTACTTTCCCCTCACACATCCCTCACCCCATCTTTGTTGGAAACTTGTCACTTAAGTGTTACCTCCATCTCTTTCATAGCACACGTGTTCTACCATCCCCACTTACTTAAGGCCTCTGCTCCCACTGACCATGATTTTTTCCTCACTACTGACTTTAAAAGTTTCTATTGACCTGAGAATGGTGGCACAAACCTTTAATCCCAGCACTTGGGAGGCAGAAACGGACCAACTGGGGCTACAGGGAGACCCTGACTCAAAGAGTCTGAAAAAAAAGTTTCTGTTGAATAATCAGCTGCTGCTCTGTTGGCATCCTTTTTTACGGGATTTGGCTATTTCCTCCAGCAGCTTTCAATAACCTCTCCTGTGGTTTTAGTATTTTAACTATAATATGATGTGGGGAGTTTATTTTCTGGTCCTGTATATTTTGTGTTCTGTATATCTCTTGTTTCTAGATAAGTGTCTTTTCCCTAGGGTTGAAAGACTTTCTTCTCTGGTTTCATTGAAAAGATGTTCTAGTACATTGATATGGAATTCTTCTCTGTGTGTAAATTTGTAGATTTGATCTTTGTTATTGTCCCAATGCTATTCCATGTTCTGTTCATATTTTTTAATTTTTTTTCTTGACTGAAGGATTCAATTTTTTTTAATGAGACAAGGTCTCCCTGCATCTACATCCATGCTGGCCTGGATCTCACAGAGATTCACCTGCCTCTGCTTCCCAGAGTACTGGGATTAAAGGTGTGTGCCACCACTCCTGGCTCTCTACCAGGAGAATTTGAATTACTGGGTGTTTTTTTTATTATTCCCAACTCATTTCAGTTTGGCTCTTCCTCAATATTTCTGTCTCTTTATTGAAATCTATTTTTATGCCCTGGATTGCTTAACTTATTTATTCAGCTATTTACTTTTCCTTGTTTTGACTTTGCTCTATAAACATATTTATAATCATTGTTTTGAACTCTTTAGAATTTCACTTATATTGTTATGGAGTTCAAGAGTTCTCGAAAAGACCACTCAGACTCAAAAAGTTCTGAATCAGCCAATTTTTTTAAGCTGCCACTGAGTACAGGCCCCAGGTGGGGGATCAGACACTGCAGTGCAGTTCTAAGCAGAGAGGAGGTTCTTAAAGGCAGAAACCACAATTATGTCACATTGCTCCACTTCTGTGGAATCTGCAGAGGGGAAAGGGGGTTGTTGCTTCCCTCTGGGGTACAGTAATAAGCAAGTTTACAGAAGCTAGAACAAGCAGTAGTTAATTGTCTCATGGCAGTTTCACAATTTTGAGGGTAAGGGGGCAAGCGGAAGCTTGGTGGTCATGGTTTCATTACATTGTTACAGAGGTAGACAGACATTACCTAACATTTTATTGAGTAAGTAAACAGGGTCAAGATAATAAGCAACCACGGGGTCTTGGGTGGTGACATCACTACCTGTGGTCAGCTATTTCTTGGGATCAGGCCCCTAAGGGAGGGAGGGGGACTTGCTGGAGCTAGGTTCAGTCTTGGGGCCATTCTGCCTGGATAATGGAGATGAAATGGAGGAGCGGGAACAAGATGGAGTCATTCACCCTGTCACAATATCACTCTCCTTGGGGGTCATTATCATGGAATTGATTTTTTTATATTTTATTGGATTTGTTTATTACGTGCATATGTATTACCCATGCCATGACACATGTGTGGAGGTCAGAGGATGATTTGCAGGAACCAATTCTCTCCTTCCCAGGAATCAATCTCAGGTCCTCAGGTTTGGCTTCAAGTACCTTATCTATCACATGAACTCACCAGCCTGGGGTTGTGTCTCAAGCATTGATAAGATAGACAAGGAGATGAATACAATATCCTTTTATTTAATGCTGGTCCACAACACACATCACATTCAATATTGAATAACTTACTCCTGTCCTAAGCCTACCTCTCCAAGGCTGCTTACCACAGGACAGGTCTGAGTCCAAGGTCAGTCATCCTTCTTTCCATGTGCTGTCCGAATCCAGGTCAGGAAAGGTATACAGGAATGATGGGAGAGACTCTTGGGCCCGAGGGCTGATCTGGCAGTGTCTTGACCAGATGTCAGTCTTGGGAGCAGTGCAGGTCGAGCAGAGTCCTTTCAGTTCTTGGTCTTCTTATACTGTGGTCTGACATCAACACATGGCTGTGTCTTCTGGTTGATAAGGCACACAGCTGATCTGTGGATTTCGGTGACATATCTTATCTTACCAGTAGCCTTAGGGATGTAGTGGAGTTTTCTAAGCTTACTATTCTAGGTTACATTTTATAATTTATTTCATTTTATTACATGAATTTTAGGAATTATGTTTCATGTATTTTATTCCATCCATATGCATATAACATTTGTGCTCCTAACATTCCATTTCCTGATCCTTGAGTGGTTTACATCCATGAGAAGGATCATGAAGAATACAAGCAAATACATCCAATGAGAAAACAAATCATGGCAAATACAAATACAGCAATTTCTAGTGATACAGAAGAAGGTGCAACAAAACGGGCACTATCAATACACAGGGAACAATCAGAATCACTCGGGTTTTTCCATATTACATAAAGTGTTGAAGATAAGCAAGCAATCAATCCTCCCAAGCAACAAAGTCCTAGGGGCCACTGTGATGAGCATGTTTCCATGAGGTCTGGTATGCAGTCCAGTTTAAATAAGCAGAGACCTGAAGAACACAATTCTCAATAAAAGGTTTCAAAAGCATTCTCATACAAATGTATTGCAAAGATTGCACAGGCATTGCTGGGTTCATGGAGTAGCTTTCATTGCTCACCCAATCAAAATCAAGCATTTTTCTAACCTGGTCCGCATCCAATAACAACATTCTATACATAGCAAAGGGCCAGGTAAATTTTCTCTTAGAGATATATAAAGCAACTAAAAATCCAGTGAGCTTAACAGTAAGTTTCCAGTTCTGTTTTTCTGTTTTATGTATACTAATGTCATGGTACAACAAATGACATACAAAGTTAAGGAGGTGTACATCAGTTTTCCAGAGGTATGCTTCCTGTGGTCTGATCCCAGTATACACACTCCATTTCTTAATGCAAAATGGACAATCAGAGATATGATTATTTCCCAAGACTCTCAGCATCATCCACCGTAATTCTGGATTGAGACTCTGGTTCAGGCATTTAGTGAAAAAGGTCCTCCAATTTTTTTCTGGATCGATTCGTCTACCAGATGAAGGGCTTCTATGCGAAGTTCTGAAGATATTTCTCCTTAAACAGCTTCTGGAGTTCTGCATCATAGTTTTTTCTGAAAGAAAGTTTATTACAGATGCTTGAACAAGCAGAAAGACTTTTAAAGATATAAAAGCAAGAATAATATACACAAGAAACCAAAATCCTTCCTTTATCTAATGGAAAATGTTCTAAAAAAGCATACAGGTATAGTCCATCCTAAGAGTTCTACTAATAAGATTTAAAAAAAGGGGGGGGGACCATTTAGCCAGTTTCTTAATTTTTTTAGCATTTGCCAAGGTATCGGTGTTCAAGACTAATACAATTTTGTGTAAATCATGAATTTATTATATCTCTTAAAATGAGTGTGGGCATCTTGGTCAAAAGCCTCTATTGTTCTTTATAGAATGAAAAAGCAATTCCAAGTTTATTCAGAGCATCTCTGGCTTTTTCCATCAGGTCATCTTCATGATAGTTTACATGTTCTGTAGCTGTGTCAAAAATGTAGTCCTGTTTGATAGTGAGTGAGGCAAGGGCTGATAAATTCCTGTGTTGGAAAAATCCTCTAACTCTAGTTGTATTATAAATGGCAAAGTATTCACCACCGGGTGCAGGATAAGTGTATGTAGTCACATTCCCAATGAAGTGGTTGTATACCTCAGCAGTGAAATTGTAAGGATGCAGGGAGCAAATTGTGAAGGCCCCATTATCAAGCTCAGTAATAGAATCTGGGAAGGAAATCCATGTGAATTCTGAGGTTTGCCATTCTGCAATTAAAAGCTTAGTAGTGATATAACTGTTAGACCCCAAATCTAACATTTCTTCCAGAGGTTAATACATAGCATCAGAGCCCAAGACATTAGTCCACAGAGAAGTCCTTGTAGGTATCACAAAGGAATTACACAATCACCTGGGTACACTTGGGCTCTATAGGCTGGCACGGCATTGTCTGTGTAGACCACTAACAGGTGCATACTGCACAGTCTATGTTCACACCATGATGTTTCTCTGGGGTTGAGCATAGACTTGTAGACTGCCGTTTAAACTCCATATTCTGTAGTAAACAGGGTCGCTAGATCTTGTTCCACTCAAACAAATGCAAGTTTAGCTTGTATGCATTCTTCTCTTTGTTTCTTTCAATCAGACTGAGTCAATATTGGGCTGCCTTGCTGATTCCCTTTCTTTGTTGTTCAAAGGCTCAGGTCACACTTTGTTTTAGTAGAGATATTTCCAAATGCGAAGAAGTGAGGATTTTATGGGTGGTTGCGAGACCATCAGAGAGGGCATTTATTGCCTTGGTTCAGCTGTTAGGTGCCTGATGTCTGAGATGTCAACTCTGATGTCCACCATTATTGAGGATGCAATTCCAGCACCAAGGATAGCTCCAGCAACAAGAGCGCCAGTTGCTACAAGTTGTAAGGGATTGAGTGCTGCACACCTGTTGCCAGAGGAATATGAAAAGATTGGTAGATTCCTAAAGTGTTTCTCCACACACAATTCTTGTGGGGGCAGCCAAGACTTTAAATTCAGGGTGACATGAATTTTTTCAATTCTAGATGTGATCAGGAGTTTTGCAGGCAAGCTGACATCTGGGAGCATCATAGGAGCTTGGGTCACCATAGGCTTCACTTGTAATGCATTCACCACAGCCAGTTTGTAGTGTGCAGTGAGGAATCTGTTGTGTTCATCCCATCCACCTCTGTCCAGGATAGACAGTTTCAAACTGTCATCTTTAACGTGGCAGACTTTCAAAGAGATGGGGAATATGTAGATATTATTGAATCTCACCTCCTGTTGATCCATGTGGTCATGGGATAAGTTGAGCCGAGGCTTATGTGCAACAAAATCTATAATGCCCCACTCAGTCAATTGTGGTAGTGGTAATATCATGAAGAAGTAGTATAGAGCACCATCATGGATGTGTTTCCAAGGTTCTAATTTGGTAAGGTCCATACCTGCCATTCTCCACCAATGTAGGTCTCTTTTGTCATCTGCCTGTAAATGATATCAGGGACAAATGACCTCTAAGATGTAGGGCATTGTTGCAGTGCAAATTCAATCGTATCTATATCAGGAACGATATAGTCAATTTGGTATCCTGAGTAGCTCCAAGAAGGGACAGGTAAGTCCCTACCACGCATCCATATAGTTTTGTTAGGGAACATCTTACTGCTGCTTACTGTGTGGATAGTGAACGGGATCGGGAAGTCTACAGATTCATTTTTCCCATATATACTGACAGAGTCACAGGACCAGAAGAACTGTGATGCAGCACATTTCTGGATTCTAGTATTAAAGAGAAACATGTTATCCAAGGATGCATTCTCCAGTAAAATGGCCCAAAAGGGTCTTTTGCCAAACATAGACTCATTTTTTAATGTGGTTGAAAGGTTAAATAATTGACCCAGATCGATCAGGAAAACTGTGATTCCAGGGTTTCCTCATACATTTCCTGAAATAAATGTGATCTGCTGTTTGTGCACAGAAGACAAATCCCACTCGAGTTGTGGTGGTGTTAAAATTGGAGCCATTTACTTATTTAACTTGTATGTCCAGTGAACATGATGTGCAATTCCAAATACTGTATATATTTTCAAAGCAGACTTATTCCATGCACATTCAGTCACATTGGTGAACATCTTTAAGAAATTTTGTCTCAATCTCAGGAAATTAGGGTTCTTTAAAAAGTTGTTGAGAAGTGTGTATGGTGCTATATATTTGGTATGTCTACAAATAATGGATGGTCTAGCCAATTCACCTGTTGCTTGACTGGTCAGTCCATGGATACAGAACAAGTCTGGGTCGCTGCAGTGTTTATTAATGATAAGTGAAGGGGTTTCCACATTACAGGTTGCAAATGGTTGTGGCACAGCTGATGTGAGAATGATGAGGAACCTTCCCAATGCTAAAATTTCCATCCAGTCTTTTAAAGGGGGAAAAGATATATTCTTAACTCCCCCCATAGGATGTACAAGTTGTAGTCACCCACAGCAATACACAGAATGGTCACATTGGGCCATTTAGTTCAGGATGATCCTTAAATAGAGATGGAGGACAGGGCATACCATATGGTACCGGGATGGTATTCCAAGTCTTCACATGGATGAGGGGCTTCACTTTATTCATGCCATTGTCAAAGGTACATTCCTACCATTGCATGAGTTTGCAAGGGTTGGTAGGAGGAGGAGGGGTTGATGTTTCCTCTATTGATTCTTCACCCGAGGATTTCACATATTCATATGAAGCATAGTCATATTCATTATATTCAGCCATACGTGTGCTTTTATTCAAGCTGGAGTGAAAGACTTGATTCATCTGCCATATATAAGGAGCCATGAAAGCAGAGAGGAATTTGGTGTTTGCGGCTATCTCACAGTCAAACATACTGTCCCGAATGGTTCCTAACTGGAATCACATTCTCCCTTTATCCTTCACTTGTAAGTAAAAAGAAGATTTTAGTGAGATGAGTTTCAAGTGGAATGCATATATTGCAGATATGCCCATGATGTTCCTCCACAATTCTGTCATATGGCACTTCAGTGGGTTTTTTTCCCTGATGTCTGTGTTTTCTTCATCATCCTGTATAATCACAGCATGTAGGTGAGAAAATGGAAGTTGCTCTATAATATTCCTTACAATAGGAGTAGTAGACTGTCTTTGTCTGATGTTCCCAAGGGCCCAGTATGCATGTCAGGCATAGGTGAGGTTGAGGACAAAATGTTCACGATTCCAATATTTGGGTAATCTGCCTTCCAGGAGGTAGTATTCCAGATCTCTCAAGGAGTAGTTCTTAGCTTGCTTGAATCTCATGGTAATATGTTTAATAGTTGTGGTGGTCTTGACAGCAGTAGCAGATTTAGCTGTTGTCGTGGTTTTCTTGGTAGTAGTTGTGGGCATTGAGGGTAGTAGTAAGTGGGATGACACTAGTATCATCTACTTGTATGGCATTATGTTGTATCTCAACTTGATTTACGGTGGGTGATTTGGGTGTATCAGTAATATTCCTGGTCACTGGGGGAGTAGTTGTGTTAATAAAGTCATTGGTTACTGCAGGTGTAGTCATTTTCAATTTGACTTGCAGATGTAATGTTCACCTGAAGTAACAGTAGCATGATGAAACTTTTCCGGATGTGGGTCCTCATTATTCCAAAACTAGCTTAGGGTATTGTTCCAGCACAAGGTGTAGTTGGCTATAAACTTACACTCTGATTTGAGGGTGGAATTACCACTGGAACAAGTAAGGCTGTGGCAGAATTGGTAATGTCCTAGAAGATGTAGGGCTACATACAACTGCACTAAAATCACCACAATTTTAATGAGATTGCATATGATCTCGATCGGTCTCATGCTTGTAGATTATCTGCCTTCCACAGGGAAAATTTACCTTCAATATCCATGGTTCAAAAAGATTTCTAGGTCCCAGGGTAACAATGTCCACTGGTTGTAAGTCTTAGAGAGTTAGGGTCCCTGGGAACACATTTGTAGGATATCAGTCTCTTAGTTGATGGTCCCACTGGAGGTTGTTCAATATCAGTTGATTTAGGGTAAACTTCCTCAAAAGGTGACTTCCTATTGAGGTGAGGTCTTGAATTTAACTCAAAGCAGGTAATGACCAACTCTTGTTCTAATTTGTTACCCACAGGTTGTTTTAAGTTTGAACATTCCATTGAAGCATTCAATATGCCCTGCTGCTGTAGGATTATATGGAGATCTTTTTTAAAGGCTAAAACCTCAGTCAATTTTATGTCTTACAGGGTTTACACTGAGTACACTAATGTATTACTGTATAATTCAACACTGGGAATCTAAAAATTTGCAGCCAATATTGCTCTGGAAACTGTTATTGATTATATCAATGCTGTTGTAATGAAATGCTTCTACTGATTATGTGGCTATTAAATACATTTAAAAACAAACACCAATTTCCATAATCTCCAATAAACAATATCCAAGACCAAAGAATCGTTGGTCTCCATATTTGCTAAAGTAGCAAACTGGGAGATAAATTCACAAGCTGTTTTAAAGGCATCCATTTGTGGTTTACGCCACACAAAATCCGAGGCTTTCCTGGTGACTGCATAGACAGCTTCATAATTAATTGTAAATATGGTATATCCTGTTTCCAGTATGCAAAGAGTCCAATCAAATGTTGCATCTGGGTCTTATCTTCTGGAGGTTCCACATTCTGAATTTTATTAATGACTTCTGCCAGGACTGATGATCCTTTGGAAGTCCATTGTACACCCCAAAATTTAAACAAAGTACTAGGATCCTTAACCTTAGTAGGGTTAATGGTCTATCCATCCTTCAACAAGATTTGTTGAAGTTCACCCATAGCAACCTTCACAGATCACTGCTGTTGCCCACAATCAGTATATCATCCACATATAGCAATATAAATACATCTTTAGGGGGGTGTATATTTATCCAAGAACCATTGCAGAGTAACATGAACAATCATAGGACTATTTTTATATACCTTGGGAGCCCTAGTAAACTGACATTGCTTATTATTCCAGGAGAATGTTGTAAATCCCCTGGAGTTCTCGTGTAAAGGAATACAGAAAGATATATCTGTCAAATCAATAGTCCCATAGAATTCCAGTGCAGCTTTCTTAATTTTCATAAATATGCCCTCTACCTCTAGCAAATTTCCAGGCATAGTTGGTGAGTTTGCATTAAAATTTCTGTAATCAACAGTGAATCTCCAGGAGCCATTAAATTTCTTAACCAGCCAAACTGGGCTCTTAAAAGAGAAAGATTGGGTCAGTTCTAAAATACCCTCTTTAATTTTTCAATAATTTCTGAAATTTCAACATCACCTCCCTTCAGGGGTTATTGCTTAGTAAAAGATGGTTTACAAGCAGGTAACTCCACAGGTGGGATTTTTACAGAAGACAGATGAACAGATACAGGTTTAATTCTCTTAATCATATACCAATAAAAAAATAATTTGGGGATCATATCCATGCCTAAGATATTGCAAGGTGTGGTGCTGAACACAGCATAACATGGTATACATTTATCATATTCACAAAATTGAAGTTTCTAAACAAATGCTGGAATAGGCACTCCAGCAATTCCTTCCAGCATCAGTTTTCTTTTAGTAGGTTTCACAGGTAATGAAGAATAAATTGTTGCCTCACTGCCAGAGTCAATCAACCAAGTCAGTTGGTAAATCTTCTCCCATGCCTTGATTGTGAATTTAATGTAGGGGCAAAGGTCCACTGCCTGGGTTGTGCTTGTGGCCTGCCTTAGGGCTTGTAGCCCATCAGGTGCCTTATGGGATTCCAAGGTGTGTTTCTTGGTCCCATCCCCTGATTTCTTTGGAAAAATCCTCTT
The DNA here is from genome assembly GCF_000622305.1 of Nannospalax galili. Classification (NCBI taxonomy): domain Eukaryota; kingdom Metazoa; phylum Chordata; class Mammalia; order Rodentia; family Spalacidae; genus Nannospalax; species Nannospalax galili. Next base: position 1,862,319 of record NW_008338289.1, on the reverse strand, counting down.
GGTTGATGTCCTGGTAAGTTTCTCATGGAGAATTTGGAGAAAGCCCCCATTCTAAAAGGTCTTAAGTTTTTTATGGTAGGAAAACTTCCTCCTGAAGTCATTTCCTGCCAAACGCTTCTCAGGTGGTTGTTTTCTGACTGGTAATGACACTAACTTTTCTGACTCCAATTCACTTGCTTGTTTGAAGAAGCTGATAGCATCAACAGCTAGGTCTGATGTTGGAAAAGCTGTTCTCCATGCTGCTGTCAGCCAGTCTAATAGGGGGTGGGTTTCACCCTTATGGTTGTCTCTAACATCTTGAAGGCTATCAAGAATATGTGCATTTTCTACCATTCCTCTAATACTTCTCGTTTTCTCCGATGTGAGCATATCAGCACCTTTTCCCCAGAGTTTTGCTATATAGGATGCATCCTTTTCTCCTTTCTGGGCAAAATCTTGTCTCAGCTGCTGCCAGTCATTTCTAGTAAATGGGAGTGCTCAGTTACTGTGGTAATTAGAAAACTGGGATTCTGTGGATTGACTCTGAATTCTGCACTTATGATTTTATTGGCAGTGACTGGCATAGCCTGAGACTAGGGGGGCAGGGGTCAGTAAGGCCCTTATCATTCTTCAGGGAATCCTGGAAAGGGTTATTCTGCCATCACTTGGCCACAGTCATAGAGTTGTTTACCTCGCACCCTGTCAGAGTCAATATCTGAAATAATTTTACACAGAGATCTTGGTACTTCTTGTGGACTTTCCCTCTCAAAAAGAGGTTCAACTACTGCTGGGTTAGCCAGTGGCATTTGTACTTTAGGTGCTTTAGTTAGCTTAGGCAGTTTCTCCTTTGCTAGCTCACATGTCCTTCTCCATTGATCACTGTCTGTGACAACTTCCCAGTCAGCCATGTTGGCTTGCCTGAACCTATTTAATAAAGACTTCATGGTGCACAGGCAGCTGCCAAGTAATATAGAAACTTACTTTCCTTTTTTCTACAATACCACTCGAGCTGGCTTATGCCTTTTTTATGAATTAACAGTTCCAATTTTCCAACAGCCCTTTGGACCAGCCTTTTAGCTATCCAGGCCCTCATGTAGACAGGTCTGGCCCACTCCCATTACCCACTCTTAAGACCTGAGGGCCCTTGGCATCACGGGAGCTGACCGTGGATCCCCGGTTCTACCCTGAGTCCAATAGATGATTTCAGAGGGCAGCTATCTCCTGCTGCCTGGTCTTAGGACTCCCAAAGGGCATCTGTGCCTTTGTGGGAGGATGTCCTGCCACTCTTGTCTCTCTCACTTCATCAGTGAGAGTCTAGGGATGCTCAAGCTAGGTCCTTTTTTGCCCACAAAATGAAATTAAGCAAATTTCAGATTTGAGGTATTTCTTAATTTTAAGCAAGCCAATCAGAATTTAAGCTAAGATAAAAATCAGTATCCTGCCAACTACGCCAACTGCCTCAAGCATAGATGAGATGGGCAAGAAGATGGATACACTATCCTTTTATTTAATGCTGGTCACATTCAATATTGAATAACCTGCTCCTGACCTAAGCCTATCTCCCCAAGGCTGCTTACCACGGATGGGACTGAGTCCAAGTTTGATCGTCTTCCTCTCCAGATGCTGTCCAAGTCCAAGTCAGGAAAGGTATACAGGAATGCTGGGAGAGACTCTCGGGCCAGAGGGCTGATCTGGTAGCATCTTGACCAGGTGTCAGTCTCGGGAGCAGTGCAGGTTAAGCAGACTCCTTTCGGTTCTTGGTCTTCTTATACTGTGGTCTGACATCAACACATGGCTGTGTCTTCTGGTTAATAAGGCACACAGCTGATTTGTGGATTTCTGTGGCATATCTTATCTTACCAGCAGCCTTGGGGTTATAGTGGAGTTTTCTAAGCTGGCTATTCTAGGTTACATTTTATAATTTATTACATTTCATTACATGAGTTTTAGGGATTATGACTCATTTATTTTATTCCCTCCATATGCATATAATATTTGTACTTCTAATAGGTTGGAAATTCCTGGGAGATTGATCTTTGTATTTTGTTCTTGTTTGTTGTTGTTTATTTGTGTGTGTCTTTTTGAGATAGGATTACCCTGTGGCCCCAGCTGGCCTGCTGGCCTGAATCTCACAGAGATCCATTTGGGATTAAAGGCCTGTGGTGACAACACCTGGCTCATGTTGTTTTCATTTTCTGCATTGTGACATGTACACCTGTAGTTTGTTGATTGAGATTTTCTTCCCTTTGTTACTGTTTTTCTTTTTGGTCTTTTTTTGAGACAGGGTCTCCCTGTAGCCCCAGCTGTACTGGAACTCACTATGTAGACAAAGCTGGCCTTGAACTCACAGAGATCAGACTCCTGCTGCCTCTAGAGTGCTGGGATTTAAGCCACGCATCACCATGCCTGGCAGCGTGTGTCTTATACTAAATTAAAATCATGGTGAGGCTGAAAACCCACACATAAAATTTCCTAGTTGTAGGAAACACTTTATTTTTATTTATTTATTTATTTTTTGCCTTTTTGAGACAGGGCCTTCCTGTAGCCCCAGCTGGCCTGGAACTCACTCTATGGACCTGGCTGGCCTCACACTCACAGAGATCTGCCTGCCTGTGCCTCCCAAGTGCTGTGACTAAAAGAATGCAGAAGAGTCATGTGGAAAAGTTTGGAACTTTGGGCTAGAAAATCCTTTGAAGGCTGTAGGCAGAATTAGATGGGTCATTCTGGTAGAAGTTTGGAATACAAGATTGCAGAGAAAAATGTGGACTGTAGAGACACAGCTGATGAAGTTTCAGAGAACAAGGATCCCCCTGGGAACTGGGATAGAGGATATTCAGATTTCATAATCTGTAAGTGATTTTGTGGCCTTATACCCATGTACTTAGAACTTGAGTGAGGCTGAATTCAAAATAAAGATGTAGTTTGTTTGGCAGATGGAAGTTGAAGGCAGAACAAGACAGAGGCAATATAATACTTAGTGCTTATGGCTGTCGCTCAGATCTACACTGAGTCAGCAACAACTGGGGCAAAAAAAGATTCAAAATGTAAAGGCAGGGAAAGGCTTCAAGATGTGACCAAAGAGGGTATAAGTGACAAAGCATCCTAATTGTTTATGAAATTAGTGCCATTAAAATTAAATACTCTGAACTGGGATAATAAGAAGTGTGTTTTGAGGGCAAAACCCTACCCATCAAAGACTCCAACTTGTGAAACTGTTAATTCATTTAAAAGGAGAGAACCTTACCTCAGAAGTGGGGTGGGGGGTTGCTGCTCCTTGAAAGAAGCCTAGGGAAATGTTTGCCCAGGGTCGGCACATGGAAGCTGAGGCCAACCTCCACCCTGAGGACTCAGAAATACTAGGCAGTTCCATGTGGAACTGGTTTAGATGCAGGAAAAATACATAAAATGAATTCTTGTACCATGGTTCCAGAGAGCCACTGAGATCATGTAACTTGTGCCAGGGTCAGAGTACCTACAAGTAGGCTCTGATAGGCCATGACATGAAGTTCCAGTGGTGAAGCCAACTTTGCAATGGAAACTATAGGAGGATGGAGAGGCCAGGGACATGGCATGTCAACTGAAGAAAGTTGTAAACATGGACTAGAACCAGCCTAAGAGAGAGACTATGTGTGCTACAGGGGGCATGGTGGAGGGGCAGCCCTTTGGAACTGACATGATTCCATTAGGAATCTCAGATATTTGACATGGATTTACAAGATTTGGTGTTTACTCTGATGGGTTTTGGTCTTACTTTGGACAGATTTTTCCTTGCTATATCCCCATAATTCCATTTAGAAATTGTTGATTTTGTGGAATTGTATGTTGAAAGTCTGTAATTTTTGCTATTTTAAATTTTATAGGGAGTCAGGGGCTAGAGAGATGGCTCAGCAGTTAAGAGCACTGGTTGTTGCCGGGCGTGGTGGTACATGTCTTTAATCCCAGCACTCAGGAGGCAGAGAAAGGTGGATGCTGTGAGTTCCAGGTGAGCCTGGCCTACATAGTGAGTCCCAGGCTAGTGGGGCCAGCCTGGTCTACATAGTGAGTTCCAGGCTAGTGGTGCCAGCCTGGTCTACATAGTTCCAGGCTAGTGGGGCCAGCCTGGTCTACATTGTGAGTTCCAGGCTAGTGGGGCCAGCCTGGTCTACATTGTGAGTTCCAGGCTTGTGGGGCTACAGGGTGACCCTATTTCAAAAAAGACCCCACCCCAAAAAAAGAACACCGATTGTTCTTGCAGAAGACCCAGGTTCAAATTCCAGCACCAACATGGAGGCTAATAACCATCTGTAACTCCAGTTCCAAAGGATCTAGTGCCCTCATCTGTTTTCCATGGGCACTGCACAACACGGGTACACTTACACATAGGGAGGCATAACAGTCATACACATAAAATATAAATTTTTAAAAATTTAAGTTTTACAGGTGGTCACAGATAATGGGTTGCCTTGAACCTAAAACACCTGGGCTTTGGAATTCTGAAGAATACTATGACTATTAAAGAATATGGTGACTTTTGAGGTTGGATTAAACACAGTTTCCATTAAGAGTTGGCCATGAACCATTTTGCATGATGGGACTCTATTGGGCTATAAAAGTGTCACTTGAGCGTGTGCTGCAATTCTGTGACCAAAGACCTCATCACCTAGATGGCTTGTACATAGTCCCAGTGAAGCTGGTGTTCAGTGTTCATGTGTGTGTGTGTGTGTATGTGTATGTGTGTGTGTGTGTGTGTGTGTCTGTGTCTGTGTGCATGTGTGTGAAAGATTGAGAGAGGATAGAGGAGAGAGAGCAGAAACAATGTAGTGGGGCAAAACAGGGTGTTATCTTATTTTTTAGTGAATGGCAAACAATTTAAACTTGGCAAATTCATGAAAATTAAAAATCCTAAATTCTGGGGCTGGAGAGATGGCTCAGTGGTTAAAAGCAGTGACTTCTCTTGCAGAGGACCAGGGTTCAATTCCCAGCACCCACATGGTTAACTGGTTAACTCCAGTTCCAAGGGAATCTGAAGCCTTCTTCTGAACTCCGTGGCATTGCACAACATGGGTGCACTCACATACATGCAGGCTATACACTCATACACATAAGATTAAATAAATAAATAAATAATCCTAAATTCTGTAGGGCTGGTGAATTGGCTCAAGGGTTAAGAGCACTGGCTGTTCTTGCAGAAGACCTGAGTGCAAATCCCAACAACCCACAAGGTGACTCTCAACCCTCTGTAACTCCACTTCCAGGGGGCCAGACGCCCTCTTCTGTCCTCTACAGGCACTGTACAAGAGTACACTTAACACAACTGTAGGCAAATCATCATACACATAAATAAAAATAAATAAAAATTATTTTAAAATTCCAAATTCTAGGAAACTTCAAGTAGACTTTCAGATCATTGCTGAATCAGGGTACATAAAACCCTGGAGAGAAAGCATAACCAAAGGTTGGATACAGATATAATGAGAAGAGCCACCCACTTTTTCTCAGAGAATACCATCTCCACAATCAGTTCTGTCTTCAAGCAGAATAATATGTTTGATCACATAAAAAGTCACTGAAACACAAAAGAAGGAAACTAGCACACTACTGTGGTGGTTTGAATGAGAAATGTCCCCCACAGGTTCATCTGTTTGAACCCTTAGTCTCCTGTTGGTAGTGCTGTTCAGTGTGCTCATGGGACCTTTATGAGGCACAGCCTTACTGGAAGCAGCTACAGCTTTCCCCCACCTCCAGTTTTTCTCTGTGTGTCCTGTTTGTGACTCAGACATGATCTCTCAACTTCTTACTCCAGCTGCCCGATGCCATTCCTACCCCCAGGCATGACCTTTCCCTTTGGAACCCAATAAACATTCTTTCTTGTTTTTAACTGATAACCACATGCATTTGAAATTAAGCTATTTCTTTGCTTTTTGTATTGCTATAATTTGATGGCATTTAGATTCCCTCACCTAGCCACTCCTCCCATTACTGGCCCCTTGTCTCCAATTTAATATAGTCCATCATGTATACAATAAGGTCTGTAGAGTCTAATTGTGTCCCCAAATGTCCTCCAGTGTATGTCCATCCACTACAGGCTGGTTAACTTACCAAGAGTCCCATTCTTATGCTGGACATGGTGGTGCAGGACTCTAATCCCAGGATTCTGGAGGCAGAGGCAGGCAGATTTCTGTGAGATTGAGGTCAACCTGATCTACATAGTGAGTTCCAGGCCAGCTGGGGCTACAGAGAAGCTCTCACTCAAGAAACTGCAAAAATTGCCTTCCTGCCAAAATCAATCTGTAGATTCAGTGCAATTCCCATTAAAATTTCCACA
>NW_008338289.1:1851900-1854351 GCF_000622305.1 Nannospalax galili | reverse complement strand
ACGAGTGGATACCACCGTGAGCATTTTCAACTTACACAATCATATCATTATCATTATACGTAGTATATGTAATGTATAAAATATACAACAGTGATATATCATATATTATATGCCATATATAATAAATATATCATTACATATTATTATAAGTTACATTATCTGTTCCTGTACCCTGTGGTTCAGAATATTAAAGCTTCAACTAAGGACTTAAGGTTTACCTAGATTTTGTAGTAATGGATCTCTGTGAGTTCAAGGCCTGGTTGGTCTACATAGTTTGTTCCAGGCCAGTGGGGGCCACAGGCAGAAGCTGTCTGAAAAAGATAAAAGCAAAGAAACAAAAAGACCTACAAGAGCCTCCAGAAAGAAAACAGAGAAAAGACAGTCTCAATCAACAACTAACACCAGCTGTACAAATCATAATGGGGAAAACAAAAACAGCAGGAGTCAGGTGTGGTGGCCACAGGCCTTTAATCACTGAAGTGAGATTCAGGCCAGCAGGCCAGCTGGGACCACAGAATGATCCTATCTCAAAAAGACAAATAAAACAAAACGAAAAACCAAAGTTCAATGTTCCTTCCAGGAATTGCCAACCCCAGGCTGGTGCACTCATGTGATAGATAAGGTACTTGAAGCCAAACCTGAGGACCTGAGCTTGATCCCTGGGATCCATATAATGGAAAGCAAGAACTGATTCCTGCCAGTTGCCTCTGACCTCCACACATGTGCCATGGCATGGGTACCTATACATATGCACAAAATAAAAAATTCCAATAAAATATATCAATGCCATGATAATGACCCCAATGAGAGTGATACTGTGGCAAGGGTAGTGACTCCATCTTATTTCCCCTCCTCCATTTCTTCTCCATGAGCCAGGCAGACTGGACCCACAACTGAACCTAGCTCTAGTAAGTTTCCCTCCCTCCCTTAGGGGCCTGATCCTGAGAAATAGTTTACCACAGATAGTGATGTCACCACTCAAGACCCTGTGACTGTTTAGTATCTTGAGACCCTGTTTACTTACTCAAGAAACTAACTTAGGTAGGCCTGCCCCTGCAGCCATGCTCCCTGTAGCACACATAGCCTCTCTTAGGCTGGCTCTAGTCCATGTGTACAACTTTCATCATTGGACATATTACAGACTTCGGGACCACTGGGAAAGACTACCCAGACTCAAAAAGTTCCAAATCAGCCGAATTAAGCTTTTACAATTTTGTTAGAAATTTAAAGAAAAAGAAATCCTCAGGGCAGGTGAGCTGGTGATCTTGGCAGCTGCCTTTAGGAAGTGAATGGTAGGAAGAAAGAAGAGTCAGCCTGGGAGGTCAGACACATGGCTGACTGGCAGCCACATGGCTGGGAGAAGGAAGCTTTAGAGAAAGTAAGAAATGCAAGATGCTAGGGGCAGACCAAAGCCTTAAAGAAAGCATGTTCAGTAAGAAAGGTATGAAGAAGAAAAAGGGAAGTTATACTTCCCAGAAGAATTGAGGGAAGCATGTGACTCACCGACTACATGGCCCTAGGAAGCTCTGCACCAGTAGGCAGGATTACAGGCAGGAAAAACTTGCTAGCTCATCTATTTAGCATAACCCACCTTCCTGGGGTGGTCCTATAACTAGATGATTGACCAGTTAAACTTACACAAAATGGAGGCGTTTGAGATTTTACAGACATGCCAGTGTAAGAGTGAAACCACAGAGGACAAGTCAGCCTTTGGGTTGCAACAGCAAGAGGTTTATTTAGTACACAGGTACCTGTGGGCACAAAGTCTCCTCGGGGGACTTGCGCGCCTACAGGCTGGGGTTTGGCACTTTTATAGAGCAGAAGCAGGATACAGAAGCAGAAACACGGTTATTGGTTAGTTTAAACTATTACAAAATGCTACGGGGAGAGCGGGGAGCTTACTTATCACTAAGCCAGATGTCTCAGCCATAAAACTTACTTATCGGCAAGCCAGATGTCTCGGCCATAAAACTTACTTATCGGCGAGTTGGAATTCTTGACCGGTACGCGACCTGCCTGAGAGACTTCATGGCTCCTGACTTTTGTTTTTTTTTTTCATTCCTTCCTTTTTCTTTGTAACTATGGAGGGGAATCTTTCCCTTCTCTATAGATTATCAGGGTCACTGGTTTCTAGGGCTTAGTATTGGCTGGTCAGCACTAAGTTCTGGACAACTGATAGCCTTTCTCGTATGAATTGAGTCAACCGGTTGAAAATGCAGGGGCCTATTGTTAAGATTAAGAGTAGGGACACCAGGGGCCCAATAAGAGGTAGAAGATAAGGCAGAATTCCATTCCACATGCCCCACATGGGGTTAGCAAAAAGCTCCTGTCGCCTTTTTTCTAGCTCTTCTTGGTGCTTTTTAATCCGATCTCTGACGATCCCGGACTTGTTGGTATAAAAACAGCATTTTTCCTGTAAAGCTAAACAGATACCTCCCTTGTCTGCTGTTA
>NW_008338289.1:1848460-1850040 GCF_000622305.1 Nannospalax galili | reverse complement strand
CCTTCTCTTGAGAGTTCTTGGTGAGCTGGATTGGCTGCCTTAACGTGGGAGGCGTGGACCTTAAGAGCTGTAGGTGTGGTGAGGAGGACGGTGTATGGTCCTTTCCAGCGTGGTTCTAGGCTCCGAGTCTGATGCCTCCGGACCCAGACAGCGTCCCCGGGCTGGAAGGGGTGGGGTGCAATAGGAGTGTCAATAGCATCCTGATAGGCTGCAGCTAGGGGCTTCCAGATTTCCTGGTGAGCCAGCTGGAGTGCCTTCAGGTGAGCAAAGAGGGAAGGTGAATCAACAAAGTTAGAGATATCCGGGTCTAAGAAGGAAACTGCAGGGGGAGGGGTCCCATACAGGATTTCAAACGGAGTTAACCCACTGGGCCCAGGAGTGTTCCTGGCCCGGTATAATGCCAAGGGCAGTAGAGTCACCCAGTCTTTAGTGCCAGTTGCTAGCGAAAATTTAGTTAGAGCCTCTTTAATTGTCCTATTCATTCTTTCTACCTGGCCTGACCTCTGGGGTCTGTAAGCACAATGTAATTTCCAATCAATTCCCAACAACCTGGCCACTTTCTGACTTACCTGGGAGACGAAGGCCGGTCCGTTATCTGACCCTATTACCTGAGGCATCCCGAATCGAGGAAAGATGTCTTCTAGTCAATGCTCCGGCTCCTCCAGTTTGGTGTGATAGTGGGTGGTCATCCAGTGCTCCCATTAACTCAGAGCAGGCAGGGCTGAGGCTGCTATCAGGCAGGGTAGGCACCAGCTCAGGCTCCAGGAAGTCGCTTAGTTGGCTGGCGTCATACCAATTGAGGGAGAGGCCACCTGGGCTGCTAGGCCCCTTGTCACTGCACGGGGCTTCTGACATCAGCTCTAGGGGCCCAGCTATCCCTTTGGGCCTCCGCAGCAGACCTCGGAGCTCCATCAGGCTGGGCAGGGTCAGCAGCTCCTGTGCAAAGTCAGATCAGTCCTTGGAGCCAGGGCACCGTGCCTGCAGATGGCAGTGGCTTGTCGTGGTGCTCTACTGGGGGGTGCGAGTGATGAATGGCCACCAGGATGAAGAACAGGAACAGGGGCCACAGCAGTTCCTCGAGTAGCTGGATCGGCTGTCTCCTGCGATAAATGTAGTTTTTCCAAAGTAAAAGCGCCAACTGAGGGCAGAAGGCCATGATGACTCTGGACAGGGGACAGAGCGGAGGGGTGGAGACGAAGGTCAGGCCGGGGGCGTGCTGTGCAACGTCGGGGAACGTGCTGTCGGTCTCTGATCCTCATCCTCCCATCCCTGGGCGGGGTGGGGGTTCCTGGCCCCGACCTTCCTAATCAAGGTTAAGGATTTCAGCTCTGTCTTTCCTTTGTTTCTTCTTTCTCTTGGTACAGTCCTTTGCCCAGTGTCCTTTTTCCTTGCGGTAGGCACACTGGTCTGACCCTAGTTGGACACGCCCTCAATCTCCCTTCCTCTCTACTCTGCCCTCGTCTTTCTTTCTTACTACTGTGGCCAGGATTCTGCTTAATTCCTTATTTTGCCTCTTGTCTCTCGCATTCTCCCTATCTTCTGCCTCTTTTTTTTTTATTATTATAAATTTTCTCTGCTTT
>NW_008338289.1:1815405-1846512 GCF_000622305.1 Nannospalax galili | reverse complement strand
TTTTTTTTTTTCACCAGGTTTCTGGCCTCTCCAATCTCCTATACTTTCCAATGCAACTTAAGCTTCACCATCACAGTCTCATCATTCCTGGGCCTCTCAGAGCCTACTTTCAGGTACTCTGACCCCGGCACAAATATTACGACTAAGAGTTATTGCAATGTGATGGTATTTAAGAACTTTGGAGCAGGGAAAACTCTGAGACAAGAGATAGGTATGGGGGAAGAAAAATTGTCACATTCTCTTTCTCCATTCACCTGTGGACAGACATCTAGGCTGGTTGTATTCCTGGCTGTTTTGAATAGTGCAGCAAGAAACATATGTGAGCATGAATCTCTGTGGTGTGGTGACTTCGAGTCCTTCTGGTTCACACTCAGGAGTGTTATAGCTGAGTAATGTGGGAGTTCTAATTTGGGCTTTCTGAGGAATATCCACACTGAATTCTCTGGTGGCTACATCGGTTTGCATCCTCATAAGCCTTGTATAATAATAATAATTCTTCTTTCCTCCCATCCTTGCCACCAGCTGATGTCACCTGATTACCCGATGCCTTTCTGACTCAGGTGGAAGGAAACTCAAAGTAGTTTTAATTTGCATGAACCCAGTGAGTAAGGAATACTACTTGAAATATTTATTAACCTTTTCAGATTATTGTCTGTTTACTTGACTAGCCCATGTATTTAGTAGCTGACTGTTTTGATTCCTAATTTTTAAGTGATTTATATAGTTTAGAATAATAAGTGTATTTGGCAAAATTTCTTCCATTCTGTATGCTGTCTTTTCAGTGTGGTGATGATTTTCTTGGCTGTGAGTAAGCTTATTAAATTTTGGAAACACGTTTGACATCTCCTGCAGTTATTTTCTATTATTAGAGTCCTTTACAGAAAAATTTTTAAAAAATATTTATTTTTATGTGTATGAGTGTGTTGCCTCATGTATGTAAGTGCACCCATGTCATGCAGTGCTGCAGACGCAGAGAAATTACCCTTCCCTGAATTGTTCAGGGAAGTGGACAAACTCACGGACTACACAGCTGTAGCTTCCAGAAGTTCTACACTAGTGGCAGGATTCTAGGCAGGAAAAACTCTATATCCATCTATTTAGCAAAACCCGCCTTCGTAGGGGTGGTCCTGTGACCAGATGATTGACCAGTTAAACTGACACAAAACGGGGGGGTACTTGAGGTATTACAATAGTATATTGTAACAGTGTTTTCTGATCACAGCAGGACAGTTATATTAACACACAGTGGTTGTGACAGCATGCACCAGAGCCTCGAAGGTTCTTGAGATAGGATTGAGAATGTGGGCAGGAAGTACCACTCCTAGCTGGGAGCTCCTGGTAATTTCGAGCTGGTGGGAAAGGGAGAGTCATTTTTCTTTAAGTGTATGAACCCTGTTAGGTCAGTCAAACCCCAGGAAATGACCCTGTACCCAATAGTATTTGAGTAACACAAATTGGATTCCATGGGCTTTAAAATAAAAAAGTGAATATGAATGTGTGTGGTTAGGGGTGTGAAGGTTGATCTGGCAGGTGTTAGGGAGTGGTGAATGTGATTAAAATACATTGTATGAAATTCTCAAATAATTAATAAAATTATTTAAATAAAAATACTATTTAAAACAAGTTGGGCATGGTGATGCAGGCCTTTAGTCCCAGCACTAGGCAGGCAGAGGTGAGTGGATCTCTGTGAGCTTGAGGCTAGGGTCTACATAGTGAGTTCCAGGCCAGATGGGGCTACAAAGAGACCGTGTTTCAAAAGGACCAAAATAAGTAAATAGATAAATAAATAAATATCCAAGAATAAGTTGAGCCAAGGTGGTAAATGTTAAGACTGAAGAGAACTTTGAGGAAGGGCCTTGAAAATGGAAAGATCCCTCCCCTATGCTCATGGATTGGCATCATACTGCAAAAACACAGTTCCTATTAAAATTCTAATGACATTCTTCACAAAACTTCAAAACACAATTCTAAAATTTATATGGAAGCACAAAACACAATAAATAGCTTTAAAGAAAATCCTAGACAGCTAGAGCAATGCTGGAGGTATCACAATATATGACTTTGGATTACACTACTGAGCCATAGTAACAAAAGCAGCATGGTATTAGAACAGGAGTCTTACAAATCAAGGGAGTAGAAGAGAGGACTCTGGAGTAAACCCACACAACTCAACCCATCAAGAGTGGTGTCAAAAACACATTGTAGGCCCTCCCTCCATTGCCCAGAGAGGCAGAACAATGACCTGCATCCTCTCTTGCCTATTCCTCTTATCCCTCCAATTCTCCCTCCCCAGCAGGGTGTAACTGAGTCAAAGGCAGAATCAGGTTCCCACCTTCCTGTTCAATAATCCTGCCAAGGGAGACCCAGAGCACAGGAAAATCCAAAGTGTAGAGTGTGTCATCTGTTCAGGAGGGGGAGAGAGCAGCCAGGCAGGCAGGCACCAGCCACCAGTATGTGGAATCTTGGACAGAAACCTCTTCCATGCAACCAAGGCAGCCTGCTTGCTAAACTAGGACCATGCAGCCCCAAAATGCAGTCCCACCAGTACCAACATCAGTGTCAGCAATTCTTGGTACCCACTCAGGCACTGCTGAGGCAGAGAGGGAGGAGAACCAGAAAAGAAGGTGGAGAAGTCTGACTGGAGAAGGGCAGTGAGTGTGTGTGTGTGTGCCCAGTCACCATCTCCAAGCTGGGTGGCAAAGTGACCAAGCCCAAACCTCCAGAATCTAAAAAGAACAAGGAAAGCAAGGAACAGGAGAAGAGACTGGATTAAAGGATGCCATCTCCTTGGAGCAGGAGAAACAAAACCAAACAAACAAACAAACAAAAAAATAAAACAAAAACAGGATCAGTTAACTATTGAATTTATATCTACTATAGGCTTTTTATCCAACAGTTACCTCTAGCTTAAGTACATGATAGGCAAAAACAAAAAGAAATTTTTGTAGTGGCATTTTTAAATGTATGTCATCAGTGGCTTATAAAAACAGACTGTAATAATACTATCAGGAAGACAGTTGAGGTCAGCTTTCTGAAGTTATGCGGTATTTCACATTTAAGTCTCTCTTACACCACCCCGCTTTGGGCAGCAGTTTAAATGTTATTACCATGTAAACTACTTCTCTTGTTAGGCAGTTTTACGATCCAGGTGTTTTTTCCCACTTGGGAAAAACATACTACACAAAGCAGCAGCAACAAAATATAACCACCCTATTGGAGAGAAATAGATTATTTTCTACCAATGCATGTTTTCTTTCTTTTGAGGTTTGTTTGAGACAGGGTCTCCCATTAACCGAGTGCAAGTACTGGGACTAAAGGTGTATACCACCACACCAGAACAAATGTTTTCTTTTAAAATGAGCCAAAAATTAATTTCAGCACTTGGGAGGCAAAAACAGGTGGATCTCTGTGAGTCAAGACCAGCCTGGTCTATATATTGAGTTCCAGGCCAGCTGGGGCTACAGAGAGACCCTGTCTTAAAAACCAAAAAAAGAAAAATCAATAAACAAATAATAATTAATTAATTAAAAAATTAGCAGAATGACAGAAGGAGAGAGGCAGAGCAATGACCTAGTAGTGTCAACTCTTTTTTTTTTTTTTTTTTAAAGAAAAGCATTAAAACATGAAATTAGGGCTGGAGAGATGGCTCAGCGATTAAGAGCACTGACACTCTTGCAGAAGGCCCATGTTTGAATCCTAGCACTCACATGGTGGCCAACAACTATATGAAACTCCAGTTCCAGGGGATCAGATGCCCTCTTCTGAGTTCTTTGGGCACTGCATGACATGGGGGCACTTACATACATGCAGGCAATACACTCACTCACATAAAATAAAAGTAAATAAATCAAGGGACTACAGAGATGGTTCAGTGGTTAAGAGCACTGACTGCTCTTGCACAGGAACTTCATTCAATTCCCAGCACCCACATGGCAGCTATCAACCATCCAGAGCTCCAGTTCCAGGGTTATTCAACACCCTCTTCTGACCTCCGTGAGCATTGTACAACATGGGTGTGCTTACATATAGGCAGACAATACACTTATACACATAAAAATAAAAAGAAATAAAATTTTTAAATAAATAAAAATTTAAAACATGAAATTATTTCACTGTGAAACCAGGCATGGTGGCACACAGGCAGGCGGATCTCTGTGAGTTCAAGGCCAGCCTGGTCTACACAGTGAGTTCTAGATCAGCTGGAACTACAGGGAAACCATGTCTCAAAAAGACCAGAAGAAAAAAAATATTTGGGATGCATTTCATGGTGTCCAAACATCTAGCATGTTATATTCATGTGGTTTGTTAAAAAATTATCATTGTTTTTGACTGAATGATCCAGTTCACCTATTCTGTTTTCAAACCCTGATATTCCATTCTCCACATTACCCGTTCTACTAGTGAATCTTTCTAGTAAGCATTTGATTTGAGTTGATGAAATTTTTTATTTCCAGCCCCATTTCAGTTTGGATTTTCTTCAGTAATTCTATCTTTCATGTGGTTTGTTAAAAAATTATCATTGTTTTTGACTGAATGATCCAGTTCACCTATTCTGTTTTCAAACCCTGATATTCCATTCTCCACATTACCCGTTCTACTAGTGAATCTTTCTAGTAAGCATTTGATTTGAGTTGATGAAATTTTTTATTTCCAGCCCCATTTCAGTTTGGATTTTCTTCAGTAATTCTACCTCATTATTGAATGGTGCTTTATATCCTGAATTGTCTTTGAAATCTTTGATCATATTTATAGCTGTTCTTTTGGATTCTTTGGCATTTCATCTAATCTGCTCTTATCCAGAACCACTTATTATGGGATTCCTAATTTTCAGAGGACTCATATTGTCTTGGTTTTCCATGTTGCTTGTATTTCTATGCTGCGGCTTGAAAAACTGGAATTAACTTGTTCATTGAGTCTTTTGGTACTGGTTTCTGACTTGTAATGCATGGAGGATTGCCTCTCTGCCAGCTGCTATCCTGGCTTGAATGGTTTGGGATCAGTTTGGGTGATGCTTGAAGTTCAGTCAAGGGGCCACTCGATACTGTACGGTAGCGAAGGTGATTACTGCTATCTAGGGAAAGCACAGGCTCTGTCCTATAGAGGATACATTGTAAACTCTCATGGGAATGGGTATGGAATGCCAGGTTGATGGGATAGAAGTAGCTGTAGTCTTTAACAGTCCCAACCTTTATCAAAATCCTGTCTCTTCTAAGATCTAAATTATGAGCCCTTATAATATCAAATAACAATATTCCATAATTCCAATTTTATTAGTTACTTTTCTGTTACTGTGATTAAAAAAAAAAAAAAATCCATGACCACAATCAACAAAGAAGAAAAAGGTTGTTTTGGTTTCTGATTCCAGAGGTATAGGGTTCATTATGGCTGGGCAGGCATGAGAGTGAGCGGCAGTAGCAGGAAGCTAGCTGATCACAAATCCATCTACACACAGGAAGCAAAGAGGTCAGAGCAGAAAGTGGAGCAAGGCTATGAAACCTCAAAGCCCACTCCCCAGTGACGCTCTTTCTCTAGAACCACTTGCCTCTTGAAGGTTCCATAACCCCTCCCCCAAGCAGTGTCACCAACTCAGGGCCAAGTGTTCAAATTTATGAGCCTGTGGGGGACATTTGTCATTTAAACCATCACACTAATATACAATGGTACTGAATAAATGTTCCCAATTCCCAAATGGAGGGACAGAAGAATAGCAAGAAAGAATAGAGCACCAGAGAAGACCAAAACACAGGAAAAAACCCCAAATCATCAGCTTCATGTTTGCTATCTAGGCTCCAATAATCATGGATATCCCTGCCATTCTAACATTACCTACAACACATGTGATCTCTTTCTTGGACCAGCTTTACTCTACATACCTGCTGTGTCCCTATAAGTTTTTGGCATGCCCAACATCTTGGAGTCTCCATAGCCACAAAGACTTTACCTTTGCAACTTTATTCAGAGGGTTCTCGGGGCCTCCTTTCCGAGAATCTAACCCTATCACACACTGCCTGCCCTCAGTGGAGCGTGGTAATCTTGATGTAAATTTCCGTGACTCTTTTATTGTTACATTTTTCATGGCTCCCAAAGTTGACCATGTGGATTAGAATTCAAAATTCGTCTTTCAACTTGAGTTGTAGACCCTGTCCCTTGGACCACGGTTCCAGTGGCCTCCCTGTGTCTTCAAGGTTTACCTTGGCAAAAGAGTTCCTTATGTGATTTGGGGCTTTCTTTGTTTTGTTTTGATTTTTAGCAGAGAATTCCCTCCTTAGCTCTCTCAATTCTCCTGAACTGTACTTGCATTTTCACAAGTTAGATCCTTGACTGGTGGGGTCTTATCCTCCAAGGTACCTTCCCTATTGTCCCAGTGCAGAGCAAGAAGTTCCCCTTTAATAATGCTAATCTGTTTAACAACTTCAGTTATTTTCTCACGTTTGTGCTTTGAGGTTGCTCTTGTTCCTTGACTCATTAAGCTGCTCATACTTTGATTCTATCTGTTCACTTGTTGCGCTCTTTCACTGTAGATCTAAAGAGCTAGGAGCACTAACCACGACATGGACTTATTGCTATCCTGCCTTGAAATTTACTCCACAAAACTAATTACTCCTCTCCTTTTGAATAGAGTATCACTCAAGCTCTCAGGATGTGGGCATCAGCAGGAAACAGAAAGAGATGAATTGTGGTGCTCAGAGTCCTTTCTCCTTTACATTCAGACTGGGATCCCCTGCCATGAAATGGTGCCATTCATGTTCAGGGTGAGTCTTCCCTCCTCAGTCACAATTTCTAGAAACTCCCTCATAGACACAACCAAAGATGTTTCCATGGTGATTCTAAATCTAGTCAAGATGTATACACACTAGTACCTCTATCACCAATATTGACACTGGCATGGTAAATAAATGGCACAAAGTTTTGGGCCCCAGCCCCTCTCAGCTCTGTTACCAATTTAACATTATTTCATAAAAGGGTCCACAAAGGGACTCATGCATACCTCACTACCTAAGAGTTATACATCCATTCCAGTCAGTATACTCCTGAATATCTAATAGACCACAAAGGAACTAAGAAGATAATTATAATCTAAAATAATACATTGAAATTTTTTAATTCTGAGAATTTCTTAAATGTATACAGTGAAACATGATCATACCTACCCTTTATTAGTCCCTTCGACAATACCCCCATATTCCTGCTCTCCTTCCCTCCCAACTTCATGTGTTTTTTGTCAATTGTGTATGTGTGTGTGTGTGTGTGTGTGTGTGTGTGTGTGTGTGTACATTCCACTGTGCATATGTGGAGGTCAGAGGACAACATGAGGAAGCTGGCTCTCTGTATCGTATGGGTTCTCAAGATTGAACTCCAATCCTCAGACCTGGCAGCAAGTGCCTTTCCCCTCTGAGCCCCAATATTTCTGATACAAACTAAAATAAAAACATCATCCCTAAACCAATAATATACCAAAAGAAACTCCAGGAGTAAAGTTTATGTCAATAAGATTAAAAACATAGAAATATCTCAAATAAATTGCTATTATTTGAATTGCTATTCAAAGACCTAGAAAAGCAAAGACAAACTAAATGTAACATATGTGCAATAACAAAAAGTAGCATGTTTCTTTGAAAGATAAAATTAACAAATCTTGCCAGACATGGTGTCACACACCTTTAATTCCAGCACTTGGGAGGCACATGTTCTACCATCCCCTCCTTAAGGCTTCTGTTCCCACTGATCATGATTTTTTCCTTACTTTAAAAGTTTCTGTTGAGCCTGGTATGGTGGCACAAGCCTTTAATCCAAGCACTTGGGAGGAAGAAACAGGCCAGCTGGGGCTACAGAGAGACCCTGACTCAAAGAGACCAAAAAAATGTTTCTTTTGAATAATCAGCTGCTATTCTGTCGGCTTCCTTTTCTGTGTGACTTGGAGGTTTCCTCCTGCAGTTTTCAATACCCTTTTCTGTGGTTTTAGTATTTTAACTATAATATGATGTGGGGAGTTTATTTTCTGGTCCTGTATATTTTGTGTGCTATACGTCTCTTGTACCGAGGTAAGTGTGTTTTTCCTAGGGTTAGAAGACTTTCTTCTCCGGTTTCATTGAAAAGATGTTCTAGTACATTGACATGAAATTCTTCTCTGTGTGCAAATTTGTAGATTTGATCTTTGTAATTGTCCCAATGTGTAGATTGTTCAGACCCGAACGTAACCACAGACACAGGAAATGCTTATTTCAAAGATGGCAGAGGGCTCAGCACCTCTAGTCAGGAGCCCCGAGTGTCCCTTTGCTTTTCCTTTGATTGGCCTTGCAAAACAATTACAGCATGAGAAGCAGAAGCACAGTACTTGATTACTCGCAGGACACAAACGTTTTTCTCAGCTATGTTCCCCTAGTTACTGTATAGGCACAAAGTCCTGCTATGTCTACTATCTTCAAGGACAGCCTGGGCTTTGGAATAACAAGCTCAAGATGAAGGTTGTGGTGTTGGTCAGTGTGCTGGCTGACACCTCCACACAGCTCCTTGTGTACAAGGAACTTCGTGGCATTCCTCCAACTTGCTTGTGACCAAAGCAGCTTGTCTAGTTAACTCTATGTTGCCCAGTCTCTTCTCTTTATATTATTTGATTCCCTTCACCAATGCACTTCCATGTTCTTTTTAAAAATCCATCATTGATCTTAACTGAAGGATTCAATTCAATTCTTTTACGCTGTCATAAGACCTGATATTCTGTCCTCCACATGATCCATTCTAGTGAAACTTTCTGCTGGGCTTTTTTAGTTTTTTGATACAGGGTTTCCAAAATCATTTCAGTCTGACTCTTCCTCGGTATTTCTATCTCTTTATTGAAATCTACCTTTATGTCCTGGATTGATTACCTTATTTATTCAGCTGTTCACTTTTTCTTGGAATGAACTTGTTTCCTCTTTGTTCTATAAACATATTTATAATCATTCTTTTGAACTATTTAGAATTTTACTCATATTGTAACAGGGTTTAAGATCATAAAGAAAAGCTGAATTTATGAAGCTGCAGCTGACTACAGTCCCCAGGTTGGGAATCAGAGACTGCAGTGCAGTTCTAAACAGAGAGGGATTTGATAGAATGTGTAAATTGCAGGAGAGTCATAAGCTGTCTTACATAAATTCCTCAAGGTAGCCAAATGGCCCAAATTGGCAGCTTGGCCTTTGATCAGGCCTTATGAACTGGTCACTTCCCTGGCTGACAGAGACAGCTTACGTAGTCAACCTAGCTCCTGCTGTGCCAAAAGGTAACATACCTGCTCATCCTGAGAAAACAACCTCACGAAGGAGACCCTCACATACTCCTAGGACACTGACCCTGAGACCTGATACTGAGCAAATTCCTACAGCTGTGTTTAGCAGAGCTCCCATATAAAACCAGATCGCTCTGCTTATGTCTCTATCCATGGACAGCAGAGGCCCTTCTTTTTCTATGTTCTCCTGAATAAAAGAAACATATTAATTGCCTGTTGCAGATCTGGCTCTGACTCTTATTTCTTACCTTTAAACTCCTTGCTTTTTCTGCTCTCCTAAATCTAACAGAGTTCTTAAAGGCAAAAACCACAATTGTGTCACATTGCTGTGGAATCTGCAGCTGCAAGGGGGAGGGGCTTGCTATTTCTCTTCTGGGAAAGGCAATAAGCAAGTTTACAGAAGCTAGAACAAGCAGTGGTTAATCATCCCATGACAGTTTCACAATTTTGAGGACAAGGGAGCAAAAGGGAAGCTTGGTGGTCATGGTTTCATTAGATTGTTACAGAGGTAGACAAACAGGACATTACCTAAGTTGCTTTCTTGAGTAAACAGGGTCTCAAGATAATAAGCAGTCACGGGGTCTTGAGTGGAGACATCACTATCTGTGGTTAGCTATTTCTTGGATCGGGCCCCTAAGGAAGGAAGGGAGACTTGCTGGAGCTAGGTTCAGTCTTGGGTCCAGTCTGCCTGGCTCTTGGAGACAAAATGGAGGAGCTGGAACAAGATGGAGTCCCTCACCCTGTCACAATATCACTCTCTTTGGGGGTCATTATCATGGAATTTATATTTTTAGATTTTATTGGAATTGTTTATTATGTGCATATATGTAGGTGCCCATGCCATGGCACACGTGTGGAGGACAGAGGACGACTTGCAGGAATCAGTTCTCTTCTTCCATTATGTGGATCCCAGGGATCAATCTCAGGTCCTCAGGTTTGGCTTCAAATACCTTATCTATCACATGAGTGCACCAGCCTTGGCAATTCCTGGAAGGGATGTTGATCTTTTTCTTTTTTTTTTTTTTGTCTTTTTGAGGGCTGGCCTGCTGGCCCTGATTTCACCTACATCCATTTGGGATTAAAGGCAGAGGCTCCTGTTGTTTTTGTTCCCTGCATTGTGACTTGCACAGCTGGAGTTCGTTGTTACTGATATTTTTTGCCTTGAGGATGTTGCTGTTTTTCTTTCAGGAGGCTTTTGTGTTTTTTTGTTTGTTGTTTTGTTTTGTCTTTTTGAGACAGGGTCTCCCTGAAGCCCCAGCTTCAGGAACTCACCACATAGACCAGGCAAGCCTCAAACTTACAGAGATCTGCCTGCCTGTCTGACCCAAGTGCTGGGACTTAAAGGCATGGGCTACCACACCTAGCTTCAGGAGGCATTTGTAATCTTTAGGAGAGGACTGAGATGTTTAAGAGTTGAACTGTCGTTTTCCTCCTGGGACTGGTATGCATTAACACAGTATCTATCCCTAGTTTCTCTGTGAGAATTAGCTACTGTCTGCAAACTATTTATTATCTAAGTGAGTCAACATACTGTGAAAGTAGAATAGTAGTCATGAACGCAACAATCACCCCTTAAATACCAGTCATTTTAGAGTACAGGGGTACTGGTAATACTTCATATACTCAAATGTTAGCTGCTGTGTGAGTGGAAGGAAAAGGAGACAGCGGTAGAATCAGTGATAAGGTATTAGGATAAAGACGAAGTAAAGGGGGACATATTTTTATAGATGTAGAAGAATGAACAACCCTCACACAAGTCTATCCTGGTGAGGCAAAAGTTAAGGCACTGTAGCTTAACAATTAATATACAAAGTTGCCACTAGTTATATGAAAGAATGAGCAATTATGAAAGAAAACTAACCTACTAAGATGTTAGAAGAAAGACAAACAGGAGACACTACAAGCTGAAAAAGAAGTAACCAAATTGTTTATTTTGTTTTTGGTCTTTTTGAGACAGGGTCTCCCCGTAGCCTTAGCTGGCCTGGAACTCACAGAGATGTGCCTGCGTCTGCCTCCTGAGTGCTGGGATTAAAGGCATGCACCACCACACCCGGCTCAAAATTGTATATGTGAACAGAGAAGATGAAAGCTATACCACCCCTACCCTGACTAACTGTGCCCCAAACCTACAGCATGAGTTGGAAGGTATTGAGCAAAATTTTCCCTTAGTGGGGTGTCGTGGTTCATCCCAGTTCTAGGACTGTCTTTTGTAGAGGTTTTCTCGCTGGAGAGAAAGCAGTAGACTCAGTAAAGCAGTCAGATTAAGCCTGTGCATGCTTTGTGTGCTGGCAAAGCACTGAATTCTACATTATCTGTCTTCTGCCTCTCTGGCTTTAGGGTGCCCTGTTAAATCACCCTTCTGCTGGTCCCTACCTCTACCATGATATGGTGTGGCTCCCTGCAGAGGGTGACCTAAGCTGGGTCAACTCTTGGCTACTAACATCTACCCAGCCTCTGCTACAGCTGTTGTGGGTCCTTGTGGTCCTGAGACCCTATCTCTGGGTCAGCTCCAGCCTACTGCCCCCAAAATAATTCTTTAGTGGAAAGGAAACATGAATGAAAAAAAAATACAAGAACCTTTTCTGAAAAGACTCAGTTTGGTTCTTTCCACTCAGCGTCTCCATCAGAAGGTGATCTTCCTTCCAAGGCTTTGACAAGGTCATATTTCAAGAACCATGAAGTCCACAGTTATTTGCTCTCAGAGGTTGGGAACATCCTCTTTCCATATTTAGGTTTTTCTTGTCTCAGACTAATTCAGTATTTGACAAGATTATGTGTCTTTGGGTTATAGAGAAAATCAGATTTCAGAGCCCCTCTCACTATATCTAGAGAAGACAAGGTTATAAAATATCCTTACCTATTGTCACCCTGAGAAGGATTACTTGTAGCAGGTTGTAAGTATTCCGATTATCAACATACTTAGTCAGTGTCCTTCTTGGAGCAGAGTGAACCACCAGCCTTACCTGATGAGTGAGGTCTCCATACTGTTTGAAGGTGTTGGGGGATCCAAGACCTATAGGACTCTTTTTCTCTGTGAAGGAAGAGCCAGTGTTACATGGTAAGGAAATGGAGAACCCAACTCTTTTTAAAATAAGTAATCACAGAATTTTAGTCTTTTATTTTTTTTATGGGGAAAGGCTCCATCACCATATAAAGGTGTGTTTTTAGAAGTATATCCTACAGTAGAACCAACTACCTGATGCCAAGTTAGAGCCTCTTCATCCTTGCAGGGCGAAATGCCTCTTCCTGATCAGGGTTTTAGAGTACCACTGACATCCCTAGTGCAGTTAAGTGTACATTTAGCCTGATCTGCTTTTAGAATGTGAAGGATGCTTCTTGTGGCTTAGCACTAAACAGTAGTATACTTTGGGCCATATGTCTGGCAAGTAATTTCTTCACTGCTTGTTATTTGAAGGGCTAAGGCCAAGTGAATGACTAAGAGTGTGGAAGTGAAAATATGTAGGGAGTTTAGAGCGCAGTGTAAAGGGATTTAAGATCCACCCACCCCTTATCTCTGACTAAGAGCACCTGGGTTTCTGTGACTCCTCAGGGCTGGAGTGTTCTTGCCCCAAGGCTCCTTTACCTGTTGACAGTCTTCATCTCTTTGGGTTCAAGTTCTCCCTAATCTCATGGGTCACAGCAGTTCTGAGTGCTGGAAGGTAATGTTTAGACCCCATTATCCTTTGTCAGTGCCCAAGCCAGTTGTGTTCTTGTTTTCTGACCACCCTCTTCTCACAGCTTGTATATTCATTCATTCACAGGGGAGGCAACTTTGTCAAGGGTAGGGTTGGGTCTTGGATGTTTGGAGTTGAAGAATATGTGTCTCTGTTGGGAAGGGAGCAAAATAAAGAGCTGATGCCTTTAGAGAATCACCAAGAGATTTGATATTAGAGAGTAAATTTAATCCTAAATGGTGAGCCACAAGGATGATGTATGAGTAGATTTACTGTACACGTAGGTCATTATGTAGAAATCTTTTTTTGTGGTGAGCACAAGGATGGGATTTTGTGTCATTGTCCTATTCATTGACTATACTTTTTCATACATTGGATTTTGGGGGAGGGTGGTAAACCTGTCTTTACAGTGTTGTGGCAAATTGATTCTAACCTCAGAAAGGGTAGACTTAAGAAGTCAAGTACTTGATCAGTTCCTTACTAACTACTGGCACTGGTTCCTCATTTACGTTGGTGGTAGAGAAGGCAGGGTGGGGTCAAGGGAGTCTCAGAGAGAGTGGGGAAACATCAAGACATCCATCTACTCAGTGCTTCCAGGTTGTTGACAGCATCTGAGAAGGAATTCTAGGAGGAGTCAAAAGTAAAGTACTTAGAGGATGAGCAATCAAGAGGGAACCCAGGCTTAAGAGAACCTTAAATTGGTAGGAAATGTGGGGTGTCTGGGAAAAGTTGAAGTTAGAGGATAAGATCAAATTGCATTGTATACATGTATTAAATTCCATAAGGATAAATAAAAATATATTTAAAACTAAAATTCTATGAAATATAGAAGGAAGGCATGCCTCCAAACTTTTTATGAAGCCAATATTGTCCAGATAGCAAAACCAAATAAAGACACACACACAAAAGCTATAGACCAGCGGGGCATGGTAGCAAGCGCCTTTAATCCCAGCACTCAGGAGGCAGAGGCAAGCGAGTCTCTATGAGTTCGAGGCCAGTTTGGTCTACATATTGAGTTCCAGGCCAGCTGGAGGTACAGGGAGACCCTGTCTCAAAAAGACCAAAGTTAAAAAAAAAAGCTATAGACCAATCTCCCTGATAAATACAGTTACAATTTCCCAATTTAAAAAAAAAAAATTGCAAACAATTTAAGAACACATGAAAATGATCATTAATCATGATGAAGTTGGTTTTGTTCCAGCAATGCAGGGGTGGCTCAACATAAATCAACACGTTAGTCTTGGGGACGAGGGGTGGGGAGCAGGAACCACTGCGGACTGCTCACATACTCACAAGGCAGCAGTGGTCTCTCCATCTGGTAATTGTTCTTTTCCCAGAGTCTCTGCTGCAGAGGGAGCATCATGTTGGCGGAAAACCCCAAGGCGGCTTCAGCAGAGGAACAGAAGGAAATGATGGAAGATTAAGTGACTAGTCAGGGGAAAGCTAAAGATGGAAAGTTAAACGCAAGGTATCCTCACCTGGGACAAAGGCCTGGGAATTCCAACTGTTTATGGAAATGATTGCAGAAAGGGCAACAGTGTTTTGATTCTGGGGATTACAACGTGGTAAAAGCAAAGAGGAAGAACAAGCAGCTTCCCACTGCAGGCAGGTAAGACATTGTAACCACGTTCCCACACCACGGGGCCTTCCTCCAAGGGAACCATCCCTGGTGGCTACAAAGCTGGCAGGCTGATTAAAGAGCTGAATTTCATAGAGTCAAATTTCTTCTTACTTGGCCTTCCCCACTTCCTGCTTCCTTTCATTCAGACCATTTGAGACTGGCAGCTTTGCAGGTAGTGGTAGCGTGCTGCTGTTGAAAGGGAACATACATGTGTAGAGGTTTTGATAAGTTTAACAGTGCTCTGACACAAAGGACGTGTTACAGCAAAGAAAATCATCCATGTTAAAATAATTGTATATAAACCGGGCATGGCGGTTTACCCTTTAGTACCAGCACTTGGGAGGCAGATGCAGGCAGATCTCAGTGAGTTCGAGGCCAGCCTGGTCTACATAGCGAGTTCCACGCCAGCTGGGGCTACAGGGAGACCCTGTATTAAAAAGACAAAAAAATAAAACAACAACAAAAAGAATTGTGTATATTATCTAACTTGGTTGTGGGACTGGTTCCAAGCAGCGAGCAGGTTTTACAATTTCGATGTTTCGGCTTTCCTTACTTCATTGTAATCAGAGATTTGTATGTTACTCTTATTCAGTATGACCTCTGTGTACTGACCAAACTGACTCCATTTTGGATAAAGTAGCTATCTTAGAAGCTTAGCCATAGTGTATTTTTAGCTCAAGGATTGTTTTCAGAAACCCTGACCCCTTTCCCCCTTACCTTCCAGGAGAACGCTGCCATGGTCACTTGCTCTCTAGACATATAGAAAACAAAATTGTTATGATATGACTAACTGCTGATTCTGGCTTCTGTAACTTGCTTGCTTTGCTATTTTAGGGCCCCTTGACATGTAGACTGAGATCACCCTCCACCCTGTTATTCGGGGACCACCTTGTCAACATTCCTTTTTGCAGTTTTTAGCTTTAAAATGTCCCCTTTCCCTCTCCGTCCCCACTGCAGCACTGTAATCCGATGCAGAGACTTCAGTCCAAGCTAGCTTGAATAAAATCTTTTACCCCGATCTGAATTGAGTCTGGTGGTCTTTCCTCAGTAGTCCCGGGTCCATAACATCTGTTGTATTGATTTCTTCTGCATTTCCCTTCTAGAGTTTGTGAAACAGAAGTTTAAGATGACAAGTTAGAAGAAAAATCACATAATTCAAACAAAAGTAGATGGGATTCAAAAGATTCAAATAATTGCTGGAGCTGGAGTGGCCTTAAACCTCTTTCAGCTCTAACAATCACATTTAACTTGGGCAATATTTGTCCATTCTGGTGTAACTTGTGTGACTTTAGTGCTTAACAGCTGTGGATGAAGCCAATGCTCTTCCTCAGTTCTGCAGTGTTGGGATACCCTTGTTTGCTGAAGATGGGAATGAAGTGTTCATGCCCATGGACCATTACAATCACTTTTGTGCCATTTTTTGTAAATACAATAGTGTTGCACATTAAAATGCCTATATTAATTTCAAATATTAGAAAGAAGATCATGTGCCAACCAGAAGCACAAGACTTCCTACAAAAATCTCTGTATGCCAGCCGGGTGTAGTGGTCCATGCCTTTAATCAGAGGCAAGAGGATCTCTGTGAGTTCAAAGGCAGCCTGGTCTACATAGTGAGTTCCAGGCCAGCTGGGGCTGCAGGGAGACCCTGTCTCAAAAAAACAAAAAAAACAAAAACAAAAAAAATCTCTGTATGCCATTTCTGCTTTTGTATAAGAATAGTTTATAGTCTTGACCTTATCAGAATACCAAACTGAAATTTTTTTTTTTTTTTTTTTTGGTCTTTTTGAGACAGGGTCTCCTTATAGCCCTAGCTAGCCTGGAACTCATTATGTAGACCAGACTGGCCTTGAACTCACAAAGATCTGCCTGCCTCTGCCTCCCAAGTACTGGGACTAAAGGTGTGCACCACCACGCCCAGCTTCTTCCCTCAAGTTGTAAGTCTGTATCTTAATGGGGATCAGCAGCCTGAGCTGACACTGTTTGTACTCCTCATCTTGGACCGGGACAAGGCCTCCTCTCTTTTGGCTCCAGGCATCATTTTGTGTGTTGGATCCATTTGTGTACCTGCTTTCCCATTGTTCTACATCATAGATGGTGCCTTGAACATGAAAGCCCCGACACTGGGGTCAGTCCTGCTCCACACTGGAGCCAGGAAAGCAGCAGATTCAGTACTATGCTCGATGGTAATTTTATCATTCAGTTATATGTACATACATCTGTGGTGAGCAAGTACATTAGTCTGCAATACGTATAACTCATCACAAGATTGATACATAGTTTGTTTTATTCATGGATCTTTTTAAGCCATCACCATTACATTAAAACATCAGACAAGATTAACCAGAAATCAGAGAGACCATATTGTCCTGACCACCACAGGGATCCTCTAGTTTGTGGCAAGTGTGTAACACCTGATTGAGTTTTAATTTGTAAAACAGATCATTGATATTTAACCTACCTCAACACTTGAGGATCTGTGAAATACTAACTGCCCCAAATAAAATATTACTGTCTTTATCAAGAGTAAATTTCTTCACCAAACCAACCCATCTTTGGTAAAGTAGCAGTGCTTACATAAAATCTCAGGGTTTTCCAGGAGAAAGACCTGTAATTACAGATGTGTTAGGTATGCTTGCATAGCCTTGTTACTGAGGCTTGAGAGAGAGGTTTTAGAATTTCCTGTGTTTGGTTCTGGATGAAAGCTCAGTTTATTGAAGATACTGCTGCAGGCTCTTTGATTATCATAACTAGTGAAGATTTTTATGAGGTGAGCCTTATTGTCCATTTCTATTTCAAAGTTATGTTTGAGACATAACTGATGTTAATGTTTGGGTAAACTGAAGCTGGAGCTAAAAATGCTAAGTGAAAACTGGCAGAAGACTAGAGCTACCTATTTTGTATTTAGTAGCTCCCACTTTTGATAGTCATCAGGGGCATTTCCTCGAAGGCTACTCCTAACAGTTATAGCTCTTGGCTAGCCAGTTGATTTGGGTGAACTGAGGGAGCATGTTTGTACTGGACAAGTTCTTCCATAATCTTGTGCTGCTGTTCTAAAAATAGGTCTTAACTGTCCAAGGCAGTCAACATAAGGCTTATCATTTCAACCATTAGAATTAGTTGCTCTTTTACTTGCTGTAACCAAAGTATACCTCTGACTATTTATTGATAGTCGTGACTAAGTCAGATTTGTATTCTTAATCTGAATTTTTTTTTTTTTTGTCTTTTTTTGAAACAGCGTCTCCCTGTAGCCCCAGCTCACCTGGACCTCACTATGTAGACCAGGCTGGCCTTGAACTCACAAAGATCCGCCTGCTTCTGCCTCCCAAGTGCTGGGACTACAGGCATGTACCACCATGCCCGGCTCTTAATGTGACTACTAAAGTTTTATTAAAGCTGAAATATTAACCCGAACCATGCTCTAAACTTGGTGTTTGATGGGCATAAGCAGGTAGCCTATAGGAAGAGAAGCTCTGAGTGGCTGCCTGAGTCGTGTCTATGCTGGCCTCAAATCCCCAGGCATTCATGCATTACTTGTATCTCATTTTCCTCACCATACCCATCCCTGAAGCCCACTTAGGCACTTACTAAATAATACTCCAGGCTGGTGAATTATTCATGTTTAATATCCTTTCCAATATGCCACCACTTAGGGAAATTTACATTTCTAAAGCACTGTCTTCATCTGGATAATATGAACTGCTGCCCCCATTCTAACTCAGCATACACTGCCGGCCTCATCTGGATCTCTTTCCCTGATTCACTATTATATGGCTTAAAAATGGGGATCAAGTGCAACCGATTATGACTAGTAATAATCAGATACATACAGATTAGAGATGCATGCGCCAACATCTCAGTGTTATGCCTCTCCCTCCAGAGTGCTGGGATTAAAGGCATGTGCTACCATGCCTGGTGAAGATCTTTTTTAAAGATTAAAATCTCATTCAATTTTATGTCTTTTGGGGCTTATACTGAGTTCAATATTGTATAACTGTATTAATTCAACTGTGAACCTAGAAACTTACATCCACTTGTGAAAGAGATGGACTCTTGCTCTGGAGTGTGTTACTGAACACGTTAAAGCTGTAATGAAATGCTTCTTCTAATCATGTAGTTATTAAAAATTAAAAGAAAAAATGGGGATCAAGTAAGTCAGCATTGGTGGAGGCCTCCTGTCAGCCCAGCACCAAGTTGTGGGCTGTCATTACTCGGCACTTTGGAGTAGGCATGCATCTTTGTCCCTTCTCCCC
Organism: Nannospalax galili; assembly: GCF_000622305.1. Lineage (NCBI taxonomy): Eukaryota > Metazoa > Chordata > Mammalia > Rodentia > Spalacidae > Nannospalax > Nannospalax galili. The sequence continues at coordinate 1,827,702 of NW_008338289.1, read as the reverse complement.
AGGTTCTGCCTTAGATCTTCATCTTAGTGACATAAATACTGCGTCCTTAAAGACCTGGAAGAGAAGGACAGCTGACAGGTTTGAACAGCATCCCTGGGAGCATCTGGAACTTTGTTTCCGGCAGCTTCTCTCCTAGTCCACCCCCCATTCTGAACTCTGGCCCCTGAGCTTCCTCGAATACAAGTCCAAACAGTGTTGAGCTGGCAAAGGTCAGGCGGCAGCTAGATGAGGCCAAGAGAAGATCAGGCAACAGGAAGAGTCTTGGCAGCAAGTGAATCAGGCCTGTGAGGCCTGGCAGAGAGAAGCCAGGAGGCTAAGGAGCGAGCTCGTTTGGCAGACAGTGACCAGCAGCTGGCCCTGCAAGAAGAGGAGGAGGTGGATGCCCAGGTCAAGCGGCTGCAGGAAGAACCTGAAGGCCTGGGCTTGTCCTCACTGCCAGGGCTGCGGCACTTGGGGGACATCAGCGACATCCATTTCTTCAAGTTGCATTCCTTGTAGAGCCAACTACACCTGGACCTGGAGGCCATGGATGGGGTGATCTTCCAACTCGTGCCAAGCAGTGTGTGGCCTGCCGGGAGCAGGCCCACTGCACTGTCCTGCAGCCCTGCCAGCACCGTGTTCTTTGTGAGCTGTGTGCAGTCAGTGCCCCCGAGTGCCCCTACTGCGAGGGCCAGCCCCTCTCGTGGTGACCAAAGCCAGGTTCCACTCCTTTCCCGATGAACAATGCAGAGGCCATGGCGTACCATGTGCCACTAGTGTTATAAGTGCCTCCAGTACCACCCATGTCAGAGCTTCAGTTGATGCCACTGTCCACCCCATGGCCTTTTGTATTGCTTTTCTTACCCACCATGTCCCACCAACAGTGTCAAGGTATTCTCAAAAATCTTAAAAGCACCACCAAACCCACTGCCTGTCCCTTGGGCATGTGGTTGGTGCCCCAGTCGTGACGCTGCTGTGGCCAGGCCAGTAGGACGTCAGGCCTCCTCAAGGCACTTTGTAAACTGAGGAATTTAGTTGGATGTTATAAATTGTATACGCTGCTTTCTAGGTCCATGTTTTTTAATATGCAGTAACATGAAGCTTTATAAGTACTGTGAACTTGAAGTTTCATGTAAGTTTGTTGTTAATTCATAGTAATGGTAACTACATTAGCTTTCATATTCTGAAACTCCTTGAGAAATGAACATTGATTTAGTAGTGAGGAAGACCTAGGATTTTTACATTTTAAAATTAAGTGCAAACAAATAGTATTTATAAGCAGAATGGTTATTGAAAGACACATATAACCTTTAGATGTTTTTAATTTTATGACAGGAACTAATTTTCCTAAACATGTGCAGGCCCACGTGTAGTTGGAGTTTTATATTCCAGTATTGTAGAGTGATAACCAGAGTTCTATCATGCACTGTGTGATTCGTGGCCACTTCTAAGTGCCCAGGCCTTGCAAAAGAAGTGAAGAAATTGGTTCATTTGGTTTGTTTTCTCCCTTGAGACAATTTCATGCTAATGAAAAGTACAGCAGAAGGCTCAGACATCAGAGGATTCTGAGATAACGGGAAGGAGCTGTGTTCTGATGTCTGTAATGGCAACCGTGCTTTGTAACCTCTGAGTCGCCTGGGGCATTATGGCTTGCACTGAATGAGGGGTCTGTGAACCCAAGACTTCCAGTCTGCTGCACCTGTGACTGCCCTCACCTCTAGCCAATCCAGAACTGCCCAGTGGCATTGTACAAGTCCAGGCGACAATTTTAACTGACATTTGGTACCTGAGGTGTATGTGCAGTAATCAGAATTCATCTGCATGACCATCGTGGTGCCTCAGTGGCCTTACTATTCCAGTTCTGCTGCAGTCCCCCATCAGCTCCTGAGGCAATGTCAGACCCCCAACAGCTTGGCCTTGGGCCCATGGCTCAGATTCTGTCAAGAATGTGTCTAGGGCTGTGCATGTGAGCCCTCTCTGGTCAGGACTAGAACTGACCCTGGAAATCTAGAAAAGAGACATCTGTCCAGGCAGACCCTGCTCTCTGTGGCAGACTTGGGCAGGGCAGGTGCCCCACCTGCAGGCTCTGCCCAGGTCAAGAAGTGGCTGGCAGATTCTCCTCTCCTATGTTTTGCCAAAGACTATTAATAGCATTTTAAAGTGCAAAGTGACTAGGTAAAACATTTTTATCAGTGACCAGATTAGAATATATTTAATACAGTACATTTAAAAGCAATTTTAATATAAGAAAAACTGATAGAAATGCTCATCATTTTTAAAGGAAGAGGATCCTTGACATTCCGTGGCTAGTCTATTTAAGGTAACTATTGACCTTGTTTAATGATATTGTTTTTAATTATAGTGATAATGATTTATTAGCTCAGTACCTAGATCATGTATATTTTGTGCTACTGTTATGAGGTTTAAGATTCTTATTTTTTTTATATATTTTATTTTTTATGTGTATGAGTGTTATGCCTGCATGTAAGTCAGTGCACCTGTGTCATGTGATGTCCGCAGAGGACAGAAGAGGCAGTTGGATCCCCTGGAACTGGAGTTACAGACAGTTGTTAGCTGCCATGTGGGTGCTGAGATTTGAACCCAGGTCTTCTGCAAGAATAGTCAGTGTTCTTAACCGCTGAGCCATCTCTCCGGGCCCAAGATTGTTTATTTTTAGTCATATTTATGCACGTGTTTCCCATGTCAGGCCTTTGGTCTCTGTGGTGACAAGACACTGTGACTGATATCTCATCTGGACATTTTCAATTTGTTACAAGCACTGAGCATTAGATTGTAAGCTACTCTGGAGCTCCACAGCTAACATTCCAGGCTGCAGTGGTGGCAGTTACAGGGCTGCTGTGCAATGGCTGGGAGAAGCAGGACTGCTTCCCATGAAGGGAGCTTTGCTGAGCATCTCCTCTTCTAGGACTAGGCTGGGCTCTTGATGATAGGTGCACCGGGGGAGGACTAAAGAATTTCCCTGAGGAGGCTGCGTCTCCCATCCATTCCAGCCCTCCTGTGAGCTGAGGCTTCCCAAAACCTCTCCTGGATGGGAAGGGCTGAGGAGGGGAAACATGGGCTTAAGGCCCATGAGTGGGTGATGGAAGGAAGGGCCCTGGGTTTAGGAACCGAAGCCCTGTGGTTGTGGGTTCACCACTGTCCTGTTGCCTGTTGTCATTTGACTCTCTAGTGTTAAATATTAGCAGTAAACGATTGGTGTTGCAGTTTTGTGTACTTACCTGGTTGGCAGACCTTCCCCCAGTGTGAATGCACGCACTTGTGGATTAATTTATGGAAGCCCCCATGTGAATTTCTTTTCAGCCATTAGTTGAGATTGTTATGTGAATGGAATCTTCTTAACCTACAAGGTCATATTTATATTGCATACCCATTTACTTGTAGTGAATTGTTTAAAGTTGTTAACACTTGTTTAAATTTTTTTACACTATAGCATTTATGCAATGGTTTACAGAATTCATGGAATTATTTTTTATCAGTATGGGAATTAATTAAAACTTTGAATCTTTAAAAAAAGGGGGGGGGATCAAGATGGGCATGGTGGTGCACTCCTTTAATCCCAGCACTGGGAGGCAGAGGCAGGCAGATCCCTGTGAATTCAAGGCCAGCCTGTCCTACATAGTGAGTTTCAGGCCAGCTGGGGCTACAGGGAGACCCTGTCTCAAAGGAAAAAAAAGGGGGGGGATCAAATGAACACTGGCAGAGAAAAGCAATTTGATACTTTACTAGTATTGGCCTTCTTAGTCAGGAGACCTGTGGGTGTCACTCTATAAATTACTGGTGGTGGTGATGACAGCCATTTGTGTATGTTTGTATTATGTTATTGACCAACTAGACAACAATGAAATGGAACATCTTGGGCTGGAGAGCTGGTGCAGCCATTAAAGGCTCAGACGCACAACCAAAAAGACTGGAAACATCTTCCTCCTCAGGTACCATACCCTCAAATATGTTACTGCATCTCTACTGTTTGTTAGGCTGTAGGACACTGCCTGTATTCAAAGGGTCTATGTAAATGCCTTTTTGTTAAAGATGTTTGTAGATTTGGCAGTAAAAGCTGAAATTTGTCAAATAGCCCTGCCAAAATTATACTTTTAAAATATCCAAAACATTCAAAATTTATCTAGCTACTTTTATTGATTAAAAGAAAAACAAATGTAAATCATTACATAAAGCCAGGCGTGGTGGCGCATGTGCCAGGTGTGGTGCCTTTAATTCCAGCACTTGGGAGACAGAGGCAGGTGGATCTCTCTGAGTTCAAGGCCAGCCTGGTCTAAATAGCAAGTTCCAGGTCAGCTGGGGCTACAGGGAGACCCTATCTCAAAAAGACCAGAAAAAAAAAAAAAAAATCATTACATAAAAGGACTCAAAGACACTATGTGATCATCTCAATAAATGCAGAGAAGGGCTTTGATAAAAACCCAGCATTGCTTTGGGATTAAAGCCCTGCAGGGAATAGAATGGAGGGAACACCATAGCATTATGGAGGCCTTATACAACAGCTCTACAGTTGAGTAGCATTCAGAATGGAAGAAAAAAACTAGATCATTCCCATTAACACCATGACAAGTTTGCTATTTCATGTCTACTCAACATAATGCTTGAAGTTTGACCTAAAGTATAAGATAAGAGAAAGAAACAAAAGAAATATGAAGGAGGGGCTGGAGAAATGGCTTAGCAGTTAAGAGCATAGCTGCTCTTGCAGAACAGCTGTCTTTAATTCCAGTTTCAGGGAATCCAATACCTTCTTCTGGCCTCCACAGGCACTGCACCACACAGGTACACTTCCATACATGTATTATGGAAATGGAAAGCTTCTGCTTTGCAGCTGGAAAAATTGTGAGACAAAAGACAGGTATGGGGGAGGTGAGCAGGAGTCTCCCACCCTGCCCCCTGTGGTTGCCCAGGATGGAAGTCTTTGTTTTCCAAAGTTTTCCACATTCCTATGACTTTGCTTAATTATCACGTGTACCTTTTACTTAATTGTCACCTATGTGCTGTTTTGCCTTTTGTTTACATTTCCCCACACAAGAGTATAAAAACTCTCCAAAACTTGAACAAGGGGTCTGACTCCTTTTATTCCTGTGGTCAGTCCTGCTAGCATAAAATTATTAAACTTCCTCTCCTCACTTGACTTCTGCTGTTGGTCTCTGGTTTTCCTGTAACACATGCCAGATGCCAGCAAAACACTCATACACATAATAATAATAATAATAATAATAATAATAATAATAATAATAGAAGCCGGGCACGGTGGCACATGCCTTTAATCTCAGCAGAGGCAGGGTAGAGGCAGGCGGATCCCTGGGAGTTCAAGATCAGCCTGATCTACAGTGAGTTCTAGGCAAGCGGGATACAAGGAGACCCTGTCTCAAAAAAACTAAAATAAAAATAAAATAGAAATTGAAAAGGAAAAAGTCAAAGTTTCTGCATTTGCAGATAATATAACTCTGTACATTAAAGACCCTAAAGCTCCACCAGAAAACTGCTAGAGCTGATAAACACTTTCAGCAAACTGGCAGGATGTATAATTGATGTACATAAAGAAGTAACATTCCTAAATACCAATGAAAAACATACTGAGAAATAAACCAGGGAAACAATCCATTCTATCTGAAGTAGCAAAAAAAGGAAAAGAAAAAACAAAGAAAGAAAACATGGAGTAAACCAGGGAAACAAAAGAACTCTACAGTGGAAACTGCGAAATACTGAAGAAAGTAATTGAAAAAGACTTAGAAGATGAAAAGATTTCCCATGCACATGGATTGCTAGGATTAAGTATGTGAAAATCACGTCCTACCCAAAGCAATGTGTAGATTCAAAGTTGGCCTGATTAAAATTCTAGGGTCATTCTTCATAGAAATACAAAGAAATCTTAAAATTCATACAGAAACACAAATGACTCAGGATAGTCAGAACAATTCTGAAAAATAAAAATACCTCCGGAAATATCACCATTCCTGATTTCAAGTCATACTATAAAGCCATAGTAATACAAACAGCATGGTAGTTGACAGGGTGTGTAAATTTCAGGAGAGCCATAAGCTTCATTAGAGGAGGCCATAAAGACAAAATTTTCTTAGAGTGGCTAACAGGCCCTAAATTGGCAGCCTGGCCTTGCTCAAGCCTGGCCTCCCTTAAGCCAGCCTTATCAACTGTTCACACCCTGGACTGAGAGAGACTGTTTGTGGAGCCCACCTGTCTCCTCTAGTGCTATAGATAACTCACCCACCTGCCTGAGCAAATAATCTTGGGAGACGGAGACCCTCAAAGATGCTAGACCCTGGCACAGAGTTAATTCTTGCAGCTGTGTGCAGCAGAGTTCCTATATAAGACCCGATTTCTCCCTCTTCAGATCGCAGATAATCATTCCTGGAGGAAGAACTGTCAGCCCTTTTCTGGTTCCTTGAATCAAGGGAACTCATTACTTGCCAGTTGCAGGTCTGGCTCTGACTCTTATTTCTAAAGTTTAAATTCCTTCCTTTTCCTGCCATCCTAAATCTAACTGTATTGGCATTCTAATGGAAATAAAAGGTGGGTGCAAAATCTTTTGGAATGTAACATTAAAAAAGGCTCCTAGACAGGAGATAAGATGGGGGCCCTGTGGTTACCCAAGATTGAAGTCCTTTGTTCTCCAAAGCTTTCACATTCCTGTAATCTTTCTGGCCATATGTTACCTTGCTTAATTATCACATGTATTGTCACCTATGTGCTGTTTTGCCATTTGGATGCATTTCCTCACATATGAATATAACCGCCCCCTGCCCCCGTGAACTGGAGGGGGCTGCCGGCTCCCTCACCAAAGGATCTGTGGATGACTTTGCTATCATAAAATTATTAAACTCCCTCTCCTCACCTGATTTTGCCTTGTTGGTCTCTGATTATCTCTGTAATGGCATAAAAACAGACACAGCTCAATGGAATAGAATTTGGACAAAAAGGCCAAAAATTCTTATTGTCGAAAATACAACATTTTCCACAAATGGTGCTGGGGAAAATTGGATATCTACATGTAGAATGGAACTTGATACTTATCCCTAATTCTGAATAAAAATCGACTCCAAATGGATTAAGAATCTCAGCCTAAGAACTATAGGCCTAAAGGCAAGAAGCATCAGGGGCGAGGGGTGTTCGGGCTAAGCAGGCCTGCAGGAATGTTGTAAATAGGTCAGGTATGAAGAGGCTTCACCTGAGGCCTAGAAAGAAGGAATAGGGATCAGATAGGAGGATTATCAGATAGTAAAGAAGGATGGGGGTTCCTGCTAAACTGACTTACCTGGATTGTTGGCTGAAACAGGATGATATAGGATGTGCACAGACAGGGTTAGCACAAGAATCAGAGGTCTGAGCTAAGTCGGGTCAAGTATTATATAACAGATTTTGTATAAATGAGTATTATGACTTAAAGCAATAATAATCATGTCTTTCTTACTCTGCCAGGGTTAAGCATCCTTCACTATCTTGCATTACAAATTTCTTGGTTCAATTTTAGATTTTGTGCACATTAGGCAGTGTCAGGGAGACAGACATCAAATCTTTCTTTGCCAATCACAGAAATAATTAACATAAAATTCACTGTCTATGCAATAAATATGATACATCCTTAGTAATGTTTTCGGGGTCTAATTTATCCCTTCTAAAGAAAATTACATATTATTTATTTATTTATTTTGGAGGGGGCACACAATGGGAGGCCAGAGGATAATGTGCAGGAGTAGCCAAATTCATAGATGGAGAACCAAAAATGGTGGGTGCTGGGTTTAAAGGTGGCATGGGGGTGGGTGGGTATTGTTTAATGAGTACAGAGTTTCCTGGCAGAAGATGAAGATGTTTTTGCAACCTGTGGTGAGATGGCTGTATAAAAATGTAGATATCCCGCCAGGCATGGTGGTGCATGCCTTTAATCCCAACACTTGGGAGGCAGAGGCAGGTGCATCTTTGTGAGTTCGAGGCCAGCCTGGTCTACATAGTGAGTTCCAGGACAGCTGGGGCTACAAGGGGTAAAAAAAAAAAAAAAAAAAAAAAAAAAAAAAAAAAGTAGATATCCCTAATACCATTGAGTTGTGCATTTAAAATAGCTAAAATGGAAACTTTCATGTTATGCATGTTACCTCAGTGAAGAGTGTCAGATTGTGCTTCCAGATGGGAGTTTAATTTCAAGTAGATCTAAGACTGTAAATGGAATGCTTTATGTTTGATTCTCTCTTTTTTTTTTTTTTTGGGTTTTTTGAGACAAGGTCTCCCTATAGCCCCAGTTGGCCTGGAACTCCCTGTGTAGACCAGGCTGACCTTGAACTCATAGAGATCTCGGGAGTGCTGGGAATACCACCATGCCCGACTTTATGATTCTATTTTTATCAAAGAGGTAAAAATGTTCATTAAAAACATTATTGTGGGAAAGATAAGATATTTTCCCTGAAATGTTTTAATAATGAATATGTGTTTTATATTATTTGGAAAAATTACAGAGATTTAGATCATTTCTGAACTTTGCTTTTTTTTCCTGGATTGTAGTAGCTAGTGCCATAGGAAGTAAAGGTCTGAAGAGTGGCTGAAAATTGTGCATTGTTACGGTTGCTAAGTGATAGGTAGAGAATGGGCGGGAGCGAGCGGCGCAGATGGAGGAGGCACGAGCGGATGGATGAGGCACGGAGGCTCAGATGGAATTCTCAGTGGGACACAGATTTATTTATTTCGCACGGGGCACCTTTCCCTCAGGAAGGGAAAGATGTCAGCTCAGGGAAAGATGTCAGGGGAGGGAAGGGAAGGGAAGGGAAGGAAAGGGAAGGGAAGGGAAGGGAAGGGTAGGGAAGGGAAGGGAGAAGGGAGAAGGGAGAAGGGAGAAGGGAGAGGAAAGATGTCCGCCAAGGGAAAGATGTCCAGGAAAGATGTCCGCTCATGGGTTGTGAGCTGCGACTTTACATATGGGGGCTTTAGGGTGTGGAATCAGGGAGGGGGAAGCAGGTAGGATTAGGGTGTGGAAGTGTCTTCTTTTCCTCTTAAGATAAGAGGAACTCTGCTTATCTTTGGAGGTCAGAGGAAAGGCAGGCTGCTTCTCAGCAGAGTTTGTAGGTCCCTGTTGGGGAGGGGGTGGAGCTGCTGTTTTTGGTCTTTTTGAGACAGGGTCTCCCTGTAGCCCCAGCTGTACTGGAACTCACTATGTAGACCAGGCTGGCCAAGTGTATTATTTGCCCTTTCTTGTATCACTTTCATGAACATAAAAGCCCCCAAAACTAGGACAAAGGGCTGACTATGGAATGATCTACTAGCCTGAAATTAAACACCCTCTCCTGACTTTGGCTGTTGGTCTGATTTTTCTATAACACTAGTGACCACATATTATATATTTGTAGCTATTCTATCTAAAGAACTTTCCAGTTTTTTTTTTTTTTCTTTTTTTCTTTTTTCAGACAGAGACTCCCTGTAGCTCCAGCCAGCCTGGAACTCACTATGTAGACCAGGCTGGGCTTTATCTCACAGAGATCCTCCTGCCTCCGCCTCCCAAGTGCTGGGATTAAAGGCATGTGCCACCATGCCCGAATTAAACTAAATTCTTTACTTAAATCTCAAAATGAAGAGTGAGGTAACATAATGCAAAACACAGAAAGGGAAACTGAGGTGGTTTCCAAAGTTCTAATTCACTTTTCATTTGCTACCAAAGTCTTTTAGCAAATCATTAATATGTCATAAATCATTTGCTAAAGAGGTGAGAGGAGGAAAGATCCCAGAGTGAGGAGACCAGATGGGATGTATTACTAGAGGAGGTTGTCTTATGAGAACTTCATCCAGTCCCTTCAATTCTTTGACTGTCTCCTCTCTGAGGACTGCCTTCCCCTAACTAGGCTTGTGAGAAACACCAGTATTCCACTCTGGTGCTGGGGCAAATGTGGCCAGGGGTCTGTATTCCCAGTAGGTCCCTCCTTACCTGAGGATTAAGCCCCAGACATTAGACTTGAGTATACTCATACTACTCCAGGGTGTTTCTTTTGTTATCATGGTTTTTTGTTTTGTTTTGAGACAGGGTCTTCCTGTAGCTCCAACAGGCAGAGAACTGATTTGTAGAACTGGCTGGCCTTGAACTCACAGAGATCCTCCTGCCTCTGGTTCTGGAGTGCTGGGATTTAAGGCGTGCACCACCACACCCGGCAGGGTGTGTCTTATACTAAATTAAAATCATGGTGAGGCTGAAAAATCCACACAAAATTACCTGGTTGTAGGAAACACTTTTATTAATGGACATAATCTGGGCTAATGACTTAATTAACCCCAGCAAAACTATGTTCTTGGGTCTGATGATTTGGGTGTCTGTCTCCTTGGCAACTTCAGTTTGGTACTCCACCCCAAAAGATAATGAATGAATGTACGGAATGTGAGCTTAATAGTTAACCTAAGGAAGTGCCAGAAGCAACGCACCCACCCTTTGGAAACAGTGCTGGTGGGAAGAATGCATGACTGGAAGGCCAGTTGAGAGTGGAGTAGAGCTTAACCTTTGTGCGTTGCCCCTGAAGCTGGAGAAACCTTTGGGAATAAATAAGTGAGTGTGGCCTGGCCTGTGGACACAATTCTGAGAAAGATCTGGAGGAACAGTTTCCCTCTTGGTTCAGGCCCATTCTTAAAAATGGTGCTGGAGAGATGGTTCAAATCCCACCACCCACATGGCAGCCAACAACTGTCTGTAACTCCAGTTCCAGGGCATCCCACAGGCCCTTCTGTCCACCTCAGGCATTGCATGACATGGGTGCACTTACCTACATGCAGGCAATACACGCATACACATAAAATAAAAATAATAAATAAAATATTTTTTAAAAATTTAGGAGTCGGGCTTTTATTTTATTCAGGGTAGTTGGAATGTTGGCTCCCATACCTGGAAACATTTTTTTCTTTGGCAGGCCACCAAGCACAGTGTCAGAGTGCTATTTGATCCGAGGTCTCAAGTCCTTTCTTTATCTTCCTCTGACAGAGACCCCTGGACACCACCGAGACAAGCCACATCCCCACCTGCCAAATAGGTTGGGATCAGATTTCAAGACTTACCTAAATCCCCTGAAGAGTCAACACAGAAATCACAAGGCTTTTGGACTGAGGGGCGGGGCCTTTTAGTCAGAGACAAGTCTTAAAGCCTGACTCAGCTGCAGCTGGGCTAGATCCTGGGCCCCCAGGGACTTCTGAGGAGCTGAGTTTATGGAGTGCTCAAACACAGCAGTGGACAACTCAGGTGAGGTTCTGGCCCTTTTGAAATAGATGAACTGACAATGGCCGGGTGCCCTGGAGAGACTCCCTGGACAGTGAGGTCGATTTCTCAGGAATGAGAGCATCGCCTCAGCCTAAGCAGCCCCCGGTATTGAGCAGCAGAGAAGGGTGGGTGGAGGATTCATAGAGGTAACCAGGCCCCTCAGGGGTCCAACTAGGTGCCGGCCCCAGTGAGTTCAAGTCTGAGCTTGCTCACAGGTTCCTTGCACAATAGTTCCCTGGTCCATCACTTTCCTTGCACACCAACAAAAGGTAAAATCCTCTAGTTTCATCTGATCTGTGCAGAAGGTGTGGAAGCTAGCTTGCCCTTGACCTGGCATCACAGGAGAGCTGCATAGAAGACCTGGCAAATCCTGAGCTGGGAATTCTGAGAGTGGCCAGTCTACCCTGCCTACAATGGTGGCACTGGCTTCCAGGGGCTTGATCTTGTTAACTTCTTGTTCTTTGAGGGAGGGGGTAGGGATTTTGGAGGCATAATCTCAACTGTGGGGCAAGAGACTAGTAGGCGAGAGACTACTAGTCTTTCTGAGACTGGCTAGGCTAGGACATTTTCATTTAAGATGTGAGGTGCCAAGACATAGCTAATTTCCTGCTGTATTAGGTAGAAAGAAGGTATCACCTTATGTCCCCCAAATCTTGAGGTTCCTTTTTTCTGTACTTCTAATGAAATTAGTAACTGGAGAATAGTTTTAGCTAGGCATGGTGGCTCATGCCTTTAAACCCAGCACTTGAGAGACAGAGGCCAGCAGAACTGAGTTGGAGGCTAGCCTGGGGCCATAGGGAGACCCTGTCTCAAAAAAAAAGAATAGTAGTAGTTTAGTTTTGGTGACCTAAATTTCATTGATACAATTCTAGGGCAAATGTACTTTAAGTATAATAATATGTAATAATATATACATATATATTATATATGGTATATAATATATCACTGTTGTATATTTTATACATTACATATACTACGTATAATGATAATGATATGATTGTGTAAGTTGAAAATGCTCACGGTGGTATCCACTCCTAGAGCCATGAGCAGCTATTCAGTTTGTT